>NC_060075.1:24209318-24512348 GCF_922984935.1 Meles meles | reverse complement strand
CAGGTCTGTGGCAAAGTGAAGAAGCTTCAAAAAAGCTGCCTGGCACTGACTCAGGCTCTATCGTAGAAGAAATTTAAATTCCTGACTTGCTATTCCCCCTCGTTGCTGAGTGGGGAAATTACTTGTGAAGCACTTTTGTCGAGGGTGACAAGAGTTTCATAAATTCCTGGATTGGAGGACATTAAAAATCCGGGTTCCCAAGTCTGTGGCAAAGTGAAGAAGCTTCAGAAAAGCTGCCTCGGTCAGCTGAAGGACATTGAGTCTGGGGCCCTTCCAGGCAAGGGCCTGTTTCTCCTGTATGCAGGAGTAGATTCTGCTGACTGCGAAACCAAGAAAGCCAGCTAGCGCTGGGGCACCTTCTTTTCCCACCTCCCGCGCACTCCTCTCGAGATTCTACGGTCACTTGAACCACCTGCAACGCTCAAAGCCCCTCTCGGCGCTGAGGGGGCCAAAGAGAAGACTAAGACGGGAGCACAGAAGCTTCCGCTCCCCTAGGAGGGCGGTGCAATACAGTGGGTGATGCTAGTTCGCAAGAGCTAAACTGAGAGCAGGGTGGACTGGACGCGATGAACCAAAGCCCAGGGGCCGGCCACTTAAGCTGCGGGTCGGGGGCCGTTGTGAAGCATTATAGACTCTCCTCGGCCCCGCTCGGGCTGCCGGTGAAGCAGCCACAGACCTGCCAGCGTTCTAGAAACGGGGAGAGACCGAGACCCCAAGCCTCTTTAAAGCCCGCGCGGGACGCCACGAGCCTGCGGAGACTCTCCAAGCTTCAGATTTTGCCAGAGCCGGAGCCTGGGGGCGGGGAAGGGGCGGGGCGGGGGCGGGGCCCGGTCGGGGGCGGGCCCGCGATGACGTAGGGCGGGCCGGGACGCGCGGAGGCGGTGGCGGAGCCTCCTTCTCCTGCTGCTGCGCCCCATCCCCCAGCGGCCGGCCAGTTCCAGCCCGTACCCCGCGTCCGTGCCCGCACCCCCTCCCCCGGGCCCCGCCATGGGCCTCACCGTGTCCGCGCTCTTTTCGCGGATCTTCGGGAAGAAGCAGATGAGGATCCTCATGGGTGAGGCAGCTCTAGCGCGCGGCCCAGACCGGAGCGCCGGCCCCCGCGCAGCCCTCCCGCCTCCGCGTCCCTCCGAGCCCAGCTCAGCCGGGTCTCTGACCTGGAGTCACCTGCCTCCTAACCCCCCGGGGGTCACTGCTCTCCGGCTGGTCGCGGTCTGCAGCGCCGATCCCGGGGCCTGAGCCTGGGGGCTGCGGGCCTGGGTGGGGTGAAGCTCCCTCCTCCCCAGCCCGGCTGGGAAGAAGGGAGGATTCCGCCCTTGGAGACGACTTTTAAAAGGAGCGCAGCCCTCCTCCTATGCCCTTTCCCCCTCTGGCCGTCTCCCGCCTCTCGCCCGCTTTGGGGCACGAGTTGGTGCTCACCACCCAGACTGCTCTTAAGGCCTCGAAGGTAGAGAACAGAGCGCACCTGCAGGCTCTTGGGCTCTCCGCCCCCGTCTCCATCAGCTGTCCTGGCTTCTCCCCTTTCCTGGTCTCTAGAGGGCTCCCTCGCTCCCGTCTCCATCCCTATGCCCCTCTCGTTGCAGTTGGCTTGGATGCAGCTGGCAAGACCACAATCCTGTACAAACTGAAGTTGGGGGAGATTGTCACCACCATCCCCACCATAGGTGAGTTCTGAGGTGAGGCCGGGAGGAGCGGGAGGCTGGCAGCAGGCCTTCTCCGGGTTTGCTACCCATTCTGCCTGAGGCCCTTATCTCTGTGCAGGGAGCTGACCCTGACACCAGACACTGCTACCTGAGAAGTGGGTCACAGTTACCTTTAGTTGCTGGATGGTGCTGAGGCAGGGTGTATGTGACTTAGCCGGGCCTGGTCTGTGGACTGCCTGTTCTCTGGGGTTCTCTTCCCATGGGACTTGATCATTGCCTTCTGGTTTTATGTCCCCAATGAATCCACCTAGATTTAGAGAGTTCCTTTCTTTCGGGACTTTGTTCTCATATTTTTTTCCAATTATCTCCAGGCTTCAATGTGGAAACAGTGGAATACAAGAACATTTGTTTCACAGTCTGGGACGTGGGAGGCCAGGACAAGATTCGGCCTCTGTGGCGGCACTACTTCCAGAACACTCAGGTAGGGTGGGGCTCTCCAACCCCAGGAGAGAAGGTGTTAGGGCTGCGACTGAGATGTTGGCCTAGGCCTGTCTCGCAAGCCAGGGGAAGAAACCTTTACCTCCTCTCCATCCACAGTTGTAGCCTTACCTCTCCTCATCCTTCAGGAATGCCTTTAGTTTTCTGAGACTTAGCTACCTTAGCTTCTGAGAAGCAGAACTCTGGGGCCATGCTGCCTCATTTATTTGTTTATTTATTTTTAAAGTAAGCTTTTTCTCCCAACGTGGGACTTAAACTCACAATTCTGACTGAGGCAGCCAGGCGCACTTGTGCTGCCTCATTTAGCTCTCAATCTGGTCTTTCCCTGTTCCCTTGAGCTTTTTCTAACTACCTTGCTTGCCTGAGGGCAAAGGCTGTATCCTTTGCACGGTGTCTCCAGTTGGTGCCACCGTGTCTGCAGAAGCTTGGTGAAAAGTTTTAAGATGAGAAGGTTTAGACACAAAGAAACAGCCAGACTAGGTATGTCCCAGGTGGGAGTGATGGCTTGTCCGTTCTTCCTTCCCGCCCAGGGCCTCATCTTCGTAGTGGACAGTAATGACCGAGAGAGGGTCCAGGAATCTGCTGATGAGCTCCAGAAGATGGTGAGCACCCAGAGCCCTGGGAACGGAGCCCTCGTTTGGAGACAGAGCTCTGAGATCTCTGAGCTGGGATGAAAGTCAGGAAATGTCTCACAGGCCTTGACTGTGTTTCTCTGTGTGGACGCAGTCGCAAGGCATACCTCCCTGTGTTTTGAACTGGAGTTAGGTCAAAGCCCAAGACTGACTTTTTCCTTGAATCCTCACGTCTTCACATCCGAGGTGTTGGTGGGGAAAGCGGAATTATGTGTGGTGGAGAGAAACATCCTCTAAACATTTCTTGTTTTTCCATTGAGAAACGTTGCCGTTTTGACTAGGGCAAGTCATTTGAAAAAGGGTCTTTTTGGATTTAAGGCCAGATGGCTGCAAGCTGACTTATGAAGCTTGTGTTCAGCTCAGACTACACGATATTACATTTTTCACACAAATATGTTAGAAGGCAGAAAGGGGGGTTCCCCTGCACAGCAGGATAGGGGAGGCCTGGAGACTCTGCCAGGATGCCGGACTCCATCCCCTTCACCCGTCTCAGCTGCAGGAGGACGAGCTGCGGGATGCCGTGCTGCTGGTGTTTGCCAACAAGCAGGACATGCCCAACGCCATGCCCGTGAGCGAGCTCACCGACAAGCTGGGGCTGCAGCACTTGCGGAGCCGCACGGTGAGGGTCCCGCATCGCCCGAGGGTGTCACGGTGGGGGGGGGGAGCCGAGGGGCAGGACGTGAAGGCCTCCCCTCATCTTCTCTGCTGCTGAACTCTCTTTTCTTCTCCCCACAGTGGTACGTCCAGGCCACCTGTGCCACCCAAGGCACAGGCCTGTATGATGGGCTCGACTGGCTGTCCCACGAGCTGTCCAAGCGCTAACCCACCAGGGGCCGGCCCCTGCTGCCCGGAAGCTCCCGCGTGCACCTGGGACGGCCAGATTCCCGGACTCCTCAGGCAGTGTGCTTCTCTCCCACTCCTCTCCCACAGACACGGGCGTCCGCTCCAGCTCCCGCCTGCATGTTCTCTCTGTCGTTGGAGCCTGGAGCCTCGCTCTCTGGACCAAAGGAGTCCGCTCTCCTGCCTGCTGGGACCTGTGGAAGGGGGACTTCTCCAGGGCTAAGGCCCCTTCTTCCAGAGGAGGAGCAGGGATCTGGGTTTACTTTCGTTTTTTTCCATTTCCGGAGTCCCCTTGGGGCCAGGTGGGGAGGGAAGGTGAGGGCTCTGGTGGTGCTATGATGTGGCACTGGACATTGAGTAATAAATTTGCTGTGGTTTGTACACGTGTCGTCTGTAGCCGAGACGTGAGGGGGCTGGGTTGTTGGGTACAAAGGGATGAGGCGATCTGAGGGACGTCAGAGTCAGAGACTGCAGAGCGACCCCCTCCCCCAGCGTGCGCACAGACCCAGCTGCCTTCATCCAGCTCAGCTTCTCCCTCGTTATTCTTGAGGCTACAAGCACTCCCCAATTCCAGGGGGCCTTTGCTGAGGGGATCTACTTTCGTGATTCTGTAAATCTACATCCTGGGCCTTTCCATCTCCTAGCTACTTAGAACAGTGGTTCTTAATGATTACTGTGAACATTAAAATTGGGGGGAGGTAGTTATTAACAATAGCACCCTGAGGGGCACTTCAGAAAATATGACTCATTAGGACTGATCTGAAGCCCAAGAATGTGCATCTTAGAAATCACGCAGGTGATTCTGTCATTACTACTCTGTTAGCCTTATTCTATGAAACACCGTAGGGTCCTTCTAATCCTTGGGGATTAAAGTTCCTCACCGTGCAAGGCAACTCTTTCTATCTGAAAGACACCCCTGGCCCTGTACCACCTCGCCCCCACGGCAGGAAGGGGAAAGTATGTGCACGGAACTAGGTGTGGGCGGTTCTCCAGGTGTGGTTCACTCTGCCTGTTCTTTGAATCCCTGCGAAGCTTAAACAAAACCTGCCTTTGCCACCATTATTTCTTCTTGCCTTTCTCCTTTCATGTGGTCAGTTTCTCCAGGTACCGGCCTGATTTTCTCCAGGAGCTTTGTAGGAAGTGAGTCCCAGAAGCTGTTGGCCAACAGGGACCGTTTGAGGGGAAGGGCTGGGATCCTTAGGAACTGTGAGACGGGGGTTTATGAGGAAGATGCCCGGGGCTCTCCCTACCTAGGACATTGCCCTTCCCCTGCTCTGAGCCAACCCTTCCTGATGAATATGAGTTGTTTGATCCTTGCTGGTTATCTATCTAGGGTTTCCTCACGCTCCCTGAAAAGCACCTTCTGAGACATTTTGGCCTCATTCTCCCAAGGGCTGTAAAAATTAATAATTTTTTCCTGAATATCTTGAACTTGAAAAACACTTGAGTCCCAAGAGAGCCAAGCAGACCCCACTTCGTGGAGAGGAAAGAGGTTGGTTTCTATCCTGTGATTAAAATGAGAAACAGAAAGAATGGAAGACACTTGCCTGTAGTCACAGGTTCTCACTGGCCCAGGCTGGAGTTCTGATTCTCAATCTTAGCTCAGCTCTGTTGGTGCCTGGAGTTGCACGGGGAGCTTGACGCCAGAGGCCCTAGACCCACTTCCTTTGGGCTGTGGATTGACCATGGCCCGGCCAGTGCCATTTCCCCACTATGGATAAGAGGCAGCCCTCACAGTCACAATGCTCCCGGGTCACAGAGGCGCTGGGCCCTAGGCCAGCCTCTGCCTGAGAAATTCCCTCTGGGAACGTCTTCTGGTGGGTACTACAGGCCTGATTCCAGGCCCTATGGCCTGTGGAACCGCACCACTGGGGGGAAGGCTGGGCCGGACAGAGTCATCACCTGTGGTGCCGGCCCCATGGAGGAGGTGGAGTGGACGCGAAGACCCAAGCCTGAGGAGCTAAGGGTTGGGCTCATCAGCTGGGCAGGATCCTATCTCACTTTTGAGGCATATAAGAACACGGTCACTGCTACTGCAAAGGGCTTGGGCCGGAGACAGGTAACCTGTACGGGAGTCCTCTTTCCTAGTAGCCAAGCTCTGGTGTGAGTGTGCGCGCACGCGCGCGCGTGTGTGTGTGTGTGTGTGTGTGTGGTGGCTGGGGTACACTCACTATCATTTTCCTAGCCTTTGCCATTACCAGTCCGAGACCCTCCTACCCCAGGCTTTTGCTCACAAGTCTCGATCCCTCCCTCTCCCCCTTTCTCAACCTGTTCCGAGAGGCAAAGCCTCAGCCCTTGCTGCCTTGCCTTCTCTGGCTGCTTTCTTCGCTCCACCCTGGCACCAGGTGTGTGTCATCACAAAGAGGAGAGGTGAAGAGCCCAGGCTGGAAGGCAGGATTGTGGGCCTCCAGCGTGCCAGGGGCAGCAGCGGGGTTGCGGGGGGGAGGGGGGTGCGGTGCAGGTAGGGATGGACTGATTCTGTTCGGTTGTGGGTTGTGGTTTGGGAATCCTTATCCCTGGAGCCTGGGCCTGCCAGCCCCCGATGTAAAAGGTCTTGACTTTCTCCTACCCTGCTGGGGAGGTGGGCTCTGGGGAGGGGAGTGTTAGCTAACATGCTCTCCAGGAGCAACAGTGAGGAAGAGAGAAGTCAAACTTAAAGCACTTCTTAGAAAATTAGGCATTGAAGGAAGCCACCAATTAAGAGAGAAGGAAGTTTACCTTTGGTGAGCTGGGAGAGGCAGGTCCTTAGAACTTTTCTTGGGATCTTGAGACCGCACCCTGATTCCAGGAGGAGAGGTCTCCTGAAATCTTTTGATCAGTTGGATGAGAGTGTGTGAGAGCTGGCAGTCTCCGTGGAGGCCGACGTGGAGAGGAAGGTAGTTGGTCGCCATGAAGGTTCTAGGGTGATGTCAGGCGTGATGGCATTGGATACCCTGGCCTGGTCCTTCGGCAATACTGATCTCCTGCCTCTCCCTCCCACCGCCTCCAGACCTGGGAGATCTTGGTGAGCAATGAGCATGACGCGCAGGCCGTGGTCCGACTACGGGGCTTGCAAGGCCTTTACCTCCTGTGCGAGGCAGACGGCAGTCTATGCTATGGCCGGCCCAGGACCAGCCACCACGGGTGCTTCCTCCTGCGTTTCCACCGCAATGGCAAGTGGACCCTCCAGTGCATAATTAGTGGCCGTTACCTGGAGTCTGACGGGGAAGATGTGTTCTGCAACTCCAGGGTCCTCTCAGCCTACCACATGTGGACCCCCCGGCCGGCCCTGCATGTCCACGTGATCCTCTACAGCCCTGTGAACCACTGCTACGCCCGCGCTGACCCCACCGTGGGCCGTGTCTGGGTGGATGCGCCCGTTCCCTGCCTGGAAGAATGTGGCTTCCTGTTGCATTTCCAAGAAGGATGTTACCACCTGGAGACCTCAACACACTTCTTCTTGTCCCATGTAGACCGGCTGGTCCCCCAACCCTCAGCGCAGACGGCTTTTCACATGCAGGTGCGGCCGGGAGGGCTCGTGGCCCTGAGCGACGGAGAAGGAGGCATGCTGTACCCGCAGGGCACGCGCCTGCTCCTGGGCGTGGGCTCCAGTCCCCACAGGGGTGAGGAGTGGTTTGTCCTACAGCGCTGTCCCACCTGGGTCAGCCTCAGGTCCAAGACTCGGAAGTTCCTCTCCATCGTCTATGGCAAGTGCTGGGTCTAGGACAGCTGCGGAGGGAGGGAGAGCTGGCTCCTGGAAAGAGAAAAATGTATTGGAGAGCAGCAGATATTTTGGAAGCTGCTTAAATGGAGGATCCTAGGGTCCCAACAGGATCTCTTAGGCCATGGAGTAGCGTGTTAAGGCAGGGGCAGGAACTTCAGGGAAGTAGCTTGGGTGTTCTCCAGGCTCCTGTGGTCTGCAGAAGGTGGTAAAGGCTGAGGAGGGGAACCAGAGGGAACCCAGACAGAAGGAGGCGGGGCTGAGACTGAGTTTGAAACCAGACTCTGGCTCCTTCTGACATGATCTTTCTCTGCAGATGTTGAGGTGTGTGCTGCCTCTGAGCACATAACCCCAATGTCCTTGTTCCAGTTTGAATGCGACGATGAGAGCCCCACCTTGCAGCTTCGTGCAGCCAATGGCTGCTACCTAGCCCAGGTGAGACCTTGACCTTCCGCGCAAAGGAATCCTTCATCTCTGAGCTCTCCCATTCTAGACGTACTTTCTCCTTCTTCAAGGCAGGTGACCAGAGGCCGAGGTGGAGGACGGTGGAGACAAGGGTGGAGACCCTTGTCAATTTTCAACCAATGGGTCCAATTTCATTCAATGGGGCCTCTTTGAAAAAAAAAACACAACAACAACAATTTTATTGTGGCACAATTTATATACAATCAACTCTACTCGTTTCAATGCGCAATTCAAGAAGTTTTGACAAATGTATACACTCATGCATGTATACGCACATGTATACACCCAATCCCAAGTTAAAGATTATTTCCGTCACCACAGGAATTCCCTCTTGCCCCTTTCTAGTCAGTCCCCCTTTCCTCTTGCCCTCCCCTCCACCCCTGTTACTTTTCTGTCGCTGCCGATTAGAGTCACCTACTCTAGAGTTTCCCATGAATGGAATCACACCACGTTACCATGTGTATTCTTCCTTTCATCAGCATATTTTTGAGATTCATGATCCATGTATCAGTAGTTTATCCTCTTTTATTGCTGAGCAGTTTCCCATACTACTACTCATCAACACAAACATGATTTATTTATCCATTTACTTGTTGATGAACACTTGAGTCCTTTCCAGTTTGGACTATTGTGAATAAAGTTGCGGGGCACCTGGGTGGTTCAGCCGATTAAGCCTCTGCCTTCAGCTCAGGTCCTGATCTCAGGATGCTGGGATGGAGCCCTATGTCAAGCCTGCTTCTCC
The DNA here is from genome assembly GCF_922984935.1 of Meles meles. Classification (NCBI taxonomy): domain Eukaryota; kingdom Metazoa; phylum Chordata; class Mammalia; order Carnivora; family Mustelidae; genus Meles; species Meles meles. The sequence goes on along the minus strand of NC_060075.1, from coordinate 24,503,831 downwards.
TTCTCCTCCCCACTTGTGCTCTCTCTCTCTCTCTCAATATCTCTGTCTCTCAATCTCTCTCTCTCTAGTAAATAAATAAAATCTTTAAAAAAGTAAAGTTGCAAGGAAATTTGCATACAATTTTTTTTGTGGGTCTGTATTGTCAGTAATCTTAGGGGTAGAAATACTGGGTCACATGATAAATGTGTGTTTATATTTTTATTTTTTAATTTTTTTAAGATTGCATTTATTTCCTTGGGAGAGAGCAAGCTAGAGAAAAAGAGAGAGAGCGCATGCACAAGCAGGGGTGCGGGGGAAGGGTGGAGTGAGAGGTTAAAACAGACTCCCTGCTGAGCAGGGAGCCCAACGCAGGACTCGATCCCAGGACCCTGGGATCATGACCTGAGCCGAAGGCATACACTTAACCAACTGAGCCACCCATGTGCCCCATGTTTACATTTTTAAGAAAATGTTAAATAGTTTTCTAAAGTGAGTATTCTATTTTACATTCTTGCCAGCAATGTATAGGAGTTCTAACTGTTCCACATCCTCATCAACACTTGATATTGTCTGTATTTTTAATTTTAGCCACTCTAATGGATGTGCAGTGACATCTTACTGTGCCTTTGATTTGCATGTCTCTTATAATTAGTAACATTGAGTATCTTTTCATGGGCTTATTGGCCATTTGCATATCTTCTCTGTGAGGTGTCTGTTCAAATCTTTTGCCCATTGGGTTGTCTTATGATCAAGTTGTAAGTATTCTTTCTTGTGTTCTAAAGTCAAAAGTTCTTTCTGTGTTCTAAAGGCAAGTTCTTTGCCAAATATATGTATTGTGTTTCCTCGCAACCTGTGGCTTGCCCTTTCATTTGCTTAATAGTGTCTTTTGAGCAGCAAGTTTTTTATTTTGATGAAGTCCAATTTCTCCATTCTGTAAATGATTAGTGATTTTTTGGTTCCAATAAATCTTTGCCTGCCCCAGTGTTGCAAAGAATTTCTCCTAGGTTTTCTCGTAGATGTTTTATGGCTTTGCTTTTATTTATGTCTTTGATCCATTTGGAAATGATTTTGTTATCTGGGCTGAGGTTTATTTCTCTCCATGTGGTTATCCAGGTCTTTTTTTGATAATGGACTCTGGGATATAGCCAAGACTGGGGAAGTGGGGGAGCTGAGACCACAATATGTTTTCCAAAAAGGATGTGAAAATGGGGCACCTAGGTGGCTCAGTTAGTTAAACATCTGCCTTTGGTTCAGGTCATGATCCCAGGGGATAGAGCCCCTCATGATCCTGGGATAGAGCCCCTCATCAGGCTCCCTAGGGAGCCTGCTTCTCCCTCTCCCACTCCCCTGCTTTTGTGCATGCTCGCTCTCTCTCTCTCTCTCTCTCTCTCTGTCAACTAACTAAATAAAATCTTTTAAGAAAGAAAAGAAAGGATGCGAAAGCATAAAGCATGCCCTTGGAGAATGAAGAAAGCCAGTGGGTGGGATGTGGGAAAGGGTCTAGGACTAAAAATGATGGGAAGAAAGCTGAGATTTTGTCCTCGTTTCTCTTTTCTGCTCCCTGTAATCTCTCCAGAGGCGCCACAGGACAGTGGTGGCTAATGGGCACCCCATGGAGCCTGATACCTTCTTCCGAGTGCACTGGAATTGTGGCAAGATCATCCTGCAGTCTCCCAATGGACGCTTCTTGGGCATCATAGACAATGGCCTGCTGATGGCCAATGCCACCATCCCAGGTGAGGAGAGTGGCCCTCCCTCCAGTAGCTGGGCTGTAATAGAAAAAGCACTGGAGCTGGGGTCTGTGTATTTGCTGAATCACTGAATTTGCTGAATGACAATGAATTTTTGTCATCATTTGGGCAAACACATCTTTCAGCCCCAGTTCCACTGGCTCCCTTACCAAGGGGGGTGATCTCCAACCCACCTGCCTCCCACGAGTTGTGTGAAGATTAAATAGATTCACACCTCTCAAAGGAAGGAAGGATATTAAAACCTCTTGGGCTCCACACCCTATTCAGTGTTTTGACAAACATTTCATAAGCACCCAGCCTAAGATCTGGCACCTAGTAGGTGTTCAGTAATTGTTTAAATGTTGACAACCTGCAATTCGTGTCCCTCCTCCTGTTTCTACCTGGGAAAGCATCTGGAAGCAGCTCATCCAGATAACTCCTCTCTGTTTCTTCCAGGCTCCAATGAGGAATTTGGGATTCGACTAGCTAACCGGCCCTTCCTTGTACTACGAGGTCGTTACGGGTATGTAGGCACGTCCTCAGAGCATGACCTCATGAAGTGCAACATGGACCAGCCCGACTGCATCCACCTGCTGCCTTGCCGCCAGGGCATCTACCACTTCCAGGGTGAGGAGCTCCTCTTCTCCGTGAACTTCTCCTGGGTTTACGGTCTTGTCCTGCCTTAGCCCCAACTCAGACTCCAATGTCTTCTGCTCAGAGCCTACTCAGCAGAAAAGGAAAAAATGGAGTTTCTCTTTGTTTTCAAACGTCAAGGCCCCCCGAGTGTGTTGGTAGACCGAAACCCAGCCCTCCCACGTTTCCATGAATGGACCTGACTATATAGGCGGAGTGGGGAAGTCAGAGGGGCTGGCGTGCTTGCCAGGAACCTCCTCTAGCCATCCAGCGGGAGGACTTCATCCTTTACCCTTCCCTCCCCAGCACAGGGTGGATCCTTCTGGTCAATAACATCCTTCGGCACCTTTCGTCCTTGGGGGAAGTTTGCTCTCAACTTCTGTATAGAGCTTCATGGGAGCAACCTGCTCACAGTGCTTGCGCCCAATGGCTTCTATATGCGATCCGACCGAAGCGGCACGCTGTTGGCGGACAGCGAAGAGATTACCAAAGAGTGTATTTGGGAGTTTTAGGTAAGATCAAGTGGGTCAGGACCAGGAGGTAGAGGAGAAGGAGCTGAGGGGCAAGGAAAGAAGGGAAGTGGGTGAGCATGAGACCAAAACACACCCGTAGACTGACTTCTGTCCCACAACCCGATCAGCTCCAGACATTTATTCCAAATCCAGACTCTCCTCTCAGGGCTTCTAGAGACTGACTTGCTAGAGAAAGGAGGGGAAATCAGATCTAGGTTTCTGATGAGGAGACCACACTGACACGTGTGTGCCAGCAAGCTTGTGGGGGACAGAATCAGCTGTACTCATGTGTTTATCTCTTTGTGTTAAGATGCAGAGCTTTGCCCCACTCTTAGGGAAGACAGATAACTTTGAGGGTATGCCTTCTAAACTATGCACTTTCTATCCCTGCACCCCTGGATCCCTGGAGTGCTGATGGCTCCCAGATATTCATCTGCAGCTCTGACCCTTCTCCTGAACGCTAAGCTCCTCTCTTTCCAACTTTCTGATTGACAACTGAGTTGACTTTGTCCTGCCATCCTCTCAAACTCAGCCTCCTCCCCCTCCCTTCTGCAGATGATTCTTCCGGTCCTCCCCCATGGCCATCTAGAGTGTTGCTGTCCTCCCAGATGCTCTGGATCAAGATCTCAACACCATCTCTCCTTCCTCCCTTTCATTCCCTTTACCAAACCCTGAAAACTCTTGGGTACTTCCATAACCATGACTTGAGCGCTTGCTCCTTCTTAACTACCTTTGCTACCGTGTGAATCCAGGCTTTTCACCCAAAGCCTGCACTGTGATGAGGGCTCCCCAGCAGCACTCCCTGCCTCCAGATCCGTCCACACCATCTCTTCTCCACGCCAAGTTTGCTTTCCTAAATCATTCCCTGTTCACAGGTCTTCAGGACACCTCACTGCTCTTTGCCCTGTTTCCTCACAGTTGACCTCGCTTTCCTGGCTTGGAAGAGCATGAGGATGTTGTGGGAAGAAGAGCTTTGGTTTTGGTATCACATAGACCTGGAACCTTGGGGAAATTGCTTTAACATTTTTAGGCCTTGGTTTCCCTATCTGTAAAATGGGAATAATATCTACTTCATAGGATGGTATGAAGGTTAAGTAGCCATATGGATCTAGATATGGACCCCCACTATATATGTTCACTCCTTTCTTGCATTTTCTACTGGTTTTCTTTTTTCCTACTGGTTTTCTTTTCTTTTCTTTTCTTTTTTTAAGAGTTTATTTATTTATTTGACAGACAGAGATCACAAGTAGGCAGAGAGGCAGGCAGAGAGAGAGGGGGAGGAAGCAGGCTCTCCACTGAGCAGAGAGCCTGATGCGGGGCCTGATCCCAGGACCCTGGGATCATGACCTGAGCCGAAGGCAGAGGCTTTAACCCACTGAGCCACCCAGGCACCCCTCTACTGGTTTTCTAAACAAACCCTTTGCTAGGGCCAAAGTGGAAAAAAAAAAAATCAAATGAAATTCCACCAGGCTTGTTTTCTTATCTGTTTCATGAAGGGTTTCAATGGAACTAAATTTCGCAGGCTCCTTCCAAACCATGACATTCCAGTAGACAATGTATCATAGTGGGTATGAGCTCATTCTTGGACATTGAACTGGGTTCTTATTGGATTTTTATCAGTTAAACTTGTTTGACCCTGGAAAAATGAACCTCTCAAATCCTGTTCCTGGCCAATAAAATGGGAATATAGTATCTATTTTGTAGGATTTTGTTGTGTTATGAGAAATAATGTTTATAAAATGTATAGTAAATAGCCTGGAATCTAGTGCAGGGTCCTTTATCAGAAGCCTTCCCCAATCCAGTTGAATTCTTAGTAAATCTTATCTGTTGACTATAGTATCCCTTTGAATTCTGATGCTATTTTTTATACCATTAATCTGATTAAAAATAATTTTTACTGCCTTTGCCTATAAATTAATTTCACATATATCATATACACATACACATACAACTTCACATTCATCAAGCATGGGACAAAAACAGGACAGTCAGTTGCCTAAGTGTCTGGCTCTTGATCTCAGCTCAGGTCTTGATCGCTGGATTGTGAGTTTGAGCCCTGTGTTGAGCTCCATGATGGGTGTGGAGCCTACTTTAATAATAATAATAATAATAATAATAATAATAATAATGGGACAAATCACTTTATTCTGTCTTTTCCCAGTTGATCTTACCAGATTTTTCCAGCAAATCAGCAAATGATTGACTCAAGGTTTCTGTTTCCTCTTCCCTTTCCAGGTCAATGGGATGCCACCTATGGAAATCCAAGTCCTCCGGGAGAAACTACTGCACTAAACACAACAGGAACCCCAGAGTCAAGATCCATGAGAATATCTGTTACACAACTTTCCCTACCCAGTTTAGCAAAACACCTGTTTCGAGCAACAATACACAAAAGGCCACCCCCAAGACCCCTTGTGTGCATCTGACTCTGTACAGAATAAGGGTCTGGAGGTGGGGGGAGTCCAAGGCCCCAAGCACCACCCCCCGCCAAGTTCTATCCAGAAGAGGCAAGACCAAATGGTAACCAGTGCTTCCATTGATCTTCCCCCATCCCTGCCAGGACCACTAGAATTTTTCCAGTAATCATGTGAGAAGCCAGTTTTGCCCTGAAGGATTCAGAATCCAGAAATGATTAGCTGTCCTTTGGGTTTTAAGAGAATGAAGGATTATGAGTCCTATGGGCAGAGGGTAATCATCATGATACATCTTATGCCTAGATGGCTTGAAATTTACCAATCATCTCACCTTTGATCTTGTCAGTTGGGCAAGACAGGTACTTTCCCTGTCATCACCCACCTTTTACAGGAAGTTGAAGTGAGGGTCCCATGACTGGGAGCTCTGACTCAATTCTTCGATTAGGGAATTGTAATGTCCACTACTCTTTCCATCAAAACAGAGCTTCCCGCAATGACCATCATTCTTGTACTGTCTTTATAACTTTGGCCTTCATCTATCTACCATTTGTTCTATCAATGTCTTTATTGACATAAACTTTTAAGTAATTCTATTTAGAAAGGAATATTTTAGAGGTGCCTGGGTAGCTCAGAGAGTTAAGTGTCTGCCTTCGGCTCAGTCATGATCCCAGGGTCCTGGGAATGAGCCCCACATCAATCTCCCTGCTCAGTAGGAAGCCTGCTTCTCCTTCTGCCTGCCCCTCCTCCTGCTTGTGCTCTCTCTCTCTCTGTGTGTGTCAAATAAATAATAAAATCTTTTAAAATAAAAAAGGACTATTTTAATCACTATCACAAAATAGGAGACTCACTTGCCATAAATAGAAAGTGACCTTAAAAATAAATACAATGGGGGCGCCTGGGTGGCTCAGTGGATTAAGCCGCTGCCTTTGGCTCAGGTCATGATCTCAGGATCCTGGGATCGAGCCCCACGTCGGGCTCTCTGCTCCGCAGGGAGCCTGCTTCCTCCTCTCTCTCTGCCTGCCTCTCTGCCTACTTGTGATCTCTCTCTCTCTCTGTCAAATAAATAAAATAAAATCTAATAAATAAATAAATAAACAAATAAATACAATGAAAACTAAGTGATGTTATCAAATCCTAGTTAGATTTCCCTCCCCACTGCAAACCTCAGAACCAGAGGTTCCGTTTCCCTCTGTTATAAAAAAGGTTAACAGTTGTTACAGAGGACCAAAATGAAAGCTTTCTCTTCAGTGCAATGAGATTTGAAAGGAAGTCAAAAGGGGAATAATGTTCTCATTTCTGACTAAATATTATCTAAAGCAGTGTCTACATGCCTCCTGAAATGTTCTCAAATACCAACAGTGATGTCTGACCCCCACTTCAGGAAAATTGCACCAGACCATAATGAGTGCCTGGTTTTTCAGTCTGTTAAGAAAAGAAGCTAAAACCACAACATGGGAGAGAGTCCATTTGCATAGAGGAAAATGACCTTGGGTTTTTGTAAGTATGTTTCTCCTCAAGAGATAGAAAAAAATTCTTTTATTTTTTTTAGAAGATTTTATGTATTTATTTGACAGAGAGAGAGACAGCAAGAGCAGGGGGAGTGGGAGAGGGAGGAGCAGGCTTCCTGCTGAGCAGGGAGCCCGATGGGGGGCTCGATCCCAGAACCCTGGGATCATGACCCAAGCCGAAGGCAGATGCCTAACAACTGAGCCACCCAAGCACCCCCAAGAGATAGCAAAGAATTTTGTAAAAATTTTAATCTAGCAAGCGAAGCTTTAGAACGCTAGAGCCCAGGGTATCCCTTTCCTAGAGAACATTAAGAATAGACCAGAGATATGAGTTGGAATACAGTACACTCTTCAGAGAGACTGGACCTTGGGGTCATTTAATGCAGAATCTCTTCCTGAGCATTCCATAAATGCTTATACAAACTTAGATGCATGAGCATTCATTTGCACGGAGATACACACACACACACACACACACACACACACACACCACATAGTCTGTTACCCCCATTCCCCACTTGAATGTGCTCGGCCATGGGGCTTCAGCGGGCAGCTGCCTTCATTGCTGACCTCAGTCCTACAGCTGAGTGAATGGTTTGTTCTCAGACCGTACCGTGTGGATTGTCACCCCCCAAAACCTCACCCCATTTTCCCGGGCAGTCTGTCAGCAGGGGCAGGGGTAGGGTATGCTCCATCACCCTTGGCATTTCACTCGAGAGCTGTGCTGGACCATAGAACTTTCTGTGGTGATGGAAATTCTAGATTGTTCTATAACATTTACTATCTGATACAGGAGCCAGGGGACACCTGTGACCATTGGGCATTTGATATGTGACTGGTGTGAATGAGGAGCTGAATTGCTCATTTTACTAAATTTTAGTTACGTTTATATAGCAACATGGGACTGGTGGCTGGTTGCTGAAGAACATGGCACTAGACTATTTGATGAGGAGATAAATGCTGGGTGAGTACCCCTCCCCGATGGGAGAAACCAGACTTGCCCTCACTCCTCTTATCCTGCTTCCCACCATCACCATCCTACCCCAGCTCTTCAAAAGGGAACAAACTGGAGGAATGAGCCCCTCCCCCTTCAAGATAAGATTATTGTTAAATATAGGGGTGTGAGTATAAATATTCATGGGGAAAAATCACCAACAGGAACTACTGCTAACTTAAAAAATGTTTTTATTCCTGCCAAGTCAAGGCCATTTAAGGCCAGTGTGAGTAGTGGGTGGGCACAGCTTCTCCAGCCCCTCCAAACAGCTGTGCTGCATCAGAAGCGGGGGGGCGGGGAGGGATGGGTGCAGCGAGGCAGGGCCACAGGTGAAGGAGAGTCACAGGAAGGAGGGGGCAGCAATAATGTGCTTGGGCAGGATGATACTAGGTCCTCCCTACCCCATCGCCTTTCCACTCTGGCTCTCCTCCCTCATTCCAGGTCTTGCAGGGGTGGGGAGCAGGGCCAGGGCCAGAGCAAGTCCTCAGGGGCACCAAGACTGGCATTGGGGGCAATGGAAGGAAGGACAAGGGTGGTAGAGCAGGACTGAATCCAGGGAGCTCAGCTGCAGGAGGCAGGTAGCCTGCGGGGACAAAGAGAGGTTGAGTTTAGTTTGTTGCTGTGATCCTACCCTTCTAAGTCACTGGTGGGGAGCACAGACTATATATATAAATATATATATATACATATATATATAAATGATGGATACATACACTCAAATCCCAATCCCATCCTCTTTTCCTGCTAAGGCTGTCAGTGGTACTATAGACCCTGGGGGTGCTAGTCTCCAACCTTGTAAGCCATGCAAGAAACGAAGAAAGCTGTGTCAAGATTCCTTGATGACCCCGACTGAAGATTTCTGCCTTCTCGTGGGTCAGGAAGTAAGCCTCCCCACACCATGCAGCAGTGAGGCCTAGCTTGTGGACTCTTACCCCAGCAGGGCTTGAGAGAGGCCTGGGGTGCGGTGTCACTGAGGCACCTGTCTGGTGCTGTCCCCCAGCACAGCTGATAGCAGGAGGGACCCAAGGATTCGAGGGCAGGCAGGACCACTGTGGGCACACTGCAAGGTGACTGCTAGAAAAAGCAGAGAACCCGCCCCCCCATGCACACACACACTGTCAGTGATGGCTCCTATTCAGCAGCCCTGGGGCTCTAAGGCTGACCCCGGCCTCCGGCTGTGTCCTGTACAACTCCGGAGGGCACCATTCACACGGTAGACTAGGAGGATGGTGCTTTCCGAAGTGTGCAGTGTAGGAATTTAGAATAGTCAGGAATTCTAGCTCAGGCCTCACTGGGAATGGGAGAAGCAGTGAGCTCTTGTCTTCCCAGGTCACCAACTCCCCTCTCTTCCTGGATACCTGTGCAGAGGTGGCCCCTGGGGAGGTACTTGGTAGACTCAGATCCTGGGAAGCACCTACAAGGTGAGAGCAGATCCACTCAGAAGGAGGAATGGGTCTAGGGAGTGGGGAGGAGTGGGGAGCAGCAGGGAGGTCCTAGTAAAGGCAGCAACTTCTGGCAGGGATGGGAGGAGATAGATGCTACAACCCTAAATGGCCTCCTCCCCGAGGCAGAGCCTTGGGAAAAACTGGAGAAGAAGGATTAAATCTCGGGGATGGTAAGCAGGGGACAGTGCAGACCTGAAGAACAGAGACTGACTGTGGAGTATCTAACACAGGGCCTGGCACATGGAAGATGCCGAGTAAATGTGTGGTGGATGGATGGATGGATGGATGGATGGATGGATGGATGGATAGGTGAGTGGAAGGATGAATGGATCCAATGCATGCATGGATGCATGGAATGATGGGTGGGATGGATGGAAGGATGGATATGCAGAGAAATCACCTGGAATCTGCATTTCCCACTTGAGCTTCTCTTGTCGGCGCCATTTGGCTCTTCGGTTGGAAAACCAGACCTGGGGGAAGGCGAAAACAGCGTAGCTGGCTGTGCTCCTCAATCCGTGGCACCTACTGCTCTCGCCACACCTTTGTGGTCTGGACCTAGAGCGCAGACCTGATGCCTTCCCTCCCTGCTTTGGCCTTTGTTCTCTGTCCCCTGCCTCACCTCAAAGGCTTGGAGTGGGGAAGAGAGGAGAACCATCAGCAGAAGGAGAACAAGGAGGATCTTGGGTCTGATTTCTGCTACAAACAAATCTGTTTCCACCTTCTTGACCCCTTTTCCACCTCGCCAGAACCCAAAGCCTTCTCATCAGAGACTCTCTTCTTGCAGTCTGTGTGCACCGTGTGGCAGAGCTCACTCACCCTCACGGTATCCTCAGGCAGAGAGGTGGCAGCGGCCAACTTTCCACGGGCCACTGAATCGGGATACTGCCCACGCTGGAACTCTGCCGAGATTGACGCTTGCATAGTAAGGGCACCGGGAGAGGAGCAAGGCCCGGGTCTCCCTCTCAGGCTCCACTTTCCCCTGCTACAACCCTAAACTCCCCTCCTCCCCAAGTCAGGGCCACCCATAGCCTCGCCCACAGGCCCCAGGAACATTGCCTCCATGGGTCACACCAAGCACCCGCTAACCCACCATCTGCCCCCACCCTGGCACCTTTCTCCAGCGCTTCGGCTTGGCCTGGGGAGAAGATAGTCCGATTCCGGTGGCCAGTCCCTGGGTGGGAACCCCGGGGATCCTCAGAGCCACCATGGGGAGTGTGAGGGGTGGGAGCCAAAACAGCTGTAAAGGGGGACAAAAGTTTGTGGTGGTTTGTGATTGCGATTCTTCTCCTACGATGGGTTACCCAAGCCCCTAGGGCTATGGACAGGAGGCAATATGAGTAGAAGAGCAGAGCCATGCTGGTGGAATATTTACAGCTCCTTGAAGTTTACTTCAGGGGCACTGAGTGGGGGGCATGGCCAATGCCATGGTCAAGTGCATGCTTAGTGTTTGGGGAAACAGCAGCAAGGCAGGTCCAGGTTTGCATGATCCCACAGAATGTAAAGGGTGCTCTAAGAAGCTGTGCATGAGGCAGAGGGATGGTGTGGAAGGTCCAGTCCTTCCTCTTCCTCAGCAGATCCTGTGAACCTGAGGGCCCAGGGACCTGGGTTCTGTTCCAGAACCTGCCAACAGCTAGCTGGTAACCTTGGGTATGTCCGTTTCCTTCTCTGAGCTTTGATTTTCTTCTGCCCAGAGAGAGCAACACTCCCTGCCAGGCCCTCCTTACTGTCTTTCCATGAGGGTGACACAGGAAAGAACAAGAATGGGCTTTGCAAACCATAAAATGCCGATGTTTGCTCTGAGCATCCCTCGGGACATCTCCAAGACCCACCTGGAGATCTGAGCTGTGCCCAGGGCAGTCTCTGGTCCTCCTGGAGTGCCCGAAGGACACGGTTGATGGAGGAGACCTGGGGGAGTCGAGGTGTTGAGTGAGGAGATGGTGGGTAGACCCAGGGTTACATCCTGAATCCTTTCCCCAATATCCTTTCTCTCTGTCTGGGACCCCACATCATTCCCAGGGCAGCCTCCTTTCTTCCCATGCTTTCTTCTTCTCACTTGTCCCACGACCCCACTTTTCAGAAGACAGTCCCTCAGCCCTGCCTCCCCAGACTGGGATGGCCTCACTGCCAAGTAAGAAGGGGTCTTCTCCCCGGATGGCCAGTTTGCCAGCCCCGGTGCCGGGAGGGGAGAACACTTACACTGGGAATCTTGTCCTGTGTGCAGAGCCCTTCGGCACAGAGCTGGCGTTGGATCTCCCAGGCAAAGAGGGCAGGACACTCACCCTTCAGCTGGGCAATTCGAGCTACCACAGGGGGTGTGGCCAGACGTGGCTTGCTTCCCCCAATCCCCTTGGGCTCCAAGACACCGGTGCGGTAGTAACGTGCTAAGATCTTGCTCACACAGCCGTTAGATACCTGGGTCAGGTGAGAAGCAGGGACAGATGATGGTGTGATCGGCAGAGGGTGAGAGTCCGTGAGGCAGAAGGAGGCTACAAGGCAAAGTGAGCCATACTGGCCCAGGCCGCAGAGTTGAGCATTCAGCCTTATCCCTGGGAGCCTGAAGATCTCCACCCCGGACCCCGAGGGTCCCTCAGGAAGTAGCCCAAGCCCCCAAAACCCTCAGAGTCTGCAACAGCCTCAGACTTGCCTTCAGAGGGTGCTGTGTCCCTGCTCCTTGTCCCCAACCCTGGGTAAACCTTACTACCTTAAGACTCCGGGAGATGTCACAGGGGCGCATCCCGCTGACCGCCAACTGCACGATCTGCTGCCGGGTGTCCAGGGGCAGGGGTCGGCCATTCACAAAAAGCCCCCCCAGCTGATTCACACTGCTGATCCCTGGGCATGAGAAGAAGGCGTCCACACACCTCCCCCTTCCCCAGCCCACCTGCGGCATGGAGGTCCCTGCTGGGAAGGGTTTCTCAGGCCACTCAGGTCTGGCTTCCCATTTCCCATCACAGAGAAAGTTCCCCCCCACCATGGTCCCCCAGCTCCCACTTTCTTTGCAAGGTGGCTCATGGGTAAGTCTTTGCTTTGAGAGCAGTTGTGCCGACCCTTGTGATCTAAGGGAAGCAGGTGGAGCAAGAAGGAGTGCCAGGATGAAACTCCCCCAGAACGCTGGCCAAGGGCACAGAAACGAGTGGAAGGAAGCCAGGCCCTGAGATAGCCCCTCCCTCCTTACACCAGCCTGTTCTTCCCACTTCTCCCAGGCATCTCACCATCCTGCGGCATGTTCCAGGCCGATGCTCTGCCCAGAAGAGCAGGAACTGGGAAGACTGGGGAGAGGGATTCCTTCTAGAAATTCCTTCTTTTGTCTTGGGGCTGGATCTGCAATGACCAAGGTTACTTGGGTGAAGTCTCTTGCTCAGAATGGTCTTGGGTGGTAGTGTTTTGTAATAGAGGGTCAGGTGTCTAAAATTTGCCAGCAGGTTTGTTGAGAAAATTCAAATTCTCGCTATTTATACCCTTCAGTGATGAACCAACATATCTCAGGGCCAGCGGAGTACAGGATCATAAGGGCTTGGAGGATGGGAAGGCTCTCATTTCTCACACTTTTCATTGTAAGAGGTCGGGGAAGTAGAAAAGGATTATGCATCCAAATACTCAGGCTTTCCCCTTTGCAAATGGACCTCTGTTGTCATTGATCCCTCCAAAGCCTTCTCAGCCTGGGGGACGCGCTTCGACCTCCTATGTTCAGATTCAACAGGGCTAAAACCCAAAACGTAGAATATTCTGCCCAGCCAGAAGAGGGCATCAGTGACCAAAGATCCCATTTGCCCTGGTCTGAGGTTAGAGACCAGGTTCAACACTGCCTCCACTATCATGCATCTCCTCAGCTTAGTTTCTCCAAACCACCAACCAGAAAACATTCCTCAGAGCACTTCAGGGAGAGTCTTGCTCTTGATTTTATTTTATTTTTTTTTTAATAGTCTCCAGGAAGCTCTAGGAAACATGGGGGCTCTGCTCCAGCCCCAGCACTGAGGCTCTGGTCTCATCCACTAGAAGTAAGGATGAACTAGAAGTAAGGATTACTAGAAGTAAGGAGCAACAAGCATCAAGTTCAGGCTTCTCTTGGGAGACACATCTCTTGGCATCTTCTAACCTGCTGGGGTTGTTGGTTCCTATCAATTCTGGAGAGTTCTAGATTCTGCAGTGAAGCAGCTTTACTCTCAGAGACCAACTGTCTGGAATCAGACACGCGCTCGTTGAACTACCACTCATGAAAGCGTGTTGTAAGAAGAAAGCGAGGAACAGGAGAGAGTTGCATGCTGACTGACACAGAACACAAGAGACAAGAGAGACAAGAAGAGACAGAGAAACAAGAGAGTCTCTGAACAGCCAAAGATGCAGCTCCTGGGCCACCATGCCTTTCTTGCTTTCACCAACAAGCAAAGGGAGTAGAAACCACCTCCTTTCTTGCCTGGTACCCTGGCAGGGCTGGAGGTCACCCCCAGAAAACAGCTCATGCATAGAACTTTCCTGCAGAAACTATGCCATCTTGGCTCAGCTCACTAATCTGCAATTATTTGCTGAATAAAGTATTAATCATCAGCACATGGCCAGTTGTTCAGGATGAAGGGAGTGAAAAGAAAAGGAACAAGGGTTTTTGCCCTCCAGGAGATTACAGTGCAGCTGGGAAGCAGACACAAGCACCGGAGAAACAAGGAACTTCCCAGAGTGTGGAATCCAGAGCTGTTTTTAACTGAGTGGCTGAATTGGCTTTTACTCACTCCTGTCCGGGGAGGTAGAGACATATTCCCCTTCAAGCTATCATCGTTCCAGAGAGCCAGGAAAGAAGACAGAGATCTTTCCAACAAGAAAGGTGAGACACAGATTAGGGTTCCTACAAATCTGGGGCCACCCAGGGAGTAAAACTCAAGTAGGGTTAGAAGCCAGTCCCTCACCAGAAGCCAAAACTTCAGCTCCTAATCCTGGGGCTCTTTGTCTTCACCCATCCCTGCCTCATGTTTGTGTAATTGCCACTGAAGCCATGGAGAAAGGAGAGCCAAGCTGGGAATAGATAGGGCTCTGCCAGGGTAGAGGGATGGGATCTCAGGATATCAGCCAAACCCTTGCTATGACAGAGTGTCCCCTCTAAGGGACCAGAACTCAGAGGAGGAGTGGAGACTCAGATTCAACATCCAAACCCAAATCATCTCCAAACGTAAAACTCACAAACAGAAACCCCATTCCCAACAGCCACCCCACTGATTCCCAACGTTCATAACAACTTGTCTGGTAAAAGAGCTGGTGCTCACAAGATGGCAAAGCAAAGTAGGGAGTTGGAGGGGCCAGAGGGGTGCTAGGCTGCCAAGACAGAGGAGGGGGGAAGTTGGCTTGGCCACACAAAGACATGGAGACAGAGCATGGGAGGCAGAGCAGACAATGAGGCTGCAGGTGAGCTACCTGTGTGGAGGCAATGCAGTGGGTGCTTCAGGGGGAGGGTCTCAGTCTCCTATGCTGGGCTCCCGAGACCCCTGCCGGCTCCAGGGGTGATGGTGGTCTGGTCCTAGGAACAGTCTCCACTCTGCTCCAGCTCCAGTCCTGCCAGGGGGTCCAGAGCTCCAGAGAGACCGTGCTCAAGAGCAGAGGGCAGCCTTCTGGGAGCAGCCAGTGATGTCACAGGCCATGAGCAGAGGAGAGAGGAGGAGGGAGGTGTGTATGGGGTTGACTGACACTGGCCCTGAGGCAGAGCAAGGCACAGCCAATGGCCCATTCTGTCCTTCCATGGAAAGTCCTCGGAGCCCACCTGGTGTCCACCTGCCACCTTAAAAGCAGGTACAGAGCCATGTCTCATGCAGACCCCCTGGGCCCCGAGCGCACCCACTCAGGGGGCCAGGACCCCTGGAGAGAATGGGGAAATATGCAAGATGGGGGAATTTCAGGCTGTATCCTCAAGGCTTTGAATGCACAGGAGCCCAAGGGTGACTTCCAGAACCTCGTAGAACTGCCCAGCCAGAATGCACATGCCAGGGTTTGGGGGTCCACTCCTGGGTCTTGTGTGCATTACTATAAAAAATAAATGGGTATAGACTCATCCCTAACACCGGCCAAGTTGCCTCCTAAGTCTCTGAGAGAACGATGGTCCATGTGGAAAAGCGCGTGTCACAAAGCACCAGCTCTCTCCACAGAGCGTCTTTACCAGTTCTCCAACTGGCTCCTTGACTGAGCTGACGCCTAGGATGGATTTTCGCCTAGAAATGGGGCACCCTGGATTGTAGAGCCCTGGCAACAGCGGTAGTGGTAACGAGCCTCCAAGGGTAGTGAAGGTACGGACAGGGTGTTTAAGAGGAGGCGTGAAGCTTGGGGGTCGTTCTTCCATCTCTAGATGTTATCAGGTTCCATTCCACCAGGGAGTTGGTGCTTTTGAACTCTCTGTTATGAATGACCCTCCAGCGCCCACAGAGGACACTGCAGGGTATCGGATCGTTGTTGGGGTGGGGGAAACCCGTAGCTGGCTAGGTGGTTCTTGGGGAGTGGGGTGCTGAGAGAGAAACATGGCCCAGCAATGGCAGCTTTGTCACCACCATGGTCTTGGGCAGATCCTTCATGAAGAACCCAACAGGGAAAGACCTTTGCGTCCATTCCATACCTTGGATTCTGTGAAACCCTCTCAGAAGTCAGGCTGAAAGTAAGCAGGGTGTAGGGCAATAAGACTAGACCCGGAGGGTGGAAGAATAGATTTCACTGGTAAATGCTTTGGTTTGGCGGGATTGGGGATGGGTGTTATACATTCAGCTTGATCCTAGGGTTGAGAACCCTTGTTCTCAAAGCAGGGCCAAATGTATCGCAGAAATGGGTGTTCTATCTTACCCCCACAAATACTCCCCTCCTCTTCTAGCCTCCTCCAGCTTCCTCAGGCAGGCTAGAGCCCCGGGCCCTGAGGGGAGACCATAGCAGGTGGCTTCAGCACCGTGGGGAGGACAGCACATCCACTAGTACCTACAGAGCCTTTCAATCCCTGGGCATCTGGGACTGCTTCTCATTCTACTCAGCCATGTCTGGGTGACAGAGGGTCCCATGGAAGTTCTAAGGTAGCCCTGCCCTGAGTCCTCCTGTCCTGCCTCCTCCCTTCCCCCCACATCTGCCCCTGCATCTGGGGGCACAAGGCTCCATGTCCTAACTTGCTATTCCCATAGACAGCTGCATGAGGGGTGGAGAGAGGGGTGTCAGGGGGAGAAGGGACAAGCCCTGGCAGATGGCGGTGGCAGCGATTTCCCCCATAAACTAGCATCTCCCCCCGCCTTTACAACGCGCTCTTGGGTCTGAACAAACAGAGGCTTTCGACCTAGAGTTGATGGGGGGAGGGAAAAGAGAGGAAGGGCCCTGGCAGGGGGGCCTAGCTAGCCCAAAGGCTCAGCCACTCAGCCCTCTGCCCAGCGCACCAGACTGTTTGAGGAGCAAATATCTGCCCGCACTGTCTGACTCTCTCAGCCTCCCCCACCAGGTTTGGGGCTAATTGTCCCTCATTAGCTGGGCCCAGGCTGCCACCAGCCCCCGCCATCTGCTCTAAATTATACATTAACTCAGAGGTCTTGCCACCCGCCAGCCAAGCTGCGCGCCCCTCTCCAGGCCGCCCGTGGCCATTCCAGTCAGTCCTTCACCCTGATGTGGAACCCTAACTCCTGGCTTCTCCTGCCCTCAGGAACTCCTAGTATAAGGTCGGGTGGCTGTGGGAAAAGATCAGTCCTCAGGAGGGGTGGCTGGAATTCCCTTACGCTCCTCAAGGGGCCAGAGGACAAGACAGGCACCGTGCGTAAAGCTGGAGAGGGCAGGGCGCAGGGAGGGCAGGGATGCCGGAGGCGGTGGAGGCAGACAGCTTTGGTCTGACACCTCACCTGGGATTTCTGGCACTCGCTGGGGGGGTGACACCCGTTCCAAGCTGTTTCCACCCCTCCCTGTGGCATCTGTTAGTAGGCTGTGGGATTCTGTCTCCCACCTTCCCTCTCCAGCAAGCACCATCTCAGCCAGCCCGCCGCTCTCCAGAGCGCACGGGCTAAGCGCCTCCTCTCCAAAAACCACTCTCTGGCAGCACGTGACTCAAGTTTAAAGTCATAGTGGTTTCCTTGCTATAAAAGTATGGGGAGTCTTCAATTTCCCTGCATGTTCCTAAACTTGGCCTTGAGCTTGCAGCCCCTCTCCACCCCACCCCCCAAGCTTTACATAGTCGTCCTGCTTTCTCCACCCAGACCCAGCTCTAACACTGCAAATCCCTGCACTTTTCGCTCAGTTTCTAGAATGCTGGCTATCCGGCTCCCTCCCTCTGAATGCGCCAGGGAGGCAGTAAAGAGGGCA
The DNA here is from genome assembly GCF_922984935.1 of Meles meles. Classification (NCBI taxonomy): domain Eukaryota; kingdom Metazoa; phylum Chordata; class Mammalia; order Carnivora; family Mustelidae; genus Meles; species Meles meles. Next base: position 24,486,327 of record NC_060075.1, on the reverse strand, counting down.
TCCTCCCAACTGTGGCTTTGAACTGGGGCATAGAAAATGCCTCCTTTCCCCCTCTTTTTTACCAAGAGCTGTTAGCCTCTGAGTTCAACCCTTCTCCATGTTTCTCTCAGGACTGGGCTTTGCGGGTAGGGTGGTGAGTCTGCACTTCCCTAAAGAGAGCTGGGGAGTTCAGGGGTTAAAACTGAGCCCCAGGAAGGCCAGGCAAGGAAACCCATGGGGGTATGAAGGGCAAGCTAGGAAGAGCCCAGCCCAGAGCCGCTGGGACCAGCACTGGGCACCTCAGAGTAGAGCAGACTGGGGCAGACAGATGATGCTCACTGGCCACCTGTGAAGAGTATGTCCTTGGGTCCCCGTGCGCACCAGCCCTGCCAGCATGGGGAAGTTGCTGTGTCCTGGCTGGGGTTTTCACACCCACCCAGTAACCTGAAATTCAATCAGTTCCCTGGAGACTGCCAGCTCTGTGCTCCCCAACACTTCCCTCTCCCTCCCCTCCCCCACCTTCCCAGAGGATCTGGGAAGGCAGATAGCTGTCCGCTTTTTATTTTTTATTTTTTTAAAAGATTTTACTTATTTATTTGACAGGCAGAGGTCACAAGTAGGCAGAGAGGCAGGCAGAGACATAGAGGAGGAAGCAGGCTCCCTGTGGAGCAGAGAGCCTGGTGCAGGCTGGATCCCAGGGCCCTGGGATCATGACCTGAGCCGAAGGCAGAGGTTTTAACCCACTGAGTCACCCAGGCGCCCCAGCAGTCTGCTTTTTAAATACACTTGAATAAACTTTATTTTTTAGGACAGTCTTAGATCTACAGAGAACTTTCAAAGATAATACAGAGTTCTCATACACCCTATTATTATTAACATCTTATAACAGTATCGTATACTGTAATGGTTGTAACATGGGACAATTTCTCAGACTCTTGTTTTCGATAACTTTGAAAATGTTGAGAAATCAGGTCTTGCAGAGAACATCCTTCAGTTAGGATTAGTCTGATGTTTCTCTCATGATTGCACTGAGCTTGTGAGTTTCGAGGGAGAAGACCAAAAAAGGCAAGTGCAATTCCCATCCCATCACGTTAAGGGTACCTGCTGTCAGATGATTTATCTCCGCTGATGTTGACCTTGATCGCCCGGCTGAGGTCGTGTCTGTCAGGTGTCTCCACTGAAGTTATTCTTGCACCTCGTGCCCCATCACTGCTTTTCCAAAGGAAGTCCTTGCGCACAGCTCCCGCTGAAGGAGTGGGAACTTACGCTTTCGGCTCGAGTGCGGACTATCTACGTAAGTCATTTGGATTTCTTCTGCCCAGATTTCTCTCTTCTCTCTCATTTATTTATTCAATAATTTCTTTATAGCAATATGGATTTGTGAATAATTATTTTATTCTTGGGATAAAAAAAGATTTTATTTATTTATATGATAGAAAACACAGCGAGAGAGGGAACACAAGCAGGGGGAGTGGGAGAGGGAGAAGCAGGCTTTCCTGGGGGCAGGGAGCCCCATGCGATGCAGGACTTGATGCCAGGACCCTGGGATCATGACCTGAGCCGAAGGCGGACACTTAACAACTGAGCCACCCAGGCTCCCCTATTCTTGGGATTATAATCCAGTATACTACTTTATACTTAAATTGTTCCAACTTTGGCCATTGGGAGCCCTTTCAGTTTGACTCCTGGGTCCCTTTGGTACAGCCCCATTATTGTGGAGTCCGGGTTTTATCGTGTGTGTGTGTGTGTGTGTGTGTGTGTGTGTGTTTCCTTATTTTTTGACACTGCAAGATGATCCAGGCTTATCTTTATATTTCCTGCCCTGGGTCTAGAATCAGCATTTCTCCAAGAAGCCTGGTAACTTTTGCTGGAGAACGGTACAGGAATCGAGGATTTGGAGACTGATGTGTTTGTTGCTACTGGGCTGTCAGTGCCTGTAGGTTCTCTCAGCTGACAGAGCAGAGAAATAGATGTGTGCGAACTAACCCGTGTCTATAGACATATCTAGAAACAGTTCTGTATGTAACCATTTGAATCTGTATTAAACGAAACACGAGTTTATGTTTAACTAAATATGATGTCTCCAATTCTAATCCATTATTATGTGAATCCGTCCCTCCTCGTTTCTGCAAACTCTGTGTAATATTCATGTAGCCTTACAGATTCCACTCATTTCCAAGGTTATTTAAATCAGCACCTCCCCTCACCATTCCCTTCTCTGAAGCTATTGCGTACATTTGTAATACAATCAGGTTAATTTTGTCACATTCTGCCTTTCATCTTAGGAACCCCTGATCTCAGCATCAGTTTTTAAAATTTGCATACATTAAAGTTCACTCTTTGTGTTATAAAGTCCTTTAGCATTTGATAAATCCATAATGTTATCTATTCACAAGTACTGTTATTATGCAGAATAGTTTCACTACCCTAAGAAATCCCTGGTGCTCCCCTACTCAACCTTCCTCCCTGTCCCCAAACCCCTGGCAACCACTGACATTTTTACTATCACTGTTTTGCCTTTTCTAGAATGACACATAAAGGAGCCATGCACTATGTGGCCTTTTCAGACTGGCTTCTTTCTCTCACTAATATGCATTTAAGTCTCCCCTATGTCTTTTCACCGCTTGCTAGCTTCTTTCTTTTTAGTGCCAAATAATATTCCATTGTCTGGATGTACCACAGTTTCTTCATCTGTTTACTTACTAAAGGACAGATTGGTTGCTTCCAAGTTTTGGCAATTATGACCGAAGCTGTTACAAACATCCACGTTCAAGTTTTTGTGTGGACAGAAAGTATTCAGCTCCTTTGGGTAAATAACAAGGAGGCAATTGCTGGATCATGTTATAACAGTAGTTTTGTGAAAAACTGCCAAACTGTCTTCAAAAGTGGGGGCACGATTTTGCGTTCCCACCAACAATGTGTGCGTTATTTGTTGCTCAATATCCTTGCCGGCATTTGGTGGAGTCAGTATTCCAGATGTTGGTAATTCTGTGTGTAGTGGTTATCTCATTGTTGTTTTAATTTGCATTTCCCTGATGACCTATGGATGTGGATTACCTTGTCATGTGCTTATTTGCCATCTGTGTATCTTTTTTTGGTGACATGTCTGTTATGCCTTTGGCCCATTGTTTAATCAGATTTTTGTTCTCTTATTGTTGAGTCTTAAGAGTTCTTTGTATATTTTGGATAAAAGTCCTTTGTCAGATGTATGATTTGCAAATATTTTCTCATAGTTTGTGGCTTATCTCCTGAATTTTTTTTTCTTGACACTGTCTTTCAAAGAGCAGAAGTTTTTAATTGTAATGAAATCCAGTTTATTAAATCTTTCATGGATCGTATCTTGGGTGTTGTATCTAAGAAGACATCGCCATACTCACAGACTTCATTTTTTAGAGCAGTCTTAAGTTGACAGCACAACCTTGAGGAAGGTACAGGGATTTCCCACAGACCTCTTGCTCTCCAACATATACAGTCTCCCCCATTCAATATCCCCCATTTGCTACAACTAATGAAATTAAGCTATAGGTTTTGTAGATTTTCTTTATCAAGTTGAAGAAGTTTCCCTGTATTCCTAGTATACTGAGAGTTTTTATCTGAATGGGTATTGGATTTTGTTAAATGCTTTTTCTACATCAGTTGATAGGACTTTTTTGTTCTTCAGCCTATTGATGTGGTGGATTATATTGATTGATCTTTAAATATTGAACCAGTTTTGCATGCTGGAATAAATCCACTTGGCCATGGTGTGTAATTCTTCTTTTTTTTAAGCTTTTATTGACTCATTTGAGAGAGAGAGAGAGAGAGAGAGAGAGCACGAGCAAGGGAGGGGCAGAGGAAGAGGGAGAAGCAGATTCTCCACTGAGTAGGGAGCCTAACACAGGTTGATGCCAGGGCTCCCCCCTCACCCCTCCATCATGACCCAAGCTGAAGGCAGATACTCAACCAACTGAGCGCCCAGGTGCCCCTATAATTCTTTTAATATATTGTTGGATTCAATTTGCTAATATTTTGTTGAGGATTTTTTCATCTGTTTTAATGAGACATATTGGTCTTTGGTTTTCCTTTCTCATAAGTTCTTCATATCCTTTGGCATTAGGGTAATTGATGTTGGTCTCATACTATGAGTTAGGAAGGTGATCCCTCTGATCACCAGCTCTGAGAGTGAGGGCAGGCTGTATCCAGCAGATGTAACTCATACTGAGAGACACACAAAACTCACCTCCTGTAACTGTATCCAGGACACTATGATGCAGTATTTAAGAGGAGGACTTTAGGGGTGCCTAAGTGGCTCAGCGGGTTAAAGCCTCTTCCTTTGGCTCATGTCATCATCTTGGGGTCCTGGGATGGAGCCCTGTGTTGGCTCTCTGCTCAGCGGGGAGCCTGCTCCCCCACCCCCGCCCCATCTGCCTCTCTGCCTACTTGTGATCTCCATCTGTCAAATAAACAAATAAAATCTTTAAAAAAAAAAGAGCAAACCTCAATTTCTATCCCATCTCTGCCATGCTATCTACAGGATCTTGGGCCAGTTAACTGTTAATTTAACAAATAATTATTGAACACCTACTGTATGCCCAGCACTGGGATAGCAGCAATGAGTAGTCAGAGAAAGACCAATCCCATATGAGTTCACTATATGTGGAATTTAAGAAACAACAAATGAGGAAGAGAGAAAAAAAAAGTAAGAGAGAGAGAAAGGGGGAGAGAAGTCAAGAAATAGACTCTTAACTACAGAGAACAAACGATGGTTATGGGGGGGTGGGAAGGAGCAGGTGGATTGGGAGAAATAGGTGATGGGGATTAAGGAGGGCACTTGTGATCTTGTGAGGAGCACCAGGTGATGTATGGAATTGTTGAATCACTATATTCTACACCTGAAATTAATAGAACACTGCATGTCAATGACTTTAAATTAAATTACGTTAAATTAAATTAAATTAGAAATATCCTAGCTCTTTCGGAGCTTTCTTTTTTGGGGCCTATATCTGAAAACTTTTTTAAAAAGATTTTATTTATTTGTCAGAGAGAGCACAAGCAGGGGGGGCAGCAGGCAGAGGGAGAAGCAGGCTCCCCACTGAGCAGGGAGCCCCATGTGGGACTCAATGTCAGGATCCTGGGATCATGACCTAAGCCAAAGGCAGACACTTAACCAACTGAGCCATCCAGGCATCCCACATCTTAAAATTTTTTTGTGCTTCAGTTTTCGACATCTATAAAATGGGATTATAGTAGTACCTACCTCATAGGACTGTTGTATTACATAAGTTAATATACGTAAAGAACATTCTATACAACGATTATATTATTATTGTCACTACTGTTCTTACTACTACTGTTCTGTGCCAGTAGGTAATCCCATTATCTACTAATCGAGTTCAGTAATTCTAGTCTAGATTTCCAGCCCCACCCTTGTTGTCCGTACTTGGCACTCTTGTCACTTCTGTCTCTATGGTTCTTCAGTTGACCCTCCTGATCTCTGGGTTCATTAAGCCTATATATGAAATCCCTCCCCTGACGTAGAGTTACCTTACCTGGGAGATAGTTGGGTGGCTATTTTTCTCCTGTCTTTGAAATATAGTAAAAGTTTTTCATTTTTGAAAGAGAGGGGATGAGAAACAAAAGTGATCTATGATCCAAGGTCTTTGCCTGTATGCTTTCCGAAGGTTGTGGGGGGTTGGTCAGGCCTAGGATAGAGTGAGAGGGGACTGTGTTAATTTAAGCTAGCCATCACTAAAACTAGACCTGTAGCAAGTCCTACAGAAGAAAGCTCAGTGTTCCAGCTTGGGTAACTTTCCATTGTTTAGCAAGACCCAAAGGCAATTGGGAAAAAAACTCCACCCCCCCAACACACCCCCCAAGGATAAGGATCTTACCTCTGTCTCAGAAATCCAGAGCTCTAACTTTTATTGTGCCTCCAAAGCCCTCCGAAGCAATACCACTCAGCCCAGCAGAAGTCACTACCCTATCCAGAGATCAAGCTATGTAAAGATAGATAGACACAAAGAAAGTCTCATTACTGTCTCTGGCTTGGCACGATCCAACACAATAACCAGATTCTGAGTGGCACAGGGTCGGGATTTCAGCCCTAGTCCCAGCTGGCCGCCCCTTCACCACCATCCTCAGCTTGCCTGATTCCTCCTTCCTGGCGGGTCGTCAGGTCCACTCTTGGTCCCACATCAAACTGCTCTTACTCTCAAGTCTCCACTAGCTGGAATCAATGATTTTAGCCTTCCCTGAGCTGCTCCACATACCGCCCCCCCCTTTTTTCCCTGGAAGACACACAACACTAATGTTCAGGGAAAGCCTCTGTTGACCCTCTAACTCTCTTTCTCCCACTCCAGAATTTAGACCGCTGACGGCAGCCCTAACTCACTCCACCCACTATGGCGGTTTTTCTTCAGCTTCCTGGTCCCTTGAGTTTTTTCTCTTAGTTTTCTTTACTTTTTTTGAAAATTTAATGTATAATAATAATTGTTCGACCAAACGGTGGTTGGAGAGAAGGCTGACTCGCTGCTGGACCCCACGGAGGTCAGCCTGCAGATCCCGGCGGAGCGCTGGGTCTGCACGCGGGCTCCCCCTACAGCCTGCCCAGTGCCCCTGCACTTGGTGGGGACACAGCATGACAGTTAACCTTGGGTGACCCAGGCTTCGCTCCTCACAGTTCCCCCTGAAAGCCCGAGCGGTGTGACTGGCAGGGGAGTCAGCACCAGGTCAGAAGCGGCAAAGGAGACACAGACCTGGACAAGACCTGGCAGCTGGGAGCGCTCTGAGGCGCCAGGTCTCTTTTCAACGCCACATCCTCCCCAAACCCTCTCCTGCATCACCATCTTTCTGCCTCCAGGGACGGAATTGAAAAGACAGGTTCTGGAATCCAACAGAGTAAAATCTTTTAGGTATTGTTGCCACTGTTGGAGGAAGCTTGGGTTTGAGAATAGAATTCTTTTTTTTTTTTTTTGAGAAAACAGGGAATTTATTTTAAAACAAACAGTAAAAAATCAAATTATTTAACATAATTGCTCAAAGGCACACTCAGAAAAAAGTTGTAATTATGTAGGATCTGTAGTTTAAAATGCTGGTTTTACCTCTAGTCCTTTTTTTCCCCGTTGCATGAAAATATGCATAACATAAAGCTTACCATTTTAACCATTTTTAAGTGTACAATTCAGTGGTATTAAGCCACAACATTCACAGTGTTGTACCACTGCAATCATTCCCCATTTCCAGAACTTTTCATCATCCTAAGTTCTGTACCCATTAAACTGCAACTCTGCATTCCTCCCTCTCCCAACCCTTAGACCTCTACACTACTTTCTTCCCATGAATTTGCCTATTCTAAGTACCATATATAAGTGGGATCATGCTGTATTTGTCCTTCTGTGTCTGGCTCATTTCATTTACCATGCTGTTTTTGAGAAGGGAATTCTTGTGCATTCTTCTACTTGCCCTCATCTTCATCACCCTGGTCTCAAAAAAAATTAAAGCTTATTTTGGAGCTATTGGTAGAACCATGGGGAAGAAGGGAGGTATCTGTCTATGAAGATGATGGGTAGAAGCAAAACAAGTCTATAAAGAATAAACTCCCTTAGGGTTCGGAGTTCACACATCTTGAGTACTGGGAGAGCCCCAGTCGAGAGAGAAGACAAGGCAAGAGAATGTGATTCCACAGAGATACCAAGTTAGTCCACGGAGATACCAAGCAATTCAAATAAGAAGATGGCAGCTGGGGCGCCTGGGTGGCTCAGTGGGTTAAAGCATCTGCCTTCAGCTCGGGTCATGATCCCAGGGTCCTGGGATTGAGCCCCGCGTCGGGCTCTCTGCTCTGCGAGGAGCCTGCTTCCTCCTCTCTCTCTGCCTGCCTCTCTGCCTAGTTGTGATTTCTCTCTGTCAAATAAACAAAATATTTTAAAAAAAAGAAGATGGCAGCTTATCTTCCTCAGATGCTGGGGGTTCTCTGCCCTAGAGGATGAGTCCCCTGAGCTTTAGTCTCCTTAGGCAGCTGACAAAGATGTAGAGACAAAATAGAGGAATGAAAATGCTCAGTGAGTCCTGCCTCCTACCTTTCAAATCGTTCCTCTCCCAATTCATTCCCACCTTTTAAAAACTCATGGAGTAGCAGATAAAAGGGAACAGTTTGGAGTAGGAAGAAGTAGTATGTGGGAGGGGAATGAGAAAGAGAAGACGTGAGAAAATCTATGCTCTTGACTCCCTGGCATCTTCTGTCCTGACCCATCAAGATATGGTGGGAGGACACCATTGGCAAGCGTGTGGAGGGCTAGAAAAAGTGATATTTAGGCCAAACTCCGCCATTTATTTGCCACTTATTTGTCAGTTTTCTATGAATAAACTAACTGTAGTTCATTTTGTCTTGTTATAGGGAGGCTTGTTGTTCTGGAGCCTGGAAGTCTGGTATCGAGCTGAGAGCAGGGCCATACTCCCTCTGAGGGTCTGGGGAAGGATCGATGTCAAGTCTTTCTTTTAGCTTATGGTTGTTCATTGGCTCATGGCTGCATGACTCCAGTGTTCCCATGGTGTCCTTCCTGTGTATCTGTCCTTTCACAGGCATTCTTCGATTAGGACACCTGTCATATTGGAATAGGGGATCACCATAACCATACTCCAGGATAACTCAACTTTAACTGAATTAATTACATCTGTGATGACCCTGTCTCACAAACAGTCACATCATATGGTACTGGGGGTGAAGACTCCATCACATGAATTTTGGGGGGACAAAGTTCAACCCATAGCAAGACTGATTCCATTGTTTTAACCAGGACCTCTTCTACTGTAACCTCTTAGCATTGGGGCTGGAGAGAGATAACCAGGCCCTTCCTGGCCACATCCCAAAAAGAAAGCATCTTCCACTCTATACTTCCGGTCTGGTCCCCAAGATGAGTTCCTACCCTAGAGCAGGGTAGTAACTCTAGAGCAGCAAGGCAGTAATTGGTTCACAAACATGCCATTTCTCCTTTCACCCTCACTTGCAAGTGCTTCTTGGTAGACCACTCCATGAGGCCAGCACCGCTTCGTGCTGCTCATCATGTTCTTACAAGTGCTTTTAGAACTCATTTTAGGTTCATCCTGTCTCTCCCTGGAATTTCTAGGCCCCAGTAAGGAGGAGATCAGAAGCTGTCCAGGATCCATCTGATAAACAGCCTTCAACTTAACTGACTGTCTCCTGCAAACACCTTGACTATCCTATGACATCCAGAATACATCAGTTGAGATAGAGAAAGAGGTCATAGGCCAATCACTGGGCATGCCCTTCCAATAAGGCTTTGCTGGGCAGCCAGAGGGCAGCATTTGGTCACCAAGTATCTGGAAGGAAAGAATCCCCAAGAGGGGGCAAAAGCCCTGGAAATGGAGATGGGACTGGAACCAGCAAGGACTATTAAAGTGAGTCTCTTCCTTAAAAATCATTCCTTGGGGGCACCTGGGTGGCTCAGTGGGTTAAAGCCTCTGCCTTCAGCTCAGGTCATGGTTTCAGGGTCCTGGGATCATGCCCCACATCAGGCTCTCTGCTCAGCAGGGAGCCTGCTTCCCCCCTCTCTCTCTGCCTGCCTCTCTGCCTACTTGTTATCTCTCTCTGTCAAATAAATAATAAATAAAAATTTTTAAAAATCATTCCCAGGACTTCAAAACCTTCTCAGATATGGTCGGCTCTGTCTGAACCCAAGAGGGAGTTTAGAGGAGACTCCCTCTAAGCTCTACTTTGTAAGAACAGAAAATCTCTTGGCAGAGAAAGGACAATCAAGTTAGATTAAAGGGGAAAAAAAATTTCCCAAGGAGCTAGATAACAGTTTCTGTAGGAGGAAAGCAGAGAATTGCCATAGTGCCTTGCAACAGTGACTCATCTTTCCAGATTTTTGTTTCTAGGACCGAAATAAAAGGATCATTTGGTGGAGAAAATAAAAGATGGGTAAGCAAGAGGACGGGTGAGCAAGAGGCCTAGAGAAATAAAAAAAGAATGGGCAGATAAGGTGAATGTTATTAAATGGAACAAGTTTTTGACAATGACCTCAACCTTTGGGTGGGGTGGAATGGACTCCAAGAGGCTTCTGAAACAATGATTCATGAATAAAAATTAATTGATAGAGGGACGCCTGGGTGGTTCAGTCAGCTAAGCGTCTGCCTTTGGCTCGGCTTATGATCCCGGGGTCCTGGAGTTGAGCCCCGTATAGGGTTCCCAGCTCAGCGGAGAGTCTGCTTCTCCCACTCCCTCTGCCCACCCCCTTGCTCATGCTCCCTCTTTCTCTCAAATAAACAAATAAAATCTTAAAAAAAAAAAAAGCATTAACTGAGAGAAGGATTAAGAGCTTGAGTTTAGGAGTCAAACAGACTTGGGTTGAAATCCTGTCCTCCCGAGCTTCAAGTTTATTGTCAATATAATGGAAACATTTCCTCCCTGGGATTCTTAAAGCAATTTCATGAGATTCTATGATAATATATTCAAAATATCTGGTACTATGCCTGCTGCATTGTAGAGACTGAATCAAAGGCAGTGTTTTTAACTTGCTTACATGCCAATAGAAGGAAACATGAAGCTTCCTTGTTATCAAACATGAGGAGCACGTGGATTACGCAGGCATACCTGAGTAAATGAGTAAATACTGACATAAATGAGTCTTACAAACATGAAGCAGTAGACAATAAAACCTTTTTTTTTAAATTTTATTTATTTATTTGATAGACAGAGATCACAATTAGGCAGAGAGACAGGCAGAGAGAGAGGGAAGGAGGCTCCCTGCTGAGCAGAGGGCCCGATGTGAGGCTCAATCCCAGGATCCTGAGATCATGACCTGAGCCGAAGGCAGAGGCTTAACCCACTGAGCCACCCAGGCACCACCCCAAAAAAACCTTTTGCAACAAAGTCTTTTGCAATTTTTCCCAGGCTGATGGCTTACAGTCATGTGGGACTCACTCCCATTCCTTCTTTCTCACCTAGGTCAATTCTGATCTAGAAGTTGGAGGGTGTACTATCAATCATGTTGTTACTGAGGAGAAGCAATCTGCTTTCTTTCCAGGGTGCACTCGAGGTCGTGTTGGCCAGTGGACAGGACTGGCAGGACCGAGTCCTGCAGAGTAGCCACACCGAGTGATTAGATGTTGATGTCCCTGACTGAGTGATTAGAATTGAACTTCTGGGCCCTTCTCTAGCGTTATACAACCAACACTCCCTGTGGGGTGCTGACCCTTAAAAAACACTCTTTCTATGGAGGCTGGGGGCAGGAGGGAGGTGAGGGCCCCTGTGAGCACCCAAGCAGTTCCAGGTTGCCTTGCTGGGGAAAAGTTCATCAGTACCGCCGACCTCCTAACCAACAGCTACCCTTTTCTGTGAGCATTTATTATGCTCCTGTTATGTTTTGACTCCTTTTCTGTCTCTTGCATTTCTTGGCCCTAAAAAAAGTTTTTACAATTTAGGTTGAAAATCTTAAGGGATTAAAAAAAAATGCTTGGGGGTGGACTTTTTGTATTGGAGGCGTTTAATTCCAACATGTTTATTTTTAGTTTGGAGAAAGAGATAAAGTCATTTAGGAATGCGAAGGAGTCCTAAGTAAGAGAAAAGATGAATGAGAGGAAGAGAAGAGAAATGAATGAGGATTCTGGGCAGCAGTTAACACTAGGGGGACAGAACAGATTTTCCCATTGGTCTGTCATGGCTTGGAAGAAGAAACTGGTCTCACATCTTAGAGAAGAGCGGGCTGGAAATCTAACTTCACTGGAATTCCATGGGTAGTAACTCCGGAGGAGAGAAACCATTTGCCTTCCAGGGGAACTCGAACAGTAAGATGTAAAGGTCTAAAGTACAGTTAAAATGCAGACACCCTCATGTTTGCCCCTAAATCTGGGAATCCAGAGTTCAGAAGAGTTAAATCACCTTGTCCTGGCCACAAGGGCTAGATGGGAATGGAAAAGTTTGTTTGTTTGTCTCTCATAGTGAGACAGGTGGAGAGCCACAGGCTCAAGTGGAACTTGGTTTGGAGGAGAGGTCTGAGATGGGGAGAGTATTACAGAGTTTGGGTCTCAAATGATTAAGTTGGACCAGGCTGCTTGAAGAATAAAGAGTTTCACTCTTCTAGGGTGACAGGAGTTTTATTTTATCAGTTGGTTTACAATTAAGAATTTCTAAGTTCTGAGAGCAGGAGAATATTTCCAGAATTAGGTCCTTTCTCACCCTCCTACCTCATTTTGGATTAGGATAGCATGTCAATGGCTACAATCCCAAAAGATGAGTTGAGGGAAGACAAATGATATGATGTCACAGTACCTCCCGGGATTGTTACTATTAATATGACTGGTAAAATAATAAAGCTCCTACGAGATAATACAGGAGAATATGTTTATGACCAAATGCCAGATACACATATGTAAAAATGCTAACCCATGAGGCGCCTGGGTGGTTCAGTCATTAAGCAGCTGCCTTCGGCTCGGGTCATGATCCTGGGATCCTGGGATCGAGCCCCACATTGGGCTCCCTTCTCTGTGGGAAGCCTGCTTCTTCCTCTCCCATTCCCCCAGCTTGTGTTCCCTCTCTTGCTGTGTCTCTCTCTTTGTCAAATAAATAAATAAATCTTTAAAAAAATAAAAATAAAAATAAAAATGCTAATCCTCATTAGAAATTAGGGAAATGCAAATTAAGACCATAATAAGATACTACTGTATGGGAGCCTAAGTTGGTACAGCACTCTAGAAAAAGCTTAGCAAGGGCACCTGGGTGGCTCAGTGGGTTAAAGCCTCTGCCTTTGGCTCAGGTCATGATCCCTGGATCCTGGGATCAAGCCCCGCATTGGGCTCTCTGCTCCGCAGGGAGCCTGCTTCCTCCTCTCTCTCTGCCTAGTTGTGATTTCTCTCTGTCAAATAAATAAAATATTTAAAAAAAAAAAGAAAAAGAAAAAGCTTAGCATTATTCACCTAAGTTAAAGATATTCACAACTTATGACCCCCGATTTTTCCCTAAAGAAATTCACGTGCATGAATGTTTATTTATAATATCTGAAAATTGCAAACAACACTGCTCCAGACACTGTTACTGTGTTTTAAACCACTCCAAACACAGAGGCATAAAACTACCACCATTTGGTTATGCTTAAGGATTCTGTGAGTCCGGAGTTCAGAAAGAAAGGATCTGGAGATGATCGCTCTGTAATGTGGCTTCTGCTGGGAGGCTCGAAGGCTGTGACTCAGTAGTGAGGGCCTGGACTCATTTAAAGGCTTTTTTACTCATGCATCTGGCTGTAGATGCTAGCTATTGGCAGGAATTCCGCTGGGCCTATTGGCCAAAAACACCTGAATGCAGCCTCTCTCTGAGGTAGCTTGGCCTTTCCCAGAGCGTGGTGGCGGGGTTCCCAATGCAAGCATCCCAAAAGAACAAGGTAGCAAATATCCAAGGCATATTTTATGAAGTGACTTAAGAAATCATTTTCACTGTAGTCTGTTGGTAGAGGCTGAGCAAAGGTTCACTCAGATTCAAAGGGAGAGACATAGACTCCATGTCTTACTGGGAATAAGGTCAAGGTCACTTGTAGGAAGAACACATATGTTGAGAGATATGTCTGTGGCCATCTTTGGAAAGTACAACCTGCCACAAACCAAATACCCATCCAAGTAGAATGGATAAATATATCATGGTATATCACTACAATGGGATATTATACAACAATGAAGATGAACACAAAACAGCTACATGAAATGGCATAAATGAGTCTCGCAAATGTGATGTTGAGCAAAAGAAGCCACGGGAAGGAATACTTATTGTTTAACTGCAGTCATAAATTCTTTTTTTTCTGCAGTCATAAATTTTTTTTTAGATTTTTTTTTTTAATTTGACAGAGAGAGATCACAAGTAGGCAGAGAGGCAGAGAGAGAGAGAGAGGAGTAAGCAGGCTCGCTGCTGAGCAGAGAGCCTGATGCGGGGCTCGATCCCAGGACCCTGGGATCATGACCTGAGCTGAAGGCAGAGGCTTTAACCCACTGAGCCACCCAGGCGCCACTCTGCAGTCATAAATTTTTAAAAACACAAAAAATTATAGCGTTTTGAGATACATACTTAGAACAATAATTAGGAAAGCAGGTTCTGGGGATGCTGCTGTCATTCTTGACTTGGGTGGTAATTATACTGATGTTCACTTTGTGATAAATCACTAAATTGTACATTGTTTGGGGCGTCTTCCTGGTGTCTTACAGTTCACAATAAAATAAGAAAATGATTCTTATGCTCATATGATGATTCTTTCAAAATAAGAAATTAATCTCTTGGCTCTGAGAACTAGGTTTAGTTGAAAAATAATTCACTATGAACTTTAGAGACAATAGCTATTATTGTCAGCAACCTGACAGATCATTAAGCTCTGTTAAAAATTCTGTTGGGTTATTTTTAATGCTGATATCTCTTCTTACCTTGGTATAATCAATACGCAGAACTCTTTTGCATCCTGGGTTTTTACATTGCACCATAAAGATAGCTTATACACATGCCATTTTTAAAAATAAATTAATTAATTTTTTAATAAACATATAATGTATTTTTAGCCCCAGGGGTACAGGTCTGTGAATCGTCAGGTTTATACACTTCACAGCACTCACCATAGCACATATCCTCCCCAATGTCCATAACCCCACCCCCCTCTCCCGGCCCCCTCTCCCCAGCAACCCTCAGTTTGTTTTGTAAGATTAAGAGTCACTTATGGTTTGTCTCCCTCCCAATCCCATCTTGTTTCATTTATTCTTCTCCTATCCCCCTAACCCCCCATGTTGCATCTCCATGTCCTCATATCAGGGAGATCATATGATAGTTGTCTTTCTCCGATTGACTTATTTCACTAAGCATGATACCCTCTAGTTCCATCCACGTCGTCACAAATGACAAGATTTCATTTCTTTTGATGTCTGCGTAGTATTCCATTGTGTATTTATACCACATCTTCTTTATCCATTCATCTGTTGATGGACATCTAGGTTCTTTCCATAGTCTGGCTATTGTAGACATTGCTGCTATAAACATTCCGGTGCACGTGCCCCTTCGGATCACTATGTTTGTATCTTTAGGGTAAATACCCAGTAGTACAATTGCTGGGTCATAGGGTAGTTCTATTTTCAACTTTTTGAGGAACCTCCATGCTGTTTTCCAGAGTGGTTGCACCAGCTTGCATTCCCACCAACAGTGTAGGAGGGTTCCCCTTTCTCCGCATCCTCGCCAGCATCTGTCATTTCCTAACTTGTTAATTTTAGCCATTCTGACTGGTGTGAGGTGGTATCTCATTGTGGCTTTGATTTGTATTTCCCTGATGCCGAGTACACATGCCATTTTTAATAGCTACCTAGTATTTTATTGTGTTTACATACCACACATTTCTTAGCTATTTTCATATCTTTGGGACTGTGAGTGACTTCAAATGTTCAAGATCACCACCACCACCACCACCATCATCATCATTATCATTCTCACCAAACTTACTTTTTTAGAAGATTTTATTTATTTATTTGACAGAGAGAGAGACAGCAAGAGAGGGAACACAAGCAGGGGGAGTGGGAGAGGGAGAAGCAGGCTCCCAGTGGAGCAGGGAGCCCGATGTGGGGCTGGATCCTAGAACCCTTGGATCATGACTTAAGCCGAAGGCAGCTGCTTGACGACTGAGCCACCCAGGCGCCCCTTCACCAAATTTATTAAGAGCTCCCTAGATCCCAGGCAGTGTGAGTAGAACTTCTCATTCATTATCTCATTTACTATCAGAACAACCTAATGAGATGAGTTCTATTTTTATTCCTATCTTACAGATAAGGAAACTGAGACTTGGAGAGATTAAGTAACTTGCAAGTTTTGCAAAGTATACATTTCACAAACAGTTCATAATTCTGACAATCCCAGTACCCTTACTCCCTACGCCTCTGTGAGAACACTTGCTTTGGACTCCTCCCATCCTGACCCAAGACATTTTTTTTCCTGGGGATTTCCCACAGTGGAATTGCCAAGTGGAAAGTCTTAAGCAATTTTAGAAGGCTTGTATACATCCAGATTATTCTCTATACACTGAACCAATTTACAATGAGATTGGGTAGGATTTAGTGAAGGGTCTGAGTCATGTCAAGTTTAGGGAATCCAATTGTACAACCTCTCCATACATCTTCCCTCAGCAAAACAGTATGTGCTAGCGAATGCCTTAATATTATTTTCACTTGACCCACTTAGAATATTATAGGTCTCATTTTCCCTTTCTTAAATGTTTTGTTTGACTCTCAGTACCTGGAAAGGAAGAATTAGTTACATTTGCCCTCTTTTTTTCAAGCATATTTTTTTCTTTATAATGATTGCAGTGTCCTATCAAACTCTCACTGAATTACTATCCAATAGTATTCCTTTAGATTATATATGAACTTTTAAAAAAGATTTATTTATTTATTTATTTGACAGAGATCACAAGTAGGCAGACAGGCAGATGAGGGTGGAGGGGAAGCGGGCTCCCCGCTGAGCAGAAATCCCGATGTGGGGCTCGATCCCAGGACCCTGGGATCATGACCCGAGCTGAAGGCAGAGGCTTTAACCCACTGAGCCACCCAGGCGCCCCCTATATATGAACTTTTTATAAGAAAGTGCCACACTTCTGCATGTTTTTCAAAACTCTCCTAAAAACATCACCCATTATCTTACCCACCGACTACTCTTTAGATAAGAGTCATGTAATAAAAACCTTCCAGAATTCAACGTCAAGGGAAAAGTTTGTCTCTTCCCATAAAATAGTGCACTTCCTTTAATCAGACAGGGAGATGTATATAACCTTAATGTGTCTTTTTTATTTTTGCCTTGGTTGCAAATACCTCTAATCCAAATTTAAAGTTCAGCCATCATAATCAACCCATCCTAATTTTCTGATATTAGAATGGAAGCTCCCAGAAGGCAGAGAGTTTGTCCATTTTCTTTCTTGTTGCAGGGACAGAGCTCCAGACAGAGTAAAACTGCTCAAGTCCTTGTATTGAGAAAGATGCTTTAAAAAAAAAAAAAAAAGGCGTGTAAACGTCACAGAACTCGATGGTTGTTCAGCCTGTCTGAATTGCAGCATAAAGCAACATCCTGTCCTCTGAAGTGCTCATAAGAGAGCAAACTCTATTAGCTGCTCTCTGTTGAGCAACAATTCTAATTTTAGAATTATCTTGCCTTTTCATAAAATCATTTCATATTGGAGTTTATGCCACTCTCGAATACATGAAACAAAGACTTGGGTAAGGAGAAAACAGAGGTGATTTTCTGACATCAGAAGGTCTCTGTGGCATTTATGTGGAACGTGGCTGAAGTAGGATGTACTTTACGTGAAATAGCTGTCCTTTGAGTGAATTAAGCTGGAGGAAATCCAGAAAAGGGCACCTGATAAAAATGCCCATTCGTGGGGTGCCTGGGTGGCTCAGTGGGTTAAAGCCTCTGCCTTTGGCTCGATCCTGGGGTCCTGGGATCGAGCCCCGAATTGGGGGCGGGGGGGGGTCTCTGCTCAGCAGGGAGCCTGCTTCCTCCTCTCTCTCTGCCTGCTTCTCTGCCTGCTTGTGATCTCTGTCTGTCAAACAAATAAATAAAATCTTAAAAAAAAATATTCATTTGTCCTGGAGCAGACCCCAACCCTGAGTCCCTTCAAACTGCCACCTGAACCCTGTCCTCTTGCCCTAGCCCCACCCCTGCTCTTTCAGCCCCAGCAGATGACAAGCCTGCCTGGACTCTGGTGGCTTAGTGCTGGCAGCTCGAACCCCACACACTCCAGCCACCCTGTCTCTGTTCCCCAAGCCCAGGGCCCAGTCCCCTACTTCTCTTCTTGGCCCCACATTCCCTTCCATCACCTCTCATCCCAATCCTAACCTCTTGCCATTCTTCCTCTCTTTTTTTTTTAAGATTTTATTTATTTATTTGTCAGAGAGAGTGAGCACAGGCAGAGAGACAGGCAGAGGCAGAGGGAGAAGCAGGCTCCCTGCTGAGCAAGGAGCCCGATGTGGGACTCGATCGTAGGCCGCCGGGATCATGACCTGAGCTGAAGGCAGCCGCCCAACCAACTGAGCCACCCAGGCATCCCGCCATTCTTCCTCTTGATCCCTCAGGCTCCTCTATGCTAACAGCTGACCCTGGCTGTCCTGGTGGGGACCATGCCAACCCACTCGAGAGTCCTGGCTGGGTTTGGATCAGCGGCTGGCTATTCCAGGCCACAGACTCTCCGGAAAGGGCCTCGTCTTTAGTCCTGGGGTCATGGCTCCCACAGGGACTCATCCCGTGTTCTGACTCCTAAGTTCTCCTAACTTCATGTGCAAGATTGAGAATGTCCAACGTGACCATCTCATCGTCCTTCTTCTCTTCCATGAAATGTCTCTGCATCATTCCATGGTCCATCTCCCTTTGCTCTTGACTCTAAAGGACAGGTGTGTTAGAGTCCCTGCCGATGGCTAGAAGAGTTGCAACCAGCCTGGGCCCTTGGGTGACTATGTGACTGGGCTGTTCTGTGAGAGAGAGTTATACCTCTGTGTTACTCAAGTCACCAAACAATTGTGAGTTCTTCTGTTTCCGCGACTGGTCTACTCTGAGACAAGGGGCAAACAGAAGTTAATGTATATGTGGTGGCCAGTGTTCCAGAAGAGGAGGGGACGCAGACAATTGGGGCAGGACTTATATAAAATTCATGCCTTGGGTGGGGGGCACCTGGGTGTCTCGGTGGGTTAAGCCTCTGCCTTTGGCTCAGGTCATGATCTCAGGGTCCTGGGATTGAGCCCTGCCTGGGGCTCTCTGCTCAGCAGGGAGCCTGTTCCCCCCTCTCTCTCTGCCTGCCTCTCTGCCTATTTGTGATCTCTCTCTCTGTCAAAATAAATGAATAAAATCTTTAAAAAAAAATTCACGCCTCAGACGAACTATCTTGTGTCTAGAGCTGTCCAGTGATGACAACGCCCACTATAATCCCCGCTTCTGCCTTAAATACCCAGACATTCTCAGTTTCAATTTCCAGAAAACATGAAAAAATATGTGATGGAAATAAGAGACGAAAAGAGGAAAGTAAGTCAGTCATCTCAGTCATTCAAACAGACTGGCTACTTCAGTTTTATTCCAAACACACTTACTGAGTGCTTATCCTTTACAAGGCAGTGCGGGGCCTACAGGGAACACAAAAACCAACAAGATTCATAGGAGCCTGTTACAAGCTCCCAGGCCAGCTCCGCTGTTGCACAAATAACTTTGACACGGGAAGAGTATAACGCAGAAATCGGGGAAAGTGGAACCCACGGGGCCTGGGATACAGAGGAGGTGGAAGTCACTTCTAATTGCAGGTGTCTCAGAAGATTTTGTAGGAAAAGCAGTAACTGCACCGAATAGAAGGGCAATCCGATGGAGGGAATTGGGCTCTGGGTGCAATTAGACTGAGGTTTCTGGTGCAGTAAGGGCTGCTGGGGCCGCAGTGAGCCACACAGGGCAATGCAACACGTGCTTCTGGCCTGCAGTAGATGGAAGGCTTTTCCACAGGCAGAGAAGGCAGAGCAGTGGAGGGAGTCCATGATCCCTCCACTCCACAGAGGCAGGGCCTTTTGTCGAGGAGGTGATAGGGAGGGCTAAAGTCCAGAGACAGCACACACGAAACACAGGCTTACTGCTTTGGGCTTTTTTAGTCTAGAAAGAAGGAGGGGACGGTATTCTCCCTTGAGAAAGGGAATGGGGCTTAGAAATAGGCCAGAGCTCCAGGAAGGGCTGACCAGGGCCAGAGGCAAAGAAGATGCCCGGTGCTCAGGCTGCCCCAGCACCCATGCCGGAATCCTCTTCCCTTGACAACTGAAAGGCCTTCTCAGCCTTCCCTGCAGCAGGGGGAGGCCTAGGTCAGGGACTTCTGGGAAGGCTTTTGCTTTCCTGATAAAAATGGGCAGATATTTTTCTGGTATTGGTCTCTTTCCTCTTTCTTGCCTTTTTCTTACAGTGTCTGGAGCCGAAGCAGGTATTTTGCAACCACAAGGGAAAAGCTAAGAGGATTACGGAGATACCCACCCTGAAATGGTTAAGCTTCTGAACAAATGCCTCCAACCTCTTGATCTGTGAAAGAAAAATATATACTTAGCCTATGGGTCACGTAGTTTGCTATTCCTTGCTCAAACGTTCCTAACTCTCAAGTTTGCTAGCCAGCGACTTCAGGATTGCAGGGATAGAGAAAAAGGAATCCTTCTGTTCTGTCCTAGCTTGATCGTCTCAGTTTGCAGAGAGGGGATTGCGATTCAGAGCAACACGCTATCTTGTCATAAAGAAGGCACACTGGCTGGAGCTGTCCTTATGTCTTTTTTCTTAGAGGTTCAATTATGGCAGGGAGGGTCCAAGGTGACAAAACATGATGGTGGTTAAAATGATGGCTGTAGCAGGAGAAAAATCAATATATAATTACCTAAGGCTATTGAGAACCTAGAGGCACTGATGAATAGCGTTTGGGAGAATGGAATTAAGGTTGATCTAACCCTCAAATGACAACAGGACAGGGTATAAAGTCCATTCATTAACTAAAAGATTTGAAACCATTGCCCAAATAATCATACAGTTGCATAAATGCGTATGACACCTTTATAAATCCTTTATGTTGACTTACTATTAGAGAGGGCAATTAGGAAGAATACATTATCTTTCTAAGGTTGATATGAATTTTGTTCTAAGGTTCATAAGATTTGAGAAACAATGTCTAAGTCTCAAGCAGAGGATAAATTGTTTCTTTTCTTTCTTTTTTTTCCAAAGAGGATTTAAGTTCTTCTTTTAATGTTATATACTTACTTGTTGTTTCTTAAGTTTTTTTTTTAATGATGCCTTATGTTATCATGCATTTTAATCAGTTTTGGAGTACATGAGGAATATAGAAAGCACTTAATTTAAAACTTACGTAGAAAATGATGGTATCAGATATTCAAGTTTTTTTTTTTTTAAGATTTTATTTATTTATTTGACAGAAAGAGAGATCACAAGTAGGCAGAGAGGCAGGCAGAGAGAGAGGAGGAAGCAGGCTCCCTGCGGAGCAGAGAGCCCGATGCGGGGCTCGATCCCAGGACCCTGAGATCATGACCTGAGCCGAAGGCAGCGGCTTAATCCACTGAGCCACCCAGGCGCCCCTCAGATATTCAAGTTTAATCAAGATTCAAGTTTAATCACATAGACTCGTGCTGTGTAATACATTAGTCACTAGCCTCATGGGGTGGTTTAAACTTAAATTAATTAAAATTAAGTAACATGAAAAATTCAGTCCCTCAATTGCACTAGCCAGATCTCAAGGGCTCATCAGCCACAGGTTCCTGGTGGCAATTGTGTTGGGCAGAGCATATGTGGAGGAGTCCATCATCACGGAAAGTTCTTCTGACCAGGGCTGATCTGGACAACTTGGGTTTGTGAGGCTTTTCTTTTAAGTAAATGCACAGTAGAACTTTGTATTAGTCAGTGTGGATGGCCATTACAGCATACTACACAGGGGCTGGCTTAAAAAACAGAAATTTGTTCTCAGAGCCCTGGAGGTTAGAAGTCCAAGATCAAGTTGTCAGGGTGGTTCTGGTGAGAACTCTCTTGCTGGCTTGCAGAAGGTCATCTTCTCAACTGTGTCTTCACGTGGCCTTTCGTCTGTGCATCTGCAGGGAGAGAGAGAAAGAGCTCTGGTCTCTTCCTCTTCTTTAAGGACTCAACCCTGTGAGGGGAGGGTCTTACTCTTACAACCTCATTTAACTTTCATTTTTTCCACAAAGGCCCTGTCTCCAAATACAGTCACACTGGGTGTTTGGGCTTCAACATATGAACCTGGGGAAGACACAATTCAGTCCACAACAAACTCAAAAAAGGAGGAGGAGAAGAAAAAGGAAGAGAAGGAGGAAAAGTAGGTCAGGGCCAGGTGGTAAGGGCCTTGTGTCCTACTCGGTGGAGTTGAAACCATCCTGAAACAGAAAGTGAGCCACTGCAGTGTTGAGGAGGGATTCTGTGTGACAAGATTTGCAGTTTAGAAAGAACGCCAGGTTATAAGTGTGGGGGGATGGGTTGAAACTGGAGGTGGGTCGAGAAAAACCGAGGCACAGTGAGTGAGTTTTCTAGCAGTGAGTTTTCTCCCCAAAGGAAGCTTACTAGAGAGTTGAAAACTCTTCCTTCGTCCTGCCTCTAGATCCTACACGTGCTGGTCTCCAGTGAGGAGGGCCTGTCTGGCCACCTTAGAAGCAGGCTAGTCAAACAGTTAGGAGCAGACGATGGTCAGAAAGTTCTGGACTCGAATTTTGACCCCATCCCTTATTAGCTCTTCACCTAGAGTTGCCTGCTTACCTCTTCTAAGCATTACTGTCCTTTGTAGAAAGAGATTGATTATATCCATTTCATAGGGCTGGTCTACGAATTAAATCATGTAATGCGGAGAAAAGCATTTAGCATAAAGTCTGTTTGGTGTATATCCTTGTGCTCTGTGCATTTTGGTTATTATTACTACTGGGGATATAGTTCTTAAATTTGCTCTCAAAGTGGGGTGCCTGGGTGGCTCAGTTGATTAAACATCTGCCTTCTACTCAGGTCATGATCTCAGGGTCCAGGGATCGAGCCCCAGGTAGGGTTCCCTGATCAGTGGGGAGTCTGCTTCTCCCACTCCCTCTGCCCCTCTGCTATGTCCCACTCTTGTGCTCTCTCTGACTCTCTCTTGTTCTCCCAAATAAATAAATAACATCTTTTTAAAAAAATTGCTCTCAGGGCACCCGTGAATCGGCCAGTTAAGGGTCTACCTTCGACCCAGATCATGATCCCAGAGTCCTGGCATTGAGCCCCTTGTCAGGCTCTCTGCTCCCTGCTCAGTGGGGAGTCTGCTTCTTCCTCTCCCTCTGATCCTCCCCCAACTCATGCTCTTTCTCAAATAAAGAAATAGTCTTAAAAATAAAGAAAAATTTCTCTCAAAGGAGTGCAGGAAGCAAGGTGTTTTGTTTGTTTAAATGAATCTTGTCCATCTCTAGAGTGTGTGTGTATGTGTGTGTGTGTGTGTGTATGTTCTTCACCACACAGAGGGAGTCAACTTTAAGGACCTGAAGTCTCTCTTTCTCTTTTTTTGTAAGCAGCTCCACTTATTTGAGTAAATAGCTTGTAAATAAATCATTGGTAAACATTACAAAATTAAATCATTTTCAAAATCTTGCCAGTATACATAAAAGTCACAAACATAGATCCTTTAAAAAATAAAATATACTCAGGGCCCCCTTGATAAAAAACGCCTGAGCCCTGTCTGAGGACCACGTAGAGACACCTTACAGTAGGTGTGTTTTCTGTGCAGAGGTGGGAGTGAGGGATGCTGGAGGGAAAGAAATTTGTATTCTGGCTTTTTACCCCATCCACACGCATCTGAATTTTGATCCTTCTCCAAGGAGCTGCTTTATAACTGAGAGACAGCTTAGGCACTTCTAGGTCTGGCTCCAAGCAACGGACTGGGGTGTACAGTTAGGACCAGGAGCTAGAGTTCTTATTACATTCCACTGACAGAAACGAGCGATGCGATCTCCTCCATGTTTCTAAACCAGCAAATGCTCCTGTATTAGCATTCTTGAGAGGAAGTGAGGCTTTCTCACCTCTACACCTGCTCAACGCTCAGTTCACCTCTCTGGTCTGATGCTGCCTGGGCACAGAAGTGACCCGAATCTACTTCTAAGGAAGATCAAAGTCTCTTTCTTTCCTATAAAAGTAAATTGATCGTGACCTGTAGAGTCACAAGAACTGGTGTCAAATCCTTTGTCCACCACTTATTAGCCCTGTGACCTCCAACAAACATCCTACATGAGTGTCTAGCTCCTTATAGGTAAAATGTGTATGATATCTTTTCTTTCATTCATTTATTAACCAATATTGACTGACCAGCTATCTGTACCACACATTGGGCTGGGAATTCCACTGTAAATAAATCAGACTGAGTCTCATGACATTTTAGAGGGCAAAGAGACCATTATGTTCCAAATCTGACAAGTGCTTTGATAGACCAAAAACAGGAGGAAAAAGAAGTAAACCTGTCATTCTTCTCAATGCCTTTCAGGGGAGGCACTGTGATTTCTAAGTGGGAAATTAAAGGATGGAGAGGTGGTAGCCCTGTGAAGTGAGTGGACGTGGAGAGGAGGACAGAGGGGTGGAAAGAGTGATGGGGCAGACACAAAAGTATGCAAAAATGCCTGAAGGCAAAGGAGGGCTTCCTAGAGAGAACAAAACCAAGTTCACTTGGCTTGTGTAGCTGTTCCACAGTAGAACTATGAAAGGAGATGTGGTGTGCAGAAATCCTAAGAGGGAATTGAGGAGAAGAGAAAGTGGCATAAGAAAACTCACTTTGGGACTCCTGGGTGGCTCAGTTGGTTAAGCGTCTTGACTCTTTGATTTCCGCTTGGGTTATGATCTCAGGGTTGTGGGGTCCAGCCAGAAATCAAGTTCTGCATCAAGCCTGTATTGGGCTCTGTGCTCAGCAGGGAGTCTGCTTCTCTCTCTCTCTCTCCCTCGTACGTGCGTGCTTGCTCTCTCTCAAATAAAAAAAAATAAATCTTTAAAAAAAAATGTCACTTTGGCTGCAGCAGGAAGAACGA
The DNA here is from genome assembly GCF_922984935.1 of Meles meles. Classification (NCBI taxonomy): domain Eukaryota; kingdom Metazoa; phylum Chordata; class Mammalia; order Carnivora; family Mustelidae; genus Meles; species Meles meles. The sequence goes on along the minus strand of NC_060075.1, from coordinate 24,461,811 downwards.
ATGGGGTGTGGGTAAGGAAGACTGCTGTTGGGGAGCTCTATTATAAGTCTGTATAGCAGTCCAAACAAAAAATATGCCAATATGCCAAGTTTAAGCAATAGATTTTTAATAATAACCATGAAGCATTTAACTTCATGATTGAGACAGTGTTCTATGTGTTTAACATATAGTAATTCATGTAACCCTCAAGACCAGAACAACCCTAAGAGGTAGGTTCTATTATCATCTTTATTTTACAGAAGATACAGTCCTCAAATAGAGATACCATATAACTTGGTGGTCTGTTTCCACGGCATGTGTGATTGATTATGCCCCTGTGGATCTAACAGATTTCAGAGGTTGACTAAGAAGTGGGAAAGTGATGATCTCCAGATTTCTGGTTGCAACTGGGTAACTTTTGGTGTCATTATTTGGGTTGTGACGCATACTAGGGAAGAGCGGGTTTGGGAGGAAAGATACTGAGTTCCTTGTGAGACATGTTGAATTTCACCTCCCAAGAACACAGCCATGGGCAGATATCCAGAGTATTGCTGAACACAGGATTTGGAGCTCAAGAGAGATTTTAACAGGAGTTATATGTCTATATTTGGGAATCTTTAGCATGCAGTCAGGGGAGTGGCGAAGATGTCTTAGGAAGAATGTTTCCAATTAGGAAGGAAGATGCCTTGAGAAGAAGCCAGAGGAACATCCATATTAAGAGTAAGCAAAAGAGGAGTCATTCACAACGGAGATAAGGAGGAACAGCTAGATAGATGGGAAGAATACAAGGAATATGCAAAGGAAAAATGCATTTCAAGGAACAAGTATTGTCAAATTTTATAGAGGGCTCAGCAAAGTGAGGTGTGAAAATTGTTCACTGAATGTAGTGATTAGGTCAGTATTGACCTTCGAGAGAACAGTTTCAGTAAATTAATAAGAGCAATAGAGTTCAGTGTGCTGATGATTGAATGCAGGGCGAAGATGAGGGAGGCAACAAACATAAAAAATTTCGCCAAGAGGGTTTGCCTGTGGGGTGGGGGGAGAAGAGCTACTAAAAGAGGGATGTGGAATAAAGGAAAGATTTATTTATTTTCACTATGCAAGAACTTTGAGAATATTTAAATGCTAATAAGAAGAATCCAGGATTACCTGAGTAGCTATAAAAACAGGAGAGGGAATTATCTATGAGGAGGATCCTTGGGGCACCTGGCTGGCTCAGTTGGTGGAGCTTATGAATCTTGATCCTGGGGTTGTGAGTTCAAGACCCGCTCTGGGTATGGAGTTCACTTAAAGGGGGGGGGGGCGGGGAGATACCTTGACAAGGTGAAGAGGGTAGATCCAGAACATAGATGGAGGGGTAGACTAAGCAGTAGGAGGATGTTTTTTCTTTGTAACAAGAGAGAAGATGAGGAATGAGAAGCAAGGTAAGTCTTCAGATCTGGTGTGGGAAATGAAGGGCGTTCTTGATGGCTTTAATTATCTCTCCCAGGTAGAAGGCTTATCACTATATGAGAGTGTAGGAGCCATTGGAATTGGAGTTAAAGGAAAAGAGGTTTAAAACAGACTGGTTTTTATTTTACTATATACCAGTGGAAGACAACAGGGATGAGGATACTGAGAGGAGGGGGCAAAAATGACAGAGGCTAACCAAGGATCCAGGAGAAAGCAGAACGAATGAAAAAGAATGGTGTGTGATTGGCAGCCTCTAAGATGATCGCCAGTGATCCTGCCTCCTGGTATTCACGCCCTTGTGTAAGCCTCTCCCCTTGAGGGTGGGCCCAACGGAGAGACTTTTCTAATGAATAGCATATGGCCAAAGTGATGGGATGTTACTTCTGAGATTAGGTTCAGAAGGACTCTCTTGCTCTCTCATTTGCCTCCTCTGACAGAAGCCATCTACCATGTGAGTTGGCCCATGCAGAGACCCACTAGCAAGGAACGGAGGCCTTCAGTCCAAAGCTCCTGAGGAACTGAATCCTGCCAATGATGACATGAGTAAGCTTGGAAGCAGATCCTCCCGGTCAGATAACAGATCTTCATGACACCAAGCTGCCACAGATGCCTTGATGGTAGCCTTGTGAGAGATCTTGAGGTAAAGGCACTCAGCTAAGTCATACAGATTTAAATTAATTCTCATCTGTAAAATAGGGATAACTATTGTATGTATTTAATATTTTTTACTGAGGATGGAATGAAATCCTGGCACGCAACAGTTAACCTGTATAGTCCACATCAACATTTGGCTAGCATTAGCTAAACACCTATTATATGCCAGTGTCTGGCACAAACTGTGAGATAATAAATGCTCATTGCTTAATACTTAAATTTTGGGGTAAATTATTCTGCAGCAGTAGATAACCATACAAGGTATAAAAGAAGTAACTGAATGAGAAGAGAGAAAGGTCAGTGATTATGACCAGAGAATGGGGGGTCTGGAGTTTACAATTTCAGCTATGGAACAATTGCCATACTTCATCTGTACTGAAGAAGGTGGCTAAACTGGCACAGAGGTCAAGTTTACTTAAGATAAGGTCAAGGAGCTCAGATTCCAGGGTATTGGGGCAAGCCAGGTTCATAAATGTTTAAGTCCTTCAGGGTCACTGGGTGGAGAAGTTCCCACCAGGTGTTGATTTCAAACAATGACAAGGTGGAAGTTGAGGCAGAGAAGACAACCACCTTAAATAGATAGTGGTATAAATCAGGTGGAATGAACCTTCACAAAGTTGTTTTAAGAGAGTGGCAAATTAATGGGATGCAAGGGACAGCACTAAGGACCTAGGCAGATGCTGATCCCCAAAACTTGACCCTGGGATATGTAAAGTGTGGAAGCATAGACAACCTCTTCTCAAAAGAGCTACAGGGGAAGTGGTGTCTGCAGTGTAGAGCCAGATTTGAAGATCAAGTGGTTTAAAGGAAAGGTTCTTGGCTCCACATAGGGGGCACAGGACAAGTATTAGCTATCTCCAAACATTCATTTAGACATTTCTATGCTCTTGCTCTGCACCGCTTCCCCAATCTCTTTATCTTAAAGAGACTAGGGCCCGGTAAAGGGCTGAAATGCGGTGGTTGAGGGAGGTGTGGCTCATCACAGGCGGTCTAGGGACTCTCTCGTCCGGGAACAGGAAGCGTCGGTACCAAGGCTTTCCCTAACTTCATCGGCGACTAGGAAGAGCCCCAAAACGAGGGTCATTCTCCCGCATGCACAAGGCACATCACCCCCTAAGAGACATTTCTCCCACCAACGAACAAGAGCCTTACAAGTGCGAGACACTGGCGACACAATTACGAGCGACACACACACTCCCCAAGACAGGGAGCGCGCCGGGCCGAGTTGCCGGTCAGCGCCAACAACCGTAGATTTCACGATGCTCAGACTTTTCCAAGTTCTCCCCACACTTTCAGCGGAGGTAAAATGTCGGAACTAGGTGTGCAGCCGGTACGCAGATCCCTTCAGGTCTTGGCCTTCATGGCTCCGGATTCCCCTATCTGCACTCCCCAATCCGGGTGCGCCCTTCAGGAACGCTGAGTACACGTGTGCTCCCGGGTGGCCCGCGGGGCGGAGCGCAATGGGCGGGGCCAGAACGGAGGGCGAGGCTGGCCCCGCCCTCGGGGCTCCCATGGCCCCCCGCGCCCCGCGGCCAGATGCTGACGTGTCCTTTCCTTCCCACTACACCTCCCGACACTACCTATTACGGCTGCCCCGGAAGTCCCGCCCCATACTTAGCCCGTCACTGCAAATCAGCTCTTTCAGCGCTTCCTGGAGCTTGTCTCCCCTATTTTGACTAAAGGGCGGGGCTCCGCGAGCAGGGTGCCTATTGGTTTGAGGTCCGGCGGGCTCTAGGCGCTAATTGGCCGGAGGGAGGTGGCGCTCTGGCACGCTTGCGCGGCGAGTAGAACGTGTGGCGGCGGCGGAGAACGCGTCTCCTCTTTCGCTCCCAGTCCCGCTGCTGCTTTCGTGAGCACCCGGCGAGTCCGTGCCGTCCATTGCCCGAAACCCGTCGCTTGCCAGCTCACTGCAGCGGCGGCCTCCCACCGACACCGACACCCACACTGACAGCTCCAAGCCGGCCCACCGTCTTATTTGCTGCCTTTCCATCTCCACACATGGCCTCCTCCGCGCAGAGCGGCGGCACCTCCGGGGGACCCGCGGTCCCCACCGTGCAGCGGGGCATCGTCAAGATGGTGAGAGCGGGGCCCGGGACACTGACCCCACGGCCCGCCTCCGGGCGGGTTTTGGCGCTGGGTCCTCTTCCCCTTCCGCCAGTCTGCATGGTCTCCCAGATCCCCTTTCCTCTGTCTCTTTCCTTACTTTTCACCCATTCTCGGAATTCCTTTCCTAGACGGTACCCAACACGGAATCCCCTTGGTACTTTGCTTCCCGGACACCCTGGCACCAGGGGTCGCAGTGATTTCCGTGGTCGCGGCGCTCAGATCTGCTGTTTACCAGGACAGATCGGTGACTTGATTGATTAACGGAGATCATAAGTTTATATCAGCCTTCCCATCCCCCCGTTCTTCTGTCCATTTTGACATCTGCTGAGCTGTGTGCAGCTTTTCAAGACCCTGACATCCGCACTTCCCTGAAACTAAGCGCATTTGGCCATCTTGAAGCTTTTCAGTTTCCACTGACGCTCACTTACTTACTACCAAGTTTTCTCGCTCTTTGGCCCTCATATTCCTTTTCTCTCCACCTCTTCTGTTAAGAGTGTAGTCCTGTAAGCTCTTACTATTTGTTCTCCCTCTCCTTTTGGCCCTTAAATGCTAGGCCAGTAGGAATTTTAGCGATCGTTACTGTTTCCTCAACCCTTACACCTAAGGAGACTGGTTTGAAGAGGGCAGTAACTTGCCTAAGGTCATCACGTGGTGGCTTGGAACGGGGCCAGGACCCGGGCCCAAGTGTTCCGATTCCCAGTCCACGGCCCCAACACTAGATTCTGCCTGATTTTATATCCCCTCTCTACCTACATTCTTGAATTTTGAATTTAAAACCCTGCCAGACTAATTTTTTAAAAATTTACCCTCTGGTTCCATGATAGTTTTGTAGTATAAATTCTCTTTATCCCTTGTCACCTCTGTTCTCCCCTGAACCCTCCCAGATCTTGGAACTTGACATTTCTTTGTTGTTAACAGATTTTCCTGTTAACAGGAACGTGTCCTTTCCTTCCCATTACACCTAATAGACTTTGGGACATTTCAGACCTCAATACTAACTTCCTTCTGGAACAGCAAATATCCTTTATGACATTTTCTTTCAAAGTTCCACAGTGGTTTTTTTTTGCAGTTGCAGAAAGTTTAAAACACATTCTGTTTTCTTGGCTCATTGTCTGTCAGGGTTAAAATGTTCTTTAGCTTGTGTGTGTGTGTGTGTGTGTGTGTGTGTGTGTGTGTGTAAATTTTTGAGATTTTTTTCTCCAGCCTAATTCTCATGTACTCATTTCTTTTTTTTTTTTTTTTTTTAAGATTTTTATTTATTTATTTGACAGAGAGAGATCACAGATAGGCAGAGAGATCACAAGTAGGCAGAGAGGCAGGCAGAGAGAGTGAGAGGGAAGCAGGCTCCCTGCCAAGCAGAGAGCCCGATGCGGGACTCGATCCCAGGACCCTGGGATCATGACCTGAGCCGAAGGCAGCGGCTTAAACCACTGAGCCACCCAGACGCCCCATGTACTCATTTCTTAATATTCTGTCACCAGCTGAGATTCCCAGGGTTTTCAGTACTGCTTTTCTCCTTTATGTGTAAATGGAAAGTCAGAATTTAGAAGCTGAGGGAGAAGGGAATATCCAAGGGCCACATATTTTTGCCTCTTTGAATCTTGTTCTGTCCCATGAGTAGCTTCTCTTACGTTAATTTTTTCATTTGCACTGATCTTTCCCTTCACCATAAGAACACGGCATCGCTTGATGGTAGGGTGGTGGTATTGGCAGCATTGAGTGGATCTTTCTGAATTTTTTCTTTTACTAAGGCTTGACTTTTTCTTAAAGGTCCCCCTCATTTGTGGGGTAGGAGTGGAATGAGGCTGGATATATTTTTGCTTGTATTAATGCTAAAGGCTTCCAGGGCATCTGGATTCTATGAGGTGGCCGTGCCCACAGATTACCCCCATGGATACTGAATATCAGCAATCACTTACTTATTAAGGGTTGGGTCTTGTGTTGAGTATTTTGTTTGTATTTACTCATTTATAACACCTAACAAATAGATAGTATTATTGGTTATAGTTTACAGATGTGTAATCTAAGGTTTAGAAAGAAAAGTTCACCCAAGATCAGGCACATTCACTGGCAGTAAGAGCCAGAGCTGGGACTTGAACCCAGGTCTGTCTGCCACAGCATGTGCTCTTGGACATCATGCTATGCTGCTTCTGCCTCCAGGGCATGACTTTAGTGGAGGGTTGGGCCAGTGATGGGTGACCACAAAATTGCAGGAAAGTGAAGCGGACTGTAATCACGTTGAGGAAGGATTAGATGTTACTCCTTGTCTTATCCTGGAGCTGTTATTGTGGTGAGTGACTTCATTTGGTGCTCATGGTCATTATGTGCATAGGAGTGTGGTGTGGAAGACACATTTGAATCTGGGAGGAAGCTTTTAAAATTCAGCCCTTGTGGGGCACTGGGTTAGGGGGGTGCTCAGTCAGTTAAGCATCTGCCTTTGGCTCAGGTCACGATTCCAGGGTCCTGGGCTTGAGCCCCACATCCAGCTCACTGCTCGTTGGGAGCCTGCCTCTTTCAATTCCCTCTGCCTCTTCCCCAGCTTGTACCCTCTCTCTCTCAAATAAATTAAAATCTTAAAATACACACACACACAAAGAAAATTCAGCCATCAAAAAGTCTATTCTGCTGTTCTTTTCTGTGACCAAATTGCAGGGATGGGTGGGTGAGTTGCAGGTAGGGGTTAGGGGAGGGAAGCCAGGTGAACTGCAGGGCAACGGGCAGATCTGTGCCAGGAGCAGAAGCCTTGTTTGGAATGAAAAATCGACCACTGGCAAATTGCTCTGTGTGAAGCTCTTCTGCTAAGCAAAGTTGTATTTTCCTGGAGAGTAATCATTTCCAGTGGTTCTAGGAACTGCTTCGTAAGAACTCTGCAAATGAAAATGGAGTTCTGTGACAGCAAACTGAGAAGGAAATAGTCTTATGAATTGGAAAATAGTTACTGCCTTTAGGGAGAGGGGTAGAACCTGGAACACTGACTAATCAGCCTTGTGCTTTTCAGGGGAGCCCTCCATAATTGTCTGGACTCAGGCTGAGCTGCCGATCTGAAACGGTATAGGGATGAGCTCTGCTGCAGTGAAGAGGAATCGTCCTTCCTCTTTTTAGGGGGCAAAAATCGGGTTATAGAGCCATAGAAGGTGCAAGTTTCTTCTAGTCTCTACCTTCTAATCTTAGTAAGTCCTGTGTTCTTTTAAGGTTAAAGAAGAAAGAACTCAGAAATCAAGTTGTAGGGCACCTGGGTGGCTCAGTTGGTTAAGCAACTGCCTTCCTCTCAGGTCATGATCCTAGAGTCCCAGGATCAAGTCCCGCATCGGGCTCCCAGCTCCACGGGGAGTTGCTTCTCCCTCTGACCTTCTCCCCCTCATTCTCTCTCTCTCACTCTCTCTCTCTCAAATAAATAAATAAAATCTTAAAAAAAAAAAAAAGAAATCAAGTTGTAAAAAGCCTTTACATTTGACCAGTTTTAAAAAAATGATGGTGACGATAGAGACTGTGTCTGCTTTTGAGAGTGGGAGCAAAGGGACAGCAACAGAGTTGGTTCTGGAATGTGTTTAAGGAGGAAGTGGGCAGTAAGTTGACACAAGCATTTTGGAGCTGTTCTCTTACTGCAAAGGCAGTGAGGATGATGGAAAAACTGAAGGTGGATTTATATTTCCTGAGTTGGGATGAGACTGGCAAGTGTGTGGGCAGAGAAAATATAACCTGGAAAAGTGAATGTCCCCGTCAAATCAGATACTATTTTCTTAAAACCCTGAAAGATTCTAACTCTGGATTTTTTTTGAATAATTTGCTAGACTTTCTTTAGCTGCAGTAGATTATTATCAGCACATGTTAAATAGATGTGACTTCGAGAAGTCTTGGAGTACTTGGTGTAAAATTTGGTCGCTCCACTTAGCCCCTATTTAGGGATGACTGTTTTCTCTGGTCTTACACACCTGATTCACTTTCTGCTTTGGGCCTTGAGCCCTTTTCTGTCTTTTCACCCTAACGTTCCGATTCTAACTCCGAAGACATGTTTGCATGTCTTCTCAAGCAGGAGTCACACGGGTTGCTTTCAGGACAGCAGAATGAGTCTGCCACCGTTCTTGAATCTTTTGTGCTTATCAGAAGCAGCTGTTGGAAGCCGCATATCTTACCCTGCTTATGGTGTGAAAGGCCAAAGGGAGGACAGTGCCAAATCTCCATTCATTTTCACCCCACTCCATTTACTTGCCTAAAGGAGAAAGGAAGCGCTCTGCTTTGGTTTTAGGCTGAGAGCCATGATTCTTTTTGGGTGACTAAGGCAGAGGGGCATTAAAAGGAGGAGATGGCCACAGTTTCCTCCTTCACCAGAAATTGTGCTGCCAGGTTGTTCTAAAGTGGAATGTAGACTTTCTGGTGAGTAGCTTAGTGGAAATTTCTCCAGTATGCAGCTTGTAGGAAATGATACCTGTAATTTAGATTATTATAGCTAGCTGTTTCTTAGGTTTCTGAACTAAGAAGTATGTGTCTTTCCAGAGTGCAGTGGGGACAAAGAGTAGTAGTCCATTGATCTGCTCCTTCCTCCGTGCCCTGAGCTCATGCAGACTGAAAGAAAAAAACATGTTTCCTAACCTACTTAAGTACTCTTACTCTACTACTCAGGGACAAGGTAGCTGAATAACAGTATTTTAGTAGAGCCATTTGCAAGGAACTAGGTAGAATAGGATGGAAGGCTTTTCCCTGTAGTTTTAAAATTGCCCACTTCTCAGCAGGTGAGCATAGTAGCTTTCAGTCAAGATTGTAAGTAAAGAAGCACTAAGTTTCTACTGTATCTTAAATGTTTTCTGTCATTTTTTTTTCCTGCATGAAAAGAAAGCATCCACGTGGCTCTAGTCACACTAACAGTGGCTGATGCCGTGTGCTAATGATGAGCAGTCATACTTCCTTTCTTTCTTGAATAAATTTTATTGATCATCTGCTGTGTCAAGCTTTGTGTGGGTATTGGAGAAACAGTGGTAAAAGTAGATCAGATTCCTGCTCCTCTGATTTTATAGAGGAGACAGACAATAAAAAGGTAAATAAGAAATAAGCATGATATTATAAGATAGTGATTTCCGGGGAATGAGACAGAGTGACTGGGAGCAAGGATAGGGATGTCTCCCGTAGAGAGGGTGTTCAGGAAAGGCTTCTCTTAGCATTTGTGCTGAGATCTGATGGACAGTGAAGAACCAGCTGTAGGGGAAGTGTGTTCTTGGTAGAGGGAACACCAAGTGCAAAAGCTGTAGGGTTCCCACTAATGTTTATCTTCAGTGTTTTTATAGTAGCTCTTTAATTCCTTCAATTTATGCAGAACATAAATGGTATGGATTGAACCTGAGCTGCTATTATATGTTTTGGGGTGATAGAAGGCCGAAAGGCAGTAGAGGCAGTTGCTGTCCTGGTACGCTGGTGAGATCGATTCCTGACATTAACTCAGTGTAAACAGTGAGAAACTGATTAAAAAAAAAATACTTGCTCTTGGTCATATTCATGTTCCTTACAGGGCCAAGACTAAGGTTTTTGACTTACTGTCAGCCAGTTCTGTGTATTCCTAAGGTCACCACCTTTCAGTGGAGGGTACTTAGTTGAAAAGATTAATGCCAGAAGCAGGCTCAGTGAGAGTCAAATAGCATGTAGAATTTGTTGTTGTTTATAGTTCTGTTAGCATCTTATACTACATGGAATGTTCTGCTGCTCTGGCCTCTGGCAACACTTTTAACCTAGCAAGCTTTAGTGACAGTGATGGTGAAAAGCAAAGTAGCATGCTTCCTAGCTCAAACTAATGGTCAGGAGGGAACTAGCGCATGCATAATGTGGCTTATTAACATGAGGGGAGACTCCTGAGGCTGGGGAGTGATCAGTACTGGTATAATAAGTGGGCAAATGATTTGATGGGGTCTCTGCCTCACTTTACTTGGAGTATGATATTTGGGAAATGAGTTGAAGGTTCTAAGGTCTGTTGTGTACTCACTGGTGTGGACTAGCTGTCCAGCTGACAGGTATGGTTCTAGGAGAGGGTGCAGTGAGATATCCTTTGGAATCTGGTCTTTGGATTTATTTTATTTTGTTTCTTCAAGGAATAGCATAGCTAAATATTGTAGGAAATTCGTTGCCTTTTCCGGGACAAGGCATGAAGTAAAGAGATTCAACTCTTCAGGGGCTTATGTGGTTTTTTCCTCCTATTTCTTTTCTGTTGCTAATTCCTCTCTTGGGAAACTGACATATGCATTTTGTTTTTATAGTAGAAATTGATGCAGAATCACAGGTTGTGAACATTTGATGCAGATGGAGTGTTCTGGGATTTCACTTAACTTTCAGTGAGACTCAATATGATAAACTAAGGTTTTCACACTTAGCTCTAATATTTAGGGAAAAACAGTGGTTTCAGTTGACATTTTTTGAAAATTCGGAAGTAAAACAACTTCATAGGTAAAAATCTAATGAAAATTTAGGTGATGCCTTTGGATATCATTTTTCAGATGTACAGTCTATGATATAAACTGGGCTTGGCACATTTTCTATTTGCTTATGATGAGTGATTGAAGGCACCATCTCCCCACTTATTCCTTAACACATTTTGACGTGCTTTAGCTTCTATATGGGAAGTAGTCTTCTCGGGATGATCTTGTAACACCACCCTCTTGTGTAAGAGGAGGAAGTGAAAAGATGGGAGAATCTGTGCCTAAAGTTAATAAACCTGATTTATTAATATTATCTTTGGGAAGCAGCTTGGCAGAGAAGAGAGATTGGCTTAGGATTCAGGGGAAACAGTTCTAGCCCAGGAGGTGCTATTCTCCACATGGGTGGTGTGGGGTAAGAGATTTCCCTTCTCAGACTCTTTCTTTCTTAAATGAAGTGGTAAACTCAGTCTCTAAACTTCTGACAGTCCTCAAAGGCTGTGATTGTATAAGAAACCTTATATTGCAAGATGAATCAAAACTGAGAAATCTATCGTATGGCAGGCTTCCCTTTGAATTGCTGCTTATCCCGCAATGAAACATGTTTTCTGTTCCTGTTGCTTGTTTTTTTTTCCTGAGACAGTAGATGAAATGTGAAATGTGGTTTTTGTACTCTAGAAGATGAGGGGGTTAGAATTTGAATTAGGCTAAGTGACTGGGTAGCGGAGTGGGTTAGAGGTGGTGGATAGAAATGAGCCAGTGGGTTCCTGACCTCGGTAGTGATAATCAGGATAGACTTGTGGGAGTACTTGTTTGGGACCCAGAGGAACATGCGAGCAGTGGCTTTTACTTATCATCTCACCTCTGCTTCAAAACAGCCTGACCGTCTCCTGGGGCAGCAGGTATTGACTTCAGAAGGATGGGGGTGAGGAGGGCATTCTGGAAACCCGTAGCTAATGGAGATAGTGTTTACTAAGGTCCTGCTCTTACATGGAGGAATCTGGGGGCACTTGGTAGGGTTCTGAGCTCTGCTTTTCACAGTTCAAGGCTAAAGCTTCTTCCTTTAGGTCATCCTAATTGTCTTTTGCAGATCTTTTCTACTTCATTTAACGGGCAAGTGTAGGAATCATCATAATCTATTTTTGGTAGTTCCTCACATGGTTTCTTTTCTTTTGAGTTGATTTTTTAATTGTTAAGCTTTCTTAATTTCTTTCTGGGAGTCGATTTAGAGAGAAGCAGCCCAGTGATTTCCTGACCAGATCCTTACTTCAGGACCACCTGAAAGGCCTTTCAGAGGCACTGAATTAGAAGCTCTGTGGGTATGGCCTGGGAATCTGTATTTTTTAAAAAGCCTCTTCTAGGTGATTCCGAGTCAATTTTGGATCAATTCAGGGATTGGCATTTGAGACCCACTGGTCTTGTTTAACTCCTTTTCTATATATAGTTGAAGGGGCAGGACACAAATGACAAAAAGAATTTCATGAGGGGAGGATACTAGTCTCTTTCTTTTTAGTGTTCGTTTTGATGGCTCCCAGGACACTTTGCATTGCTTTTAATCTGTAGCTCAGTGTTGGGCTGACATCCTCAGGGGTCCATTTACTGTGATCTGAGATTCTGTTCTTGGGTCACAACTGATAGCTGAGAAGTTGTTGTTTTACATGCCTGATTTCAGGCCATATGCTCATTTTAACACTCATCTGCCACTTTTCCTTCTATTTGCATCAATTCCCAAGATCTTCCTATAATTTGGCGCCAATAACTTGGCACATTATTACCATGGAAGTCTTTAATGTCATCTACAAACATGAAAATTCTGTGCTGCTCAGTTTCTGCTTTTGTAGTCCTTGGGAGCCACACGCTTGGGCCTTCTGGTTTGTTTCTATCCTGTTTTCTAAGCCCCATTCTTAACAATATCAGTAAAACCCTGAATGACCTCTTTGATGGTCTTCGTCTTTACTTTTTATTCCACTAGTTTGTCTGATGTGGAAATAAAATTTTCTTATAATTAAGTCTTCAAAGTCGTTTTGATTAAGGGTCACGTCTGCAGTTCCCTTGGTGACTTTTCCTCATTTTGATCAACAGTTATCTAGTTCATCCCTAAATTCCTTCAAAAAGTTCAGGTGAATGCCTACTAGCTTTAATAATTTAATAATGACCAATATTTAAGTTTTGGGTTTAATACCTGCTCATAGGATTTCAAATAGTATATAAGTATATAAAATTAAATACAAAAATCTCTCTCCCTCTGGCCTTATCACTCAGTTTTCTAACATTCATTCTCATTCCCCTAAGGAAATGTGTTTCCAAACTTTTCATGCAGAAATATACATTCTCCCTCTTTTCTTTAAGAAATAGAAATGGGGTCATAATATATGTGTCCTGCAACTTTTAAAAAAATGGTCATGGCTGTCTGTGTCATAATTACAGATCCTACCTCATTCTTTAATGGTTGAAGAGTATTCCATCATTTGGGTGTACTTATTTACCCATTTATTTGTTGATACCTGTTTTTGGTTTTTCATGATTCTAAACACTGCTGACTGAGTGTTCTTCTTTACATCTTTGTATTATTGTATTGGCATTTCCATAAGATGCAATGCTGGTATCTTTTAATATCACTTAATGTTTTTGGTGGTTGTGGAGTGGTTTTACTTACACCTCACCTGTTTATTTCTTACAAATAACATCGTAAGTAAAATTGGGGCAAATACAGCTTCACATCTCATTATTCATTAATCATTGCACAGGTGGTAGTGTTCTGTTTCTCCAGCGTATCCTTGAAAACCACTTTATCGCGTCATTGGAGGGCAGGGCCTAACCACATGGGGATCACTAAATAACTACTTTTTAATTGTTTGAAGACCCTAAGGTGTTTAAAGGTCCTGGTATTTATTTATTTATTTTTAAAAGATTTTATTTATTTATTTGACAGAGATCACAAGAGGCAGAGAGGCAGGCAGAGACATAGAGGAGGAAGCAGGCTCCCTGCTGAGCAGGGAGCCCGATGCGGGGCTCCATCCCAGGATGCTGGAATCATGACCTGAGCTGAAGGCAGAGGCCTTAACCCACTGAGCCACCCAGGCGCCCCTAAAGGTCCTGGTATTTAAAGGAGAGTAGATTCTTTAGCTTCAGTTGCTTTCTCTGGGTTCTAGAGAGTTCCATGACTAAGGAAGTGTGTAGCTTCCCAGCTACAGATGACAGGAGGAGCAAGGTCATGTGAGAGGTTTGACTTTTTTCTGTGGACTAGCACATAGCTTTTCTTCTTTTTTCTTTTTCTTCTTGGATAAGAAGGTAGGGATGGGAGGTGGTAAGTGTGACCACATCCTGTGTGGGGAAACCCTGTTTTTTTTAGAACTGTTTGGAGAGACTGGACCAGGGTGGTCAGTGTTGGTAGTCTTTCAGTCATTTGCTGATCCCAGCCTTGGTGTAATGGCTTTCCTTATGTTTCCTGGGCTCTGGATATATGCGTACCCTTACCATGGTTTTAGTACTGGAATACTGCCTCTACTTCTATTTGGTTTGAAAATCCTTTGGGCAATCAGCTATTTTAAAAGTTGAAAAAAAATTTTTTTTTAAAGAATTTATTTGCAAGAGAGAGTACACACGTGCACAAACACGGGGAGGGGCAGAGGGAGAGGGAGAAGCGGGCTCCCGGCTAAGCAGGGAGCCCAATGCAGGGCTCCATCCCAGGACCCTGGGATCATGACCAGAGCTGAAGGCAGACCCTTAACCAACTGAGCCACCCAGGCACCCCTGAAATACTATTTTTAAAGCAAACGTAATTTGGAGTGCCTGGGTGGTTCACTGTTGGTGTCTACCTTACGGTTCAGGTCACAATCTCTGGTTCCTGAGATTGAGACCCCCATTGGGCTTCCTGCTCAGTGGGGAGTCTGCTTTTGTTTCTTTCTCTCTCTCTCAAATAAATAAAATCTTAAAAAAAACCAAACAAACTTAATTTCACTGTTGGAAATGGAAAAGCTTTGTTACTTGCCGTAACTAGAAAGTACCTTAAATAATGCACAGTGAAGGGGTGCCTGGGTGGCTCATTCGGTTAAGCAGCTGCCTTCGGCTCAGGTCACAATCCCAGGGTACTGGGATCAAGACCCGCATTGGAGTCCCTGCTTAGTGGAGAGCCTGGTTCTCCCTCTCTCTGCCTGCTGCTCTGCCTACTTGTGCTCTCTCTGTGTCAAATTAAAAAAAAAACAAAAAACACACAATGAAAACAAAATATTACTAAATTCTAGCTAGGTCTCATGTCTTGTGGAGGGCTCTGAAGAAAGTTTAACAAGTGATGAGGGTGTGCTAAAGGCTTCCTGCCACCAAACTGGAACTTTCTTCATTTAATAGGAATCACTGAAAGAGAATTGGAAAGGGGACAGTTCTTATGTGTAAACATTAAATGCTGATATGTACAGGGTTCATTTACCCCTTAAAGCAGTTTTTGTTTGTTTTTAAACAGGCTCCCACATTGGGGAAACAGACGTAACTTGTGTCTTGGGGCAGAACTGAACTGATTTCTGGAGTGTCTGTGGTTCAGGTCATTAGCTTCACTGACTACTAGCCATATAACTATGGGCAGGTAATTTTACCCCTTTAAGTTCCAGCTTTGCCTGTAAATGGGTGTAATAACAGCATGCTGTTCATGGGGCTGTGGCTGATTAAATGAGAACGCGTGGAAAATGCTTGGTGCAGTGTCCAGCGCATGTAGCATTCAGCAGCCATTAGCTGGTCTTAGTCCAGCAGTTTCTGTATCAATCCTCAAGTCAGATGGGGATGAAAATGGAACTGGCTGAGCAAAATGAGAGGGATAAAGAAAGGTACCTGGCAGGTCTTGTGATGTTTAAGTTGTTTGATTTAAAGGACTGGTTTTAATTTTGAGATCATATTCTTAATACTTTTTCCTTTGCTGAACTAGCCTTTATTTTATAAATAATGTGATGACAGTTTTAATATCCTTGGCAAAAATAAAAACTAGGTAACAGGTTAGCCCCTGATTTGGGGGGGCAGGGGAATCTTACTTGTCTATGAAATTTAAAAGTCTGGGGTGCCGGGGCGCCTGGGTGGCTCAGTGGGTTAAGCCACTGCCTTCAGCTCAGGTCGTGATCTCAGGGTCCTGGGATCGAGTCCCGCATCGGGCTCTCTGCTCAGCAGGGAGCCTGCTTCCCTCTCTCTCTCTCTCTGCCTGCTTCTCTGTCTACTTGTGATCTCTCTCTGTCAAATAACTAAATAATATCTTTAAAAAAAAAAAGTCTGGGGTGCCTGGGTGGCTCAGTGGGTTGGGGCCTCTGCCATCGGCTCAGGTCATGATCCCAGGGTCCTGGGATCGAGCCCCACATTGGGCTCTCTGCTCAGCAGGGAGCCTGCCCCCCCGCCTTGTGATCTCTGTCAAATAAATAAAATCTTAAAAAAAAAAAAATTTAAAAGTCTGGGAACCCCTGGCACAGCAGAAAGGGTGTGCACCTGGCATATGTGTAACTCTTCTGAACTTCAGAGGTATTTCTTAATATTGGGAAAGATTAAACAAATTTAGGTAATGCGTGGAAGACTTCAGTTGTATGTATGAATACTAGCTGTTCAGTGGCACAGGAGTGGCTAGTTAGGTAGAAACTCAAGTGAGAAAAGTTCTGACTCCCTTTGGTTCCCTGCCTCCATTCTTCCAGCAACCCTCTATCCTCTGGCACTTTAGGACTAGCCTGGTTTTCATCCCCCTCCTCCAGTACCCTTATCACTGCTGTCTCAACTCCACCCCTGCCCAAATCCACATCAGAACTTAAAGTTGATATGGTGACATATTTAGAACAGTTTTTTCACTCCAATGCAAAACATTTTTTAAAAGATTTTACTTATTTGAGTGAGAGCGAACGTGAGGGAGAAGTGGAAGCAGACTCTTCCCTGAGCAGGGAGCCTGATGTGGGGCTCGGTCCCAGGACCCCGGGATCATGACCTGAGCCGAAGGCAGCCATTTAACCAACTGAGCTACCCAGGCACCCCTAAAACTTCTTTATAAATATTTTATTTATTTATTTTAGAGAGTGTACATGTGAGTGAGGGGGTTGTCAGAGGGAGAGGGAAGGAATCTCAAGCCGACTCCATGCTGAATCTGGAGTGGACTCAGGACTCGATCTTACAGTTCTGAGATCATTACCTGAGTGGAAACCAAGAGTAAGATGTTAACTGACCTAGGTGCCCCTAAATATTTTCTATTTCCTTCAGGGAGACTAAGTAATTCAAATTTGGTTTTTTGTTTTGTTTTGTTTTGTTTGTTTTCTGGGCTGGTTCCCTAAAACCTCAGTCTCTCAGGAAGGACATAAATTGATTCTTGGCAAGTAACAGCTGCTTACCTGGCCTTGGTACCTTTGTAAGAACAGGGCAGTTTACAGCCCAGTCTGCCTTGGGCTGTTGCTGTTCACACCCGTTGTCTTGACATCATTATCAATAACACCCCTTTTCACTTCAAACTGTCCTGATTGCAGGGGTAAAATGATAGTTTACTGTATTTTGTAAAAGCAGTCAAATCTGGGAGAGTGTGGCGTGACAAAGTTCACAGAGACCACTATAAACAGAAGGTAGATGTTTCTGTAAATCTAGCAACTGGGATGGCCTGACAGGAGAGTCACATGGCTAAGAAAACCTTTAATGGAGAGAAGGCAGCCTAGGCGTGAGACCCCAGGCTGTGTACTTGGTTGTGGGTAAAGCTTTGGGCTGATGAAATTTTAGTTGTCAGTCTCATTAAAATGTTGCTATTAAATAGAGGCAGGTAGCTTTGTTTTGTGATGGAAAGGGGAACTTGGGAATTTAAATACTGATGGTTTTCTTGGAGAATAGATGGGTTGGAAAATCAGATGTGATATTTTCAGATCCGTTTGTTTTAACAACCTTTTCTGGGGAGGTGGTGAAAGTGACAGGTCTTGACAGAGGCAGAGGAAGAAAATGGGTGAGATAAAAGGCAGGAGAAATGGGTAAGTACAGGTGGGAATACTCAGATAGTCTTGGAAGCAGCTGTGAGCAGTCTGGTTGCACTGTGCGGGGTTAAGGCAGCTTGCCTAAAGTGACTGTTGCTGGAAGTTTGTAGTAGAGAAAGGAACAAGAGGCTTCTCAGGTTTTGTTGCCAGTCTTTGGGATGCAAGGTTAGTGAACTTTTAAATTTGATGAATTCTGTTCCAGGAGAGGGAAAATTCATTATTTTATAGCCTTTAATACCAGGGGCATTTTTGTTTTTGGCAGCAACCCAAAACAGTGCGTTATTATGCCAAGTGTAATTTATCTGCTTACCTAACAGGACGCTCCTAGGTCCTCATGAAAAGTGATGCATTCTTTCCCTACCTCCTTTTCCTTCTGTGCGGAAGGGAGACTCTGGAGTTCCCGGGTCCTGGAATCCTGCTGAGATGTATTATTCTGTGTGCAGTAATTGCTTGTGTTATTACTCTTGGCAGGTGAGCCCTTTCACAGCCCAGAGGCCAGGAGGCTGCTTCTATTACTTAAAAGCTGAGTTATCTTGTTAAACTCCTCTCTTGTGAGATCTTTAGAATCTCTTGAGACCTCCTGCAGGCTCTATGTGGGGCACAGGCCCAGCTCCTGGGTTAGCCTGCCCTGCCCCAGTGTTGCCCTGCCTCACTGTTAGTCATCGGGATTCCAGCTCCGGAGGACTAACTTTCCGTTACATAGCAAGGCAGCAGAGGGCTGCTAGCTGGAAATGCTTGGTTTCCATTTAATTCTTAAGTGTTCCTGTTATCAGTGCTCTTAATGAAAGTACCTCTCTCACTCTTGTGTTAAAGAAAATGTGTTTCTTTGATTATCAACAGGAGAAGCTGAAAGCCAGTGTAGGGAGAAGCAGCAGTTTGGGGCTTAGATTATCTGAGGAACTTAGAAAATTGGTTTTTGAAAGTAGTTGTTGGCACAATGCAGAGTAAAGATGCTCCATGAATCTGAGCTGCCCATAAACTTGGATTTGAATTTTTTGTGCTTTATTTTAAAGAAACGTATTTATTTTGTAATTCATTAGAGAGTGTACTCCCTCTGCCCCCCACCTCCAAAAAGGAGAGGAGAATCAGAGCCGGACTTCTTCTTGGTTAGCATAGGATATGTAGAATGTTATGGATGATTTTATTTATATGCAGATATTTATATTTATATGTGGAAGAGCAGAGGGAGGGAGAAATAGACTCCCCACTGAGCAGGGAGCCCAACTCAGGGCTCATTCCCAGGACCCTGGGATCACGACTGGGGCCGAAGGCAGAGGCTTAATGGACTGAGCCACCCAGGCACCCCTGGATGTGTTTAATAAAATGCAGGAGCAGTGTTTTCTAGGCAGTACCTGCAGTTAAGATGACATGGGGGAATTCCAGATAGGCCAGTTAGCCTTCTGTTTGGTTTCTTGAGGAGGTTTGCAAATCTATGTGCATCGCAATGGAGGCTGGAGGAGCGAGACTGGGGCACCAGCAGGTTGCGGGAAAAGAATGACCACTTGTCTTGTGTTCTCAAGCTGTGTTAGATAAGTGGAGACTTCAGTTTTTACTCCCCCATGATAGTTTTCCTGGGATTTTAATGGTAAGAAGGATCCTGGGATGGTACATTAATTTAGCAATAAAGGACTCTGAAATGCTTATGGTAGATTTGTGATTTGTACTTTATTTTGACATCTAAAATTAAGCATTAACGTTTCAAATAGGAAAAGTTTCCAAACAAATCTGGAACATAAAAAGGGAAAAATTAATGCTTTTCATGGGTAGCCTAGAAATTCAATTACATGCTTAAGTTCTACAGTCAGTCCTGCATATAAACCAAAAAATATGTTAGATATTTTTTTTAAAGTTTATTTATTTATTTGACAGACAGAGATCACAAGTAGGCAGAGAGGCAGGCGGAGAGAGAGAGGAGGAAGCAGGTTCCCTGCTGAGCAGAGAGCCCAATGTGGGGCTCCATCCCAGGAACCTGGGATCATGGCCTGAGCCAAAGGCAGAGGCTTTAACCCACTGAACCACCCAGGCGCTCCTATGTTAGATATTCTTTAGAGTTGATTCACTCTGAGTAGTACCGAGTATTATGCTGTGTAAGCTAGTATCCCTTTTGCTCTAAGCTTGTCTTAAGGAAAAAAAAATGCGTAGGACTTTATGGCTGCAAACCTGAGAAATAATACTAAAGGCAATAATTTTCATTTCTCTCAGGTATTTCGGGGTCTCTGGTGTGCTTTCATTTAGCTGTATCTGGTGTCAGCTCTCCTTCCCCTCCTGATTACTGGGCTGCGATGTGACATTTTGTACTCTGGGCCACTGTGCCAGCAGAGCTGTGAGAAGTCAGAGATGGCAGCTACAGCCATGGGGGCTAGGAGGGTAGTAGCTGCCCTCTGGCCGCTGCCTCCCTGGATCAGGAATCAAGGGGCCACTTCCCTCCTTCCTTTGAGCATTGGTGATGCTGAGGAGGACAGAGTCAGAGTCGGGGGTGGGGATTGGACTCATCCAACAACCGAGTAGCGTCCGGAGTGAGCAGCTCCCAGAGTGCCAGCTCCCGGGTGCCAGCTCCCCGGGTACCGGCCCAGACTTCTCCACGCTGCTGTAGCGAGCCCTGCTTCGCCCACATCAGTTCCTCCAGGGTGGAGGGGTGGCCTCTTTTGTCATCAGGAACAACTTTTTCTTGGGTTTCCTTAAGAGAAGAAAGAAGAAGCCTTTGTGTTTGGGGAGCCGCATCTTCCACCTGTAGTGCGGACCCGGAAGTTTGAGAGGCATGTGATCTTCAGCCCTCCTCTCACGTGACCACACGAAGTAGTGCGGGAACAGTGTGGGCATGTGGATGAAATGTGTGTGAGCAGAAAAACCGCCTCCCTTATTGAACTCGTAAGACAGGCTGAGGCCAGATACTCTAGGAGTGTGTATTTTCAAGTGTTTAAGAAAAGGTACACATCAGTAGCTTTTTAATGTGCTTTCAGGGCTGTAAAATTTCTGGGAGTCCCTAACCAAATCTTGGACTAGGGCTCCAGTCCGTCATTATTTGGTAATCATTTTTACAGGTCGGGATGTGGAAAACACTCAGAAGGCACCGCCCTTGTCATCACTTACTGTGCTCATAGCTGGCACAGGAGCACATCTGTAAGGCTTTGTGCATGTACAGCGCTTAGAAGGGGCCTCTATGTGAGCCCTGGAGTCCACAGTTTGGTGTTTTTTGTGGCCACACTGGATGCCACCTGGGGTCTGGCTGGGGGACGGTAGGTTCCGGTGCTGTCAGAGACTGCTGTGCGCTGGCTCAGCGGTAGCCCAGGCTTGCTTGTGCCCTCTCTGAGCACTTCCCTCTCTGTCACAGCGTGCTCTCTGCCTATGCACTTACATTTCTCTGAAGATAAAAGGGAACTAGCATTAATTTTGTTGCTTTCAGTTAAGGCATTCAAATATATTTTTGTTACCTTGGTATTTGGATACAGGCTTTGGGGTATAAACCTACCGAGACATTCGTGTCTATTAAGTAAGAATAAATGTAAGAATCACGGAGAATATAATTGTAGAAGAAATTATCGCGTTTGCTTATTGTCCCTTTGGGGGATATAGGAAGTGACTGAGGGTAGTGGGAAGACAATTGAATATTGAACACTTAATTGGGAGATTCTCCAGTGTGGTCTGGGGTATAGATTCGAGTGGTTTCTGTTGAATAGAGTAGACTTGACAGCTCACAGGAAATAATCAATTGAGTAGTTAGACATGAGTTAGCTAAGAGTTTTTGAAGGAGGTAACAAGGGAAATTCGACATCTCCTAATAAGAGAACTGCTGAGGGAAGGGGGCTGAAGAAAATGTTCCCAGAAATAACACAAACTTCCTAGGGGTGAATGGAACGAAGCCGAAGGTAGTTGGGGCTGCATTAGGGAGGGCGGAGAGAAGGGCGGGCAAGGTAATGAGCTCTGGGAGTGGAGAATCCTGGATGAAGGCAGGAGGACTAAGGTGAGAACATGCCTCTCGGGGGGGTTGTGCCGAGGGGGTGGGTGACAGGCCTTCGGGCTGCTTGTTGTCATTTGGCAGAGAAACAGGAAAACAGCTGTGAGTGTGGCACACGCTCTTGAGATCGTTGCTCTTGTTAGCTTCATCAGAAATCTGCTAAGCTAGAAGTTGTTTAAGGACAAGGACCATGTCTTGATTGTTCTTGGCCCCTCTCTCCCGAGCCTGGCACTGTGCTTTATACACAGTAGGGCCACTCATTTACTAAAAAAAGTAGTGCTTCCTTTCTGTCTGGTCTTGTTCTGTGCTCTGGAGCCATGAGGATGAGTAGGGTAGACCTTGTCCTTGTCTTCATAGATCTTGTAGCTTTTTCGGAAAAACCAGTACTAAACAGCTCTTCTGTTTAGTGTTGTGATGTATTCTGTGGGAAGAAATACAGAGTAGTCAGAGAGTACATAAAGCAAAGCTATCCGACGCAGTCTGAGAATTGGGTTGGCCTCTTTGAGAAAAACATCTAAGCTCAATTTGCTGGAGAACATGTTTCTGAGCTAGGCAGTTAGGGTGGGGATAAAGAGACTGGCAATCAATAATTTTATTGTGCATACCCATCACTCAAGGGTCTTATTGAAATGCAGATTCTGCTTTTGGAGGTCCTGGGTGGAATTGGAGTGTCTGCATTTCTAACAAGCTCTCAAGTGATTGCTGGTCTGTAATCTTTTTCAGAGGTTCTCTGTGCATCCTTCTCACTTACGCATTTTTAAAATTCTTTTGTTTCAGTTGAAAGATGATGGGACTGAACTGGGTCGTTTTTCCCTCCAATCTGTAGCTGCGGAGGCTGCAGTGATAGAACTGGGCGGTGCTTTCTAGCGGGAGTTGACCAGCCGTAGAGACTCTTCTTCCTGTCCCCTCTGCATGATCACTGAAAATCCTACTCTACTGTCTTCCCTTTTGATCTGGACAACTTGCATTGTAGAGAAGGCCAAATGTATGGGGGACAGGAGGAGGAAACTTTAGGATTTTGTTAAGAACCAAAGAAAATCCAGTGTCTTGCATATTAACAGAATTTCTTTTGGCATCTCCCAAAACACCCCTCTAGATAAGCATGGGGGACTCAGGCATTGTTTTTGATAATCCTGTTCCTCTTTGATAATAAAAAAGGCCCACTCTGAGGGGTAAAGAGATTATTATAACCAGCTTAGAAGGTTTCACTGAAACTAAAAATGTGTTTGGTGCTCTTGTCTCTTATAGAATGTTCTCAACTGGGACGCCTGAGGCTCAACAGGTTAAGTGTTCACCTTTGGCTCGGGTCATGATCCCAGGGTCCTAAGGATCAAGTCCCACCTCAGGCTCCTTGCTCAGCGGGGATCCTGCTTCTGTCTCTGCCTGCTGCTCCCCCTGCTTGTGACCTCTCTCTCTGACACACACACACACACACACACACAAAATGTTCTCAGTTACTATTAACTGAACTCCCATCAGTTGTTTCTTAGAACTTTTGAGACATTAAGGAGTTTCTGGTTTGCTGAATATAAAACCTAATTAGATCACACATGTAAATTTTAAAATCCGCAGCAGCTAACTAACCTAGGAAGAAAGAGGGACTCTCCCTAAAACCTGAGACCCTTTTTGGGTGTGTTCACCTTTTTGAACTGTGCACTCAGAGGACATTTGAATTCTGTGATTTGAAAGCACTGTATTTTATTTGGAGGAAGAATGCGCGGCAGTGAATGGATCACATCAAAAGATGTCTTGCAACACAGTAACAACTTGACATTCACTTTCTTAGTGTTGTGTGCATAGAGCAGGGGAGGGAGGGAGGTGAGGAGCAAACCAACCACCACTTTCAGAACTACCAGTGAGATCCAGTTTTAGTGATTGTTTTGTCATAAGACTCTAAGGCAGCCTGTAATATGTTTAGCACCTAAAATTTTTTTTAAACTTTACTTGAAAAATTTCAAACTTACATAAACATTGCAAGGATAGTTCACATAACTTCTATGTTCCCTTCATTCAGAGTCCTCAGCTGCCATATTGTTTTCTCTGAATGTATTATAGTCCTTATTCATGGTAGTTCTGTTCTGTAAAGTTGTGAATGAGAGAATACTGAACCATCTCTCCCGTGAGAGGTACAGGGTTAGGTTCCTGCCAGCCTCTGGTCCTCACATTTTCATCGAGTGATAGATACCTAATAGATAGATTGTTCCGTATGTGCTTCTGTTTAAAGACATCTCATTTTAATATATATTGTTGATTCATTAACATTGAACTAATGACCAAAAGCACTATAACTCATGCCCGAATGAAATTTATCTACCCTTTTCTCTGTAAGGCATATCACAACATCTTCCTTTGTGCTTAAGATCACTTCAGGATGACACCTTGGGGCCACTTTAAATTTAAACAGTGAAATCTCCAACAAAAAGCCCCACTCACTGCAGTAATTTTTCTTTCCCTTTATTATAGGCCAAGTACTTGACCATAACCATTCAGTAGCAGGGTCAGAGTCCTTTAGGGATAATCTTTTATGTTCCGAAGTCAATTAATTTTTCTTCTTCTTCTTTTGGTAATTTTCACACGTGACTGTTGCTCACTTTGAAATTTTCTTTTGACAACTGGAATGGATTTCTGTGAAATGATGCTCACATTTGCCTGCCATATAGTTCTTCCTGAGTTCTTCTCTTATTTCTGAGTAATTTTCTCAATCTCTGGGTCCTTGACCACAGTGGAGCTCAGCATCGAGTAGCGAGGACTTGGTTCTGCAGAGGACTGTCATCCGGGGGATACCCCTGGTATGGGCTTCCCAGAGATTGAGTTACTTCCTTCATGGTGAGGCTTTATTTGTGCCGGAGTAAGCTACAACCTTGGCATTTTTATGTAAGCTACCAGTTTTTTTTTATTATTAAGGTAGAATTGATACACAACATATATTAGTTTCAGGTGTACAACATAACAGTGTGATACTGGGTAGTGTAAAATGATCACCATAATAAGTCTGCTTACTCTTAGTCACCATACATAATTCCAGAACTTTTTTCTTGTGATCTTTTAAGATTTCTTTTAGCAGGGGCGCCTGGGTGGCTCAGTCGTTAGGTGTTTGCCTTCTGTTCCGGTCATGATCTCGGAGTCCTGGGATGGAGTCCCGCGCGCCACCTCCCTTCTCAGCCAGGAGTCTGCCTCCTCCTCTGCCCTTCACCCTGCTGGTGTTCTCTCTCTCTCTCTCTCTTGCTCTTGAGTAAATAAGTAAAATCTTTAAAAAAAAAATTTTCTTTTAGCAACTTTCAAATAGGCAATACAGTATTATCTGTAGTTGCCATGCTGTATGTGACATCTTCATGACTTACGTATTTTTTAATTAGAAGTTTGTACCTTTGCCTCTCTTCACCTACTTTGCCCGCCATCACCTTTAGGCACCAATTTTTTGACTCACAGTTCTCAAATTTTAGCATTTGGTGTTTCCTGGGAGTGTGCTAGGAAAACCTGGGTTCTAGCTCAGCTGTACCACATAACTATGCTACAGGTTCCTCTGTTGCAAGATGAGGATAAATGTGCCTGCTCTGATTTGTTGAGGATGAAGAGGGGTGGAGGGTGGGGGTGGGGGAGGGAAGAGAGACCAATGTGCCCTTGACTTATACTTAGTACCTGCTAGGTGTCAGGTACTGTGAGGCATCTTACTTAGTCATCCTAACAACCCAGAGA
This sequence comes from Meles meles, assembly GCF_922984935.1. Lineage (NCBI taxonomy): Eukaryota > Metazoa > Chordata > Mammalia > Carnivora > Mustelidae > Meles > Meles meles. Next base: position 24,436,612 of record NC_060075.1, on the reverse strand, counting down.
GGATGGTGATAGTAATGTTGTCCTCATTTATATGGAGGGAATAGCCCAGTGCTTGGAATGCTTTTTCACTTGAGTTTGCTTTTAGACTCAAGACTGATTTCAGAGTTCATGGTGGTCTGAGGCTATGAGTGTCACCACACTTCATCAGGGATAAAGTTCAGTGCAGATGGAAGTTACAGTACTTCTTTACCATAACCTCTGAGGACAAAGATACTGACATAATAAGCACTTAAATCTACTCTCCTAGACTGGGGTATCTTAGCTGATAAATAGGGAAAGTAGATTATGGATTATTTAATCTTTTCTGATTGAATTCAGTTTTTGGTGACTTTTCCATGATTTTGATGTTTTATACTCCTGGAGGAAAGGTCCACTTTTTTCTATTGTATATACTCTTACAGTCTTTACTTGAGACTACACTTTGAGCCATTTTTCTTTTTTAAAGATTTATTTATTTTGGGTGGGGGGAGGGGGCAGAGAAAGAGGAAGGGAGTGTTCCAAGCAGACTCCCTGCTGAGTAGAGTCCGACGTGGAACTTGATCTCACAGCCCTGAGATCATGAGCTGAGCCAAAATCAGGAGCTGGACACTTAACTTAACTCCCTGAGCCATCCAGGTGCCCCTGAGCCATTTCTTAAGCAATACTGGCTGTTACTGGGTCTTTTGGCTGGCTATTTTTTTTTTTTTTTAAGATTTTATTTATTTATTTGACAGAGAGAGAGCACAAGCAGAGGGAGAGAAAGAAGCACACTCCCGTTCAGCACAGAGCCTGATGTGGGACTTGATCCCAGGACCTTGGTACCATGACCTGAGCTGAAGGCAGAGGCTTAACCCTCTGAGCCACCCAGGCGCCCCTGGCCAGCTATTCTTGTTCAGATTTCATTACAACTCTCATGGGTAGACTCCTATATTTTATGAATATTTATGAATGAGGAAACTGAGGCAGATAGAGCCAGTTAACTTTCAAAGGTCACCACTGACATTGATTTGATTCTGAAACTAAATTCTTACTGCCACATACCACTGTCCCTTCTCTGATTACAAAAAGGAGCAGTTTGTATAACTTGGAGTGGTAGTCCAGAATTTATTTTTGCTGTGCACTTGCTATTTAGACTACCATAAGACTAGTTTTCATCTCACTTCCTTGTCATAATACATCAGAGGTTGGCAAACTGACTCTGTAACGGGCCAGGTAGTAAATATTTTAGGCTTTGCAGGCCATACGGTCTCTGTTGAAGCTACTCAACTCTGCTTCTAGTGTGAAAGCAGCCATAGACAAACAAATGATCTTGGCCATATTCCAATAAAACTTTATTTATGGACACTGAAATTTGAATTTCATACTCTTTTCATATGTTACATAATACCCTTTTGCTTCCCCCCCCCCCCCCCAGCCATTTGAAAATGTGAAAGCCATTTTTAGCTCATGGATAGTACAAAAGCAGGCGGTAGGATGGATTTGGCCAGCGGGCTGTCATTTTCCAGTCCTGTTTTTATCGTTCTGGAGTTGTCTTCCTTTGTGTTTCCTTTTCGGGTGTTCTTTTGTAACATTGGACTCTTAGGTCTCTGCTTGCCTTGCATATGGTGGTATTTAAGAAGTGTTGGTTTGATTTCAGGCAGCCAGCCCATGGAAGCTTTCCTTGCTTAGTGATTTAGTCTTTGACACCTGCTCTGCTGACACATAAAAAATGGAGATTGTAATTTGGAAAGAGATTTAATCAGTAGGTAACCTCAGATTTAATCTGCAGGTAACTTCAGATACCGCTTAATAGGCCTCCACTCCCCAGATACTTGTTTCTGCATGTGTTGGCATAGTGGAACATCAGGCCTGGGGAACCTTGTGTCCTGTCCGTGCTCAGCCATTAGTACTTTTTGTCATCAAAAGTCATTTTACGTGTTTTGCGTGCAGATTTTTCATCTCTAAAATAAAAAGGCATAGATCAGGTGTTCTCTTTAGCTGCCCTCTCTCTGTAAATGTTTGTTATAGTCCCTGTGAGGTGTAAACTCCCCGATTTTCAAACTGAGGACCAGTTTGCTGTAGAGCTGGCCCGAGGAGCAAGGAGCGGGTGCTTCTGCTGGGCTCCGCTGAATGTGCTGGTGCGCCCAGAGCAAGTGAAATGAATGACTTGCCCTGAGGCCACGGGCTTCCAGTTCATCGTGTTTGAATGCTGGGCCTCTAATTTAGGTTTGCCTTCTGCTCTTGCCAGAAAAAGAAAGAAAAAGCTGGCTGTGTTGGCGAGATTCTGGGAAAGACCTCCCAGACCACACAGCTTATGTTCTTCCGGGATTGCTTGCTCTTTGTCTCAATGACTTTTTAATTTTCAAGTGATGATTCTTCTTGTGGAGGCAACAGCTCAGGCTGCCAAGAAGCTTTTTCCTGATATACTTCTGAAATTTTCCCCAATTTAGTTTCTCTTCAGTTACTCTTTAATTCTGTTGGTTTGGTTTTTTTTTTAATAGAAGTTTTTTGCTTCATGAAATTGTATCTAATAAAAGCTTTCCTACCCTATCCACAACAGCTCCTTCCCCATCCCCTGTTGGTGTTTTTAGGTAGAGAAAATGCCTGTCCAGGGAAGGGGCCCTGGCCTGCTGCTCTGTCACTCTGACATGCAGCCTCTGCCCCTGTAGCTTGGGGTATGACTGTCGCCAGTTTCCAGATGGCACCATGGCTCTTTCTGCCCAGTGACTTTCCTGGTTCTTCTCTCTGTGCCCCGGAGGGAAAGGAGTTCATTCTCCTTGATGTGTTCTTTCTTAGGAAGTGTTTATATTGTTTTCATCATTTTAGAGCATTGCAGATTTCGCTGAAGTTCTCCTTCCTTTCTGTGACTTCTACCTTGTTATTTATAGTGGACTTGAAAGTTTACAGTAGCCCTCCATTTTTTGGTGAGTCACCATCCCTAACTTTTGATTCTGAGTCAGCTGCCTTTTTAACACAATTTTTTTGTTGTTGTTGTTAGTGTTGATCAGCTAAGCATCTAATCTTCCTGCTAGATATGGGAATGCTCTATAGCGAAGTGTACATCTTACGCCACCAAGGTTTTGTATTTCCATGTTGGATGTTAAAAATTTTTTTTTTAACTGAAATAAATTCACACACCATAAAATTCACCCTTTTAAAGTATACAATTCAGTGGCTTTTACTGTGTTTACATAATGTTCAACATTGTCTAATTCTAGAATGTGAAAAGATAAACCCTATACCCATTAGCTCCCCTCCCTCCAGCCCTTGGAACCACTAATCCTCTTTCTTTCTATGGATTTGCCTGTCTTGGACATTGATATAAACAGAATTATAAAATGTGTGGCTTTTTCTGTCTGGCTTCTTTCAATTACTGTAATGTTTTCCAGGTTCGTTCATGTAGTATTAAGCAGTACTTCGTTTCTTATTTCCAAATACTCCATTTTATGGATATACCACATTTTATTTATTCACATTTGAAGGACCTTTGGGTTGTTTCCACTCTTTTTGGTTCTTATGAACTGTTGGAATAAATGTTTGTGTGCAAGTTTTTGTGTGGTCATATTCTCTTGGGTATAAACCTAGGAGTGGAATTGTTGGGTCATATGATAATGCTTTGTTTAACTTTTTGAGGAACTGTCACACTGTTTTCCAGAATGACTGGATTACCAACAATGTAGGGGGGTTCTAATTTCTCCACATCCTTGCAAACACTTATTGTTGTTCTTCTTGATTAAAGCTATTCTAGTGGCTGAAGGGACCATTCTGGCTTTTTTTTTTGTTAAGGATTTTACTTTTTTTTTCTTTTTAAAGGATTTTACTTACTTACTTGAGGGAGAAAGAGAGAGCACAGAGGGAGCGGGAGAAGCAGACCCTCGCTGAGCAGGGAGCTTGATGAAGGGCTCATTCCCAGGACTCTGAGATCATGACCTGAGCCAAAGGCAGACCCTTAACTGACTGAACCCCACCCAGGCCCCCCCCCACCCCCCGTCATTGTGGCTTTAATTTGCATTTCCCCTGTGACTGATGATGTTGAGTATTTTTCATGTACTTATTGATCACCTGTATATCTCTTTAGCAAAGTGTATGCACATCTTTTTCCCATTTTTAATTGTGTCTTTTTTTTTTTATTGAGTTCTAGTAGTTCCTTATTCTAGACACTGGATCCTCATCAGATATGTTTTGTAAATCCTGCCTTTTCACTTTCTTTATAGTGTTCATTGAGTCCCTAGGTTTTAATTTTGACAGTCAGTTTATCATTTTTTTTTTGTTTGCTTGTGCTTTGTAAGATGGCATCATATCTAGAAACCGTTGCCTAATCCAAAGTCATGAAGATTTATACCTGTATTTTTTTTCTAAGGGTTTTGTAGTTTAACTCTTACATTTAAGTTGGCTACTTTCTGAGCTAAGTTTTGTATGTGATGTGAGGTAGAAGTCCAACTTTATTCTCTTGCCTGCAGATACTGTTTTCTCAGCCCATTTTTGTTGAAAAGATTCTTTCCCAACTGCGTTATCTTAGCACCCTTTTTAAAAATCATTTGGCCATAAACATGTGGGTTTATTTTGGGCCTTATTGATAACATTAATATTTATCAGGTGGCTCCCCTTATTTATATTAGGTCTTCATATTGGCAGGTGTTGCTAAGCTAGTCCTCTTGAATCTTAATAGGCAGATATATCTGTTAATCTAGTTCTCCTTGCAGAGCTTAATGCGGTGTTCTCAGCTAATAAGATTCCATTCTTAGGCCAAGATGACTTTTACTCTTGGTACTGTGAAAAAAAAATACTGGCTTTATTGTCATACTTAAATGGATCTTCCTTTTTTTTTTAATAATTTTTTTTTAATATTTTATTTATTTGACAGAAATCACAGCTAGGCAGAGAGGCAGGCAGAGAGAGAGGAGGAAGCAGGCTCCCCGCGGAGCAGAGAGCCCGATGTGGGGCTCGATCCCAGGACCCTGGGATCATGACCTGAGCCGAAGGCAGAGGCTCCAACCCACTGAGCCACCCAGGCGCCCCAAATGGATCTTCCTTTTTGAAAAATATTTATTTATTTATTTGAGAGAGAGAGAGAGAGAGCATGTACAAGGGGGAGAGGTCAAGGGAGAGAGGAGCCCGAGCAGGCCCTTTGCTGAGTGTGGAGCCTGATGTGGGCCTCGATTTCACTACCCTGAGATCACGACCTGAGCTGAAACCAAGAGTTGGACACTCAACCACCTGCACCACCCAGGTGCCCCATACTTAAATGGATTTCTATATCATCATTTTCTTTTCCTTAAGTATATAGCATAGCTAAGGTTTTGTGTAAGTTTTTTCCGTCTTAATGTCTATGGTCTGGGGGTTAAGGGTTATGTGCACCAAATCATCTATCAGGATCTAGTAAAGTTTTAATGTGGTATTCTGTTGCTGGGTACATTTTAGTGGCTGCCTATAAAGTGTTTCACTGTAGGTAAATCTCCCTGTAAACCTGTAAGTGGGCTTGAACAGTTTGAGTCCCTATTTTCCTGCATAGCTGGCTTGTCTCAGCCTTTGTCACCATCTAACTTGTGCCTTGAAGCCAGGTCCTCTGAATCACACCAGTCCCTTTGCAACCTTTATTGGCAGAGCCGCGAAATGTCTAATCCATAACCTCAATCAAACTGATTCATTGTGACAGCTGTTTTCACAAACCTCCTGCTGTATCAGGTAGGGCTAAGATCGTTTTTCTAGAGTATGTCATTTTATTAATATAATTGGATAAAGCAGTTACCATATGACTTGCTTTTTATGCCCTATAAATTAGCAATTAAGGATAATTACTGCATCCATGAAAGTTTGCAACATGAATCAGTACAGCTTTGGCAGAACAATTATCTGTGACAGTTTCCTCTCAGTCTTAACATTATTCTTCTGAAATTAAAATTCTGATAAACACTGTATTTTATGTACTTATGTTTATTGTTTGTCTCCTCTTACTAGAATGTCAGCTCTCTGAGAGTGGATACTTTTGTCTGTTTTATTTCAATGAGTATGTCACTTGCCTAGAACAATACCTGGTACACAGTAGGCACTCAAATTTGCATATGTTTAATAAATGAATAAATGAATCAGTCAGTGAATAAAATTATAAATGTTATCCGCTTAGATGTCAGGTCTTTCAGAGAAGAAAAATGATTTGGTGCTATAGGAGATACAAGTTAAATTTGACATATAAATGCTTTGTCTTTTACATTTTTAAAGACCCTTTAAATATTTTTTTCCTCCAGAAGCTATTTCTCCTTAGCTTTATTTGGTGAAGAACCTTGCATAAGAGAAGACCATTAAAATATTTTTATTGAGAGGGACGCCTGGGTGGCTTAGTCAGTTAAGTGTCTAATTCTTGATTTCAGCTCAGGTCATGATCTCAGGATCGTGCGATTGAGTCCTGCACTGGGCTCCATGCTGGGTGTGGATCCTGCTTGAGATTCTCGCTTTCTCACTCTGCCCCTCCCTCCCTTCCCCCATCTCCCCCTCTGGTGCCCCCTCACCTCACTTTAGCTCTTAAAAAAAATTTTTTTTTTTTAATTGAGGAAGAACTTGAGTAGAGACTGTTGGCAAATAAGGCAGGTGGAAGGAGTTTAACAATCCTTAGAAGCTGAAATGGAGGTAGTTCAACACACACTACACCTCCTTTATGCGATTTCAGTTCCTGTAAATAGTAGGAAGGAAACTAGTTCTTCTCTTGTAGATAGGTCTCTTCTTTCTTAACGGTCTGCAGACGTAGTCTTTTCCTGCTTCTCTGCTAAGGCTATGGCTGAATGAGGGGCAGCGAGTTTCACAGGAAAGATGTACATGTGTCAGTGCTCTCCTCCTGGGGGAACAGGAATGGTGGTGCTTGCCACGATGAGCATCTGTTCTTACTGGTTAGGAGGTTGAATTGGTGCCTGCTGCCCGAATTTGTACACTCAGTAGTATAAAAGATGTCAAGTAACCTGTAAAGGAAGTCCTCTCTCTCCAATAGTAATCCAAGCATTGACTGTTGTCTGAATGGCATATTTAGTGCAATAATGCAGAGATGTTCTGAGTCTTCAGAATAGCATTCAGGGAGAGGGGAGGAGGTATAGAGGAAGTTTTGCAAAATTCCTATGCACAAGTTGTTTGCCAAAACACTTTATGGGGCCAGGGTAATAGTTATAGACCCATTACCCCCCAGGGATCTGGTTTACTAGGTAGAGGCATTAGAGGTAGCACCTTTCTGATATTTAGGGACAAAGGGATTTTTCTCATTGGTCACTCTGTTCTTGAGCTTTTTGGTGTTTTTTTGTTTTTTTGTTTTTGTTTTGTTTTACTTTTGGGTCAGACTTGAGAAATAAGCACCTTTCCCCCTCTCTAGCCTGAGTTAGTGCTCACTCATCAGGGTTTACCTTGGTCAGCTAAGGTGGGTTTTCTTGTAAATGGACCTTAGCTTTCCCAGCTGGGCTCACTGAGAAGCACTGCGTCTCCTGGGAATGCTTTATTACTTTTTGTGAAAGGTTGTCTACAACTGAGGGCCAGGTACTGGGGACAAATGCTCTGGTTTATATCCTGTATGTAGCTTGGCTCTTGTCAGCCCCATTCAGAACTTGTGCGTGAATGATTTCAAGCGCAGGCATCCTACAGTATGCTGTTCTTGCTTCTGCTACTGGCGGAGGCTGGACTATAAACGAATCCGATCCCAGCTCTTTTCTTTTATATCCTTTGGCGCTTCTCATTTCAGGAACACCAAGCATCCAGTGTTCTAGTATACCTGTTCTTTCCTGGCTTCACCTTGAAAGCTTGTCTTTTTAGAATGTCAGTTGCTAGGGATGGTGCCCAGGGCATGGGTTCTCAGGAGAGGCAGTTAGAAAAGCTGTTTCATTGGAAGCTATAGAGTTTAATTGCTGGTAGCACTTGATCAGAAAGGGTATAAATGAAGAGCATGACTTGTAACTAGATAAGAAAGACTGTCTTTTTTAGGTGTTTTCCTGATGTAGCCAGAGAAGAGCTATTTAGACCAAGGTCTATATGTTTAAAGTACTGAGGATACTGTCATGTTAATCAGAGCACTATTATTTTAAAATTGGAACATGTGTATTTGTTGGACAGTTTCTGTAAAAGTTAGTAGAATGGATAAAAATTGTTCATACAATGAAATATATAGCCATGAAAGTGAATAAACAAGTGTTTTACATCAACACAGATGAGTTTCGCCAAGAAAAACAAAACAAAGGCAAACAAAGCAAGTTACATATGGGCACACACAGTAGACTCAATTTATAGGGAGTTCAGAAATAGGAAAAAATGAAATCATACTGTGTAGAGATGTAGACATAAATGGTAAAACTATACAGGAAAGCAAGGGAAGGGTTGTCATAATGGTGGCAGGGGAAGGGGCTACAGGTAGTGGGGCACAGGGGAGCCTAGGTTCCAGCAGCGTTCCTAGTCCTTCACTTGGGTGGTGGTTACTCAGTTGTTTGCTTATTTTTTAATGTGTATGTGTGTATTTGAATGTGCTTCAGTATTTATATTTCACAATTTAAAGCACTAATTAAGGTGGAGAGGCGAGGGAGAAGTATTAGCTAAGCAAATGTATACAGGAGTACCTTCCTTTCTAGGCATCATTTCTTTACAGAAAACTCCATGGTATTGTCTACCATAGACCTCTCTGTTGGCAGAACTCTCCAACCTTCTATCTACTAATTTTTCAGCAGATACTTCTTATTTTGAAGCGTTGAGATTGAGAGTTTCTCAGATCTAGTGAAGCCAGTGCCTGAGCCCATCTGTTCATTAAGTTGTGCCTTGCTGAGCGAAGACAACTTGAATAGCCTGGGTGACATTTGTCATTTTTTTCTCTATGCCTTTTCTTCTCTTCTCCCACTTGAAATCCTCCCTTCTTCTCCCGTGCATATATTTTAAGTTAAATCTCAGTGAGCTTCAGAGCTCTTTTGCAAGTGGGTTCTATGCCTGGTGCCTTTGATTAGAAAGCTAAAAGGAGCTACTGTGCTTGGGAGCTGTAAGATGCCTCTTCGATTTTTCTGTTTTAATCCTGGAGAGCGTGGACTTTCTAGATCACTTCATATATCTCCCTTACTCTAGACTGAGTGCTGTCTGCAACGGAAGTGTAGCATTGCCCAATACTCACTTCCTTGCAGATGGACTTAGGGGCTTCTTCCTTCAGCTTCCCTTTTTCTTAGGTCTTCCATTGCTTGCCTCCATCCTAGAATTGGGATGTGTGGATGGGGAGACATTAACTTCTTAATAATTGACAAGAACGTGGTGGTGCTCACTGGGATGAAATTACAAACGTCATTCATCTCCATGTCTCATATGCCTCTTTATCATGAACAGTCTATTTATTTTATGACTGTTCCATTGTTTGTTTAATTCCTTCTTCTATCTCTGGGTCTGTCTTTTGAGAAGCTAGCCTGATGTTTCTGTAAGTATTTCTCTTATGAAATTAAAAACAGGGATGCCTTGGGTGGCTCAGTCGGTTAAGCCTCTGCCTTCGGCTCAGGTCATGATCCCAGGATCCTGGGATCGAGTACCCCAGCAGGCTCCTTGCTCGGCAGAGAGCCTGCTTCTCTCTCCACCTCTGCCTGCCACTCTGCCCGCTTAGGCGCATGCGCGCGCTCTCTCTCTCTCTTTCTCTCTCTCTCTCTCTGACAAATAAATAAGTAAATAAAATCTTAAAAAACAAAAAGAAGAAATTAAAAACAATCCCATTCATTTAGCCATTCACTAGTCATTCCACAAGTATTTGAATGCCTCCAAGGAGCCAAGTACTGTTTGAGATGTTGGGGATACAGTAAGTGAACAACTTCTGTTACGGTAATCTTACCTCTAGACAGTTAATTTTCTCTTTTTCTCTCCCTCTGTAGGTCCTCTCAGGCTGTGCCATCATTGTCAGAGGGCAGCCTCGTGGCGGGCCTCCTCCCGAGAGGCAGATCAATCTTAGCAACATTCGAGCTGGAAATCTCGCACGCCGGGCGGCCGCAACTCAGCCTGATGCAAAAGATACCCCGGATGAGGTAGGTGCTTCCAGAGGCTTCCCTGAGGCTGTGGACCTAGATTGTCACCCCATCTCCTTGACCGATGCAAGTTTTGTAATCTTTTCCTGTGTATTTTGGGTATTAGTTTTATATCGTGGGAGTGAGGGTCTGGACATACTTGTCATGGCTTTGCATGAGTTTACACATTCACCACTGTTAGCAATGATCCCGGTCTCTGGCCCTTTTCTCCTACCTTTTCCCATAAGCTTGGAGCCTCCTCTGGTTTGTCCATGTTTTCACTCCTTCTCTTGGCCTAGGTTGGAATATTTGCTAGGTTGTCTTAGTCATTTGAGGTTGCCATTGGTTATGACAGAGTTCTTTTATTAATTTGTTTGAATTCTTCATGTTCAAAATTCAGAAGGATAGAGAATAAGAAATCTAGTTCTCTCCAGGGACTACTGATGTTGTTAGTGTGTTGTATCTCCTTCCAGAGCTACTTACCACCTGTCCCAGCAGACACTCTTCCTTTCATAAATAGTAGTATACTGCATGCCTCTGCTTTATTACAGATTCTGCTTAATCTTGGATCCATGAACCCCTAAAGGCATTTTTGAACCCCCTGAAATTGTTTGCAAAGTTTTGTGTAAACATGCATTGTTAAAGGACGGAGTTTTTAATTGGTTTCTTAAGGCGGCTTGTGGCTCACAAGTAGTCAAGAGCCATTGTGTTATGGTGATTTGAGAGACTTCTGACCCGGTGTCCCAGCATCCCCTCCATTGCCCTGTTTTCCTGCCTCTAACGCCTGCCCACCTTGCCGTCTTTGTGGTCTGCTTTGGACTCCTTCAGTTCTTACATCTCCTAGCAACTACTGTGAGTCCAAATTTGGCATGGTTTCGTCTTCTTGGCTCCCATACTTTGAAACCTCAGTTCTTGTCTCTTCTTAAGTAGTGCTTGGCTATCATCGAAAGCGAAATTTCTGGATTGTAATTATTTGTCCTTTCCCCAACTTGATGATAATTGGGCAAGTTTGGTACCTCACCTTACCTCTGCTGTTCCCTGATATGGAAGTGAAAAAGAAAATTCAACTCTGGGGATCTTCTGTCTAAGGAAAACATGTAGTTTTTAAAAATCTATAATAAAGGAGCATTTTGTTTCAATTACAATAATGAATCAATATTCTAGAAAATGGAGAAAAGTCCCCCGTAATTCTGTCAGCAGAAATCCGGTTAGATTCTTGGGCTGATGACAAAGTAGGCCAAAGAAATTCTTTTTCACTGGTCGTCCATCAGTGACCACAAGTATTAGGAGTAGTGATAGTGTAGACATTGGGTTATTTAGTGAGGATGAAACAAGATCATGTCAAGTGTTTATTTTTAGCACGTGTCTATAAAGTGCTTGATAAATTTGTTAATTTCTACTGTAAATACTAGTACTGTTAGTACTAATACTGTTAGACCAAGCCCTGAAGATTAACTCTTTCATAGTAGTTTTCAGATTTTGGATCTTAAGTGCTTATCTTGACCAACATTTGGAATAGTTATTTTCCTTTCAGTTGTGTGTTGTGTAACAGCTCGAGTACTCATGAAAGGAGAGTTGACGCTGGCTGGCTAGGGCTGACTAAGTTCATTGCCCCAGAAGAAAGATGCAACATAGCCTCCAAGAAAGAAGGGTTGGGGTTTAATTTCCTGTTTCGTGGATGGGAATCTAGGGCAGAGGAACACAAGGCCAGCTGGAACTCGTTCTAAAATACTTTAACAGTATTCTGTGTAATAGTACGGTAAAATCTTACAGGAACTATCCTAGCTGAGGGAATACTACGGAATCTGATATCAGCGTTCATTCTAGTTTCATGTATTTGTACAGTGTGGTGCTTTTTTTTTTCTCTTCCAGAGCAGCTCCATCTCATTGTTTCTCCTGGTAACTCTTCAAAGGTCCTGGAAATGTGAAGTATTTGATGGTTGCAGATTTCACCCTTTCTCAGCCACAGTCACCACTTACCTGCCTGATAATTCAGTCTCTCTTTTCCCTGCTGTAATCCGCTTTTTCCCCACCCCCCTGCTACCTCGCTTTTGAAGCTGCTTTGGCTCAAGTGACCAGTGACACCAACTGGTAACCCAAATCAGAAACCCTATTTCCGGCGCCTGGGTGGCTCAGTGGGTTAAAGCCTCTGCCTTCGGCTCAGGTCATGATCCCAGGATCCTGAGATTGAGCCTCGCATTGGAGACTCTGCTCCGCAGGGAGCCTGCTTCCTCTTCTCTCTCCGCCTGCCTCCTCTTCTCTCTCCGCCTGCCTCTCTGCCTAGTTGTGATTTCTCTCTGTCAAATAAATAAAATACCAAAAAAAAAAAAAAAAAAAAAAAAGAAACCCTATTTCCTTTGCTCTTCCCTGTGACATGTAGGCCTTTATCAAGACCTAGAAAGAGTCCACCTCCTTTAAGTGATCTCTTCTCCATCCTTGAAACTTCATTGCTACTCCTGTTGTTCTTTCTTCCACTCTGATGGTCTGCTAGGAATGCTGAAATAATGGTCCTTCTGCCTTCATTCTCTTCCCCTCTAATCCTTTCTCCATATGCTCCCAGATCTTTTTGAAACAAAATTTCATTTATTCCCCTGCTTAGTGTTATTTCCACATTCATTCCATGTTTATATGTATGTCTTTGTCTACTCCACTGTAAGCTCTTCAAGAGGTGGGACCTTACCTCGCATTCCTGTTCTTGAGCCTCGTCAGTGCCTGACACGAAACAGATACACAGTGAATAAACATGTGAATAATGAGGTTAAAAAATCTGAGCATCTCCTTTTTGGGGATCATTGGATTATGGAATGTGGCATTATCCTTTTTCTCTGGTTTTCCTTTGTTTTGGAGCATGTTGTCTATTTTTTTCACGTTCAGAAGGAGTCAGGGTATGGCTCATTTGCTTCCCTTTGTATCACTGTCCCAAATATCATTTGGTTCCTTATTCTCTGCCTTCACTCATGATATCTTCTTTCAAAGAAGCCCCGTTCTCTTCTAAGTCTTGTGGTGGTAAAAACAGCTCTACTGTATGTCCCCAGTCATCACTGCCCTGTTCCAGGCTAATCCCCAGCGTTGCCTAGCTACTCTAGGCAGCCTACATACTGCATTGACGAGCACTGTGGGAATTACATACTTATTTCCCACAGATTTACTGAGTTCCTGTTATGTGTGAAGCCCTATGTTGGTTTCATGAGACATCCAGAAATGTATGTTACAATCTTGTGTTCAGTGGAGCCTTCAAGACTTAGGATGGTGGGGTGGTGAGCCATAGAGATATTGGTTATATCCCTTGGGGTACAGTGGATGGGGTGATTAGAAGATGGGATAAGAAGTATTGAGCATTGGGGCATGGAAAAAATTAGCTAGCTTTAAGGATTTACATACACTGAACATATATATACATACTGAACATACATCTCTTTAGTAGTGGAGGAGTCTACCTGGTTCAAAGAAAAGATTGGAATTAAAAAACTCATTTCCTTTAGTAGACTGTAGACCTTGCTTGAGGCAGGGAGCAGAGTGCAAGCTGCTAGCTTGCCTGCTGTTGAGCATTCTAAAGGGAAGAGGTGATTTGGAGTCTCAGCTACTTAACAGCCATTTGCTTCTTAGATTGAGTGCTGAGACATCATGAACAGACCACAGCTTTCCTTCCTGTGAGGCCATTCTGGAGCTCATTTGATAAATGCTTTGGGCAACTTTTCCTGTACTTGATTCCTAGAGTTGTTCTGGGAGGCTGTGTTGGGATAGCCTTCTCCAGCAGATAGGCATCTGTTGGCTGTCCTCCGTATGGACACTCGGACAAAGATTTGTCCTGGAGTGCTCTCTTGGCCTTGCGAGGAGTGATGTGGTCAGTCGCTTCCATGGGTCTCTCAATTGCCTCTCTTCATAGCTAAAATCTTGTGCGGTTTGGGAATGTGCCCAGCTCTGGGTGGAACACGACTCGAGAGGCTGGTTTTAAAAAAGTAAGGTTATAGAAATTAGGTTATTTTTTCTTATGGGATTAGATGTATGTCCTTTCTAAGACCTCCAGTGTGGCTTTCTCTTATTGCCCAGTGACTTACCGGCTGTAAAATATGAGGTCCTAATGTTGAAGAGAAGGATGCTCCTTCAGCGAGTCTTAAAAGCTTTTAGGACTTTTGTCTAGTTGGTAGAAATTGCAGGTTTCCCCATAGGTGCTAGATAATTCCTTGTGAACTGACCCTTGTTGAATGAGTCTTTACCAACGTCCTTTAGGAGTGCTTGTTTAGTCAGAGCTTTTCCAAGTATTTAGGAAAACCACATTTTACTGAATTTTAGATACTGGTGGGGCCTCAGAGCTGAATCCTGAACATGAAGTAGCTGTAGGATGTGGCTCAGGCTGTTGTAGAATTAAGTGAATCACTAAGGTCATCAGACTGGAGGAGGCTGGGTTTTAGTTTGTTCAGTACAGTTTTTGTGATGTGGTTGACAGTTGGGCTCATTTTTCGATTACAAGACTCTTTTTGGTGACAGGTGGCTGCTTTCATTTTTAGGGAGTGGAACAGGGAGTGGAAATGGGACATGAAAGTATGATGAACTTTGTAGGACTATTGAGTGATTGGCTCTTTTGCTCTTGGGTGCTTTGAGGAAAGAGCATTAGATGAATGAGGATAAGCTTGTTTTTGTGTCTTTGAGAATGCTTACACAGGATCAGGTCTTCCTAGAAGAATTCCCAACTGATGTTGTGTAACACTGCTAGTTTTGTGAGTACCAGCCCAATGGGTTGGTGGACTGCCATCTTTGGATTGGCTTCTGGTTTCTGAGAAGTCATATGGATGTTTTGCTTTTAGAAAAGCCTATTGGATAGACCCATGGAATAATCTTAATGGTCTGAAAAGGTTAGCAGAGGCTTCCTTTCCAGGCCAGTGATGTACTGTTTATGTTTACTCTCTGTAGCCCGAGCTCTGTGGCTCTGGGCAGTTGTAAACATGCACATCTATGCATACTTACCTTTCGTGCTTTGCGTTTTTTTTCTGCACACAAGGTCCTGCAGATCCTGTGTTCCTTGAACTTTTACCCCCTCCTTCCTCATTTCTGTTCTGAGGGAACTTGGGGGCACTGAGCTAGGTGTAGACTGTAAATTCAAGTGCAGGTGGCCTCTGACTGACAGGACTCTTTCAGAGGAGACCTCTTCCTTTGTACCATCCTAGAAGTGGTGGGGTGGGAGACTTTGCATTTTGTGGATGTGTGGCTCACCCCTTATGTCAGGGCCTTAGGTGGGTGGAGGGAAGAATGTCATTGTCAAGATGACTCCTTACCAGGGCCTGTTACTGGTGTCTTCCCTAAGATTCTGGTCTCTGGGTCCCACTGGTGCAGCCCCAGACTAGAGCAGGAAAAGAAAACATTTTGGGGAGACTAGTTCTTACCCTTCTCAACTCTGCTGTTCTTAAAAAAGGTGGAGGAAATGATAGAAGCAAGGCTCGTCCTTGAGCAGGAGACTCACTCTGAAATAAGAGTACTAGAACCTTGCCTATACTCTGAGGATGCCTTGAACTGGTTTCGGCTAGTGTAATAATCAGTGAAAGCACTTTGTAAACTGGAAAGAGGCAAACAAATGGAGATGGTAGTTGCTTATGTTTTCCCTTTGACTAGATGAGTTCCTGGAGCCTGGACTTCTCATTCAAGAGTGGGTTGATAAATATAAAGCATTTAGAGTAGTAGCTGGCTTATGGCAAGTGCTGAAAAATTATTGGCAAAATTGGAAATATTACTACTCATGAAGGAAACTATAGCTCTGAATAGAAAGTAGTGGAGGAGAAAGTCCTGCCAGAATCTGGGCAACTATGACTCCTGCTTTGAGGGCCTGTGCTAGTGAAACCAACTGCTGGATTCCACCCTCCCCCCCCTCTTAAAGGTTTTATTTATTTGACAGAGTGCAAACGAGCGTGAGCAGGGGGAGGGGTAGAGGGAGAAGCAGACTGCTCACTGAGCTGGGAGCCTGATGTGGGGCTCTGTCCCAGGACGGCAGGATCATGACCTGAGCCAAAGGTAGACACTTAACTGACTGAGCCACCCAGGCGCCCCACTAGATCCTCCTTTTTTATGAGCCCCGTAAAAATGCAATCTATGTTATGTGCATTTCATTTTTATATTCCCCTCAGGGCTTAATGTAGGGCCAGGATATTGAAGGAATGAAGTTGCTTGAATGCTGATTGTGGTCGGAAACTAGGCAGTTCTCATGTGACACATTTGTTTTGTCTTGCAGCCCTGGGCATTTCCTGCCCGAGAGTTCCTTCGGAAGAAGCTGATTGGGAAGGAAGTCTGTTTCACTATAGAAAACAAGACTCCTCAGGGGCGAGAGTATGGCATGATCTACCTTGGAAAAGGTGAGTTAGCAAGGAGAAAGGGACTTCTCTCTGAGTCCAGAGTTGCTCCAAAGATCAGATTTTATCTGGGGGAAGGCGGGTGTGAGTTCTGGTGGAGATAATTCTAGGACAGTTGGCTGTGGGTGTAATTGGAAGTCTTTTGAGTACTGGAGCTCTCGTGGTGCATAGGTGCTCCTGGTGCGGTGTCCCTGATTGCTGCTCCTTGTTTACTCCTGTGCCTGCTTGGCTGGCCTGGGTTAGGTGTGCGTAGTACCCATAGCATCCTTCCTTATATTTAGACCATCCGCCTGGGTAGCTCAACAGCTCTGTCCTTCTAGGACATCGTGCTAATTGAATTCCTATAGATTTCCTATTGCATCTTCTATTTCCTTTATCTGTCTTTTGGGTTTTCTTCTCCTGAGGCTTTTTAGGAAAGGAAGAGTTGTTTAGGACTCATGGGTTTTTGCAAGCCACATGGTTTGGAATGGAATGGAAAGAACACAGGCTTTGGAGTTGTGTAGATGTGGGTTAGAATTCTGGCTTCTGTTCCCATGTACTCTTATTTAACTCTTTTTTGTGTAAGTCCTAGTTTTTTCATTTGTAAGCTATTGAGAGAGCTGAAGGAGGTAGTGTGTGTGAAGTACTTGGCCCTGGCACAGAGTATGTACTCAGTAATGTGTGTGCACACGCACATATGGCTGCTGTTCAGCTGGGCCAGGTGGCTCATGTGGTAGGAGGTGTTCTGATCTTTTTTGGATTAGGGGGAGGAACAGAATAAGATTGTGGGATGAAGTTTGAACAGAAATAGGACATTGAAAAGATTGGTAGAGTGTTCTCCATAAAGCAGCCATTTTGGGAGTTATTTTGGGATCAGTTTTTTTTTTTTTTAATCTTTGATTAAATTCTGTGATTCTTTGATAAAATAACCTTCCCAATGAGCTGATGTAGATAATTTTTTGACTTGGGTAGTCAGTTAACTGGAAGTAAGCAAGCAGCTAACAGCATTCTCTTAAGATTCTGATTTTAACTGTAGAGGTCACTTTCCTAGTGAGTTGGATGACTCCAGGATGACCCTGGAGAGGTCTCATTTGATTTACCCGGTAGACAAATTCCTTTTTCAGCCTCCCAAACATTTGGCTGTCTGCTTCTTGATTGAATGGGAAATTATAGAAATATATAGAATCTTTTCAGAAAGAGAAGCAAATTTACCTTTTGCCCAACCTTCAAATAGTGTAATGGGAAGTAAACCGCTTAAACATTATTGTTAGATGGCTCCTGGTTAGAAAGAATAGAAGCTCATGGTCTTCAAAATACAGTTGCTCAGGGATTTTATCACCTATAAAACTGCAGTTCCAATACAGCTGGTCAGTCTTCTGTTACCCTGCCAGAGACCTACCTGAAACTACAGAAAATGGCAAGCACAGATAGCTCTATAAAGACACGACCTCTGAGAGTTCTTTTAAGTAAACCCGGTCTTCAACTAAAATGGTCTAAGTATTTTAAGGGAAGTTGACATTTAAAATTCTTTGTTGTTTTTAGAAGGTTCATTTTTAAAATTGACCCACATTATAAACTGGATGTATGTGCATGATAACATGCTAGTGTTTAGAATAAGACCTGGTGCCTAGGAAGTGATCAGTAAATACAGACTGAAAGAATGTTTGGAACTGCCTACACTGAATGTTTGGAATCATCTACATCTTTTAGTTTTAAAGGTTTAAATGACTTAAAAGTTTAATATTTTCACTCAGCTCTTTTAAGGAAATCTCCATGCCAATTCTAATGAAAGGATACATTGGCTTAGATAATCAGTATCCATATGTTTATCCTGTTTCGTGGCTACTCCCTTTTTGTGATGGAGAAGAATGGTAGAATTTGAGAATTTTTGATTGCCCTCAAACTTATTTTAAAAAAAATTAGTCTTCTGACTTTTGGAGAAAATATAGTCATCCACTTGCTCAGAATACCATCCCAGTTGTGACTTGGTCAGTTTTATAATTCGATAAGTACTAAGCAAGAATAAGATCCTTAGCCTACAAATTCCCCATTTCAGTATTCTATCCACCACATTTTGTTGCCGGAGTTCAGTCCAGGGATATACATTTTTCTCCCTTTTGAAGGAGCAATCAGAACTCACTTTTTAGAAGTGGGCCAGCCAAGGGCCATTTCAGAGCACCCTGTGCCAAGAAACTGAAAGCTATTTGGCATGCGCTTGATTGGCTGGTTTTGTGACCACACACCTTGTTTGTACCAGGGCTTCATTCTTTCTACTCCCTGACATCTTGGCACCTTATTGCTCAAGTTTTCATTTTATTGTTAAACCCTTCCTTTTGACTTTTTACTCTTTGGGATTCCTGTTGCTTTGAAACAACCAGTGTAATATTTGCTAATGTCAGATAGCTGTGTGTGTCTATGTCTGGCCTCAGCAGTAACCTCAGTGGAAAGGTTCTGGTGATCCATGCTCAGCCTCAGAACCTGAGAATTCGTTGTATAAATATCATTCATCTCGACTTGCCTTGGTAGGAGAAGAGGCTTGTAATTTGCTCCTGTAGCAATCTGGGCAATGCTAATGGCAAGGCATTTAGGCTGGATTTGGGGTTGGTGTGTATATTGTTACTACTTACCGAAGTCAATATATAGTGTATTAAATATAAATCTTACAGAATTTTATTCTTTGCTGCCAGTACCTATTAGCTAGACTCCTGTGTTTCAGTTTATCTGGGACCCTGTTCTCTGCCATATTAAAGATTTTTATGCAGCAGTTCCTTCACAGATGTCTTCCTTTATCGCTTTGTCTGACAAGCGGAGATTTAAGAGCATACAGAACCTGAAAGCTTTTTCAGTAGCATGGAAATGCAATTAATGTTTCAAGTGCCCAGGTAGAACCTAATCAGATTGGGTTTTAAGTTTACCTTCATTTTTCTTGCCTGCTATTATATGATAGATTAGAAATCTAGACACCACCTCTGCCCCTGTGTCTCTCAGAGCAGGAGAAGGTCTTTTGACAAACGGTGTAGCTTGTCTTGGTGTCCTCTTGGAGCAGAGAATAGGGCATCCTGAGAGGAATTAAGACTTCCGCTGTAAAACATGATAGACAATCCTAAATGAATCCATCTGATTGCACAGCAGGTGTGTGGACTAATTTTTTGTTTTTAATTCCTGTTGTATGTTGGGCACTGTGTTAGATTTACAGACATTGTGGTTTAATTTTCACAAGAACCCACGTGGTGGGTACACTTCCCATTTTATGGATAAATAAATGATGATACTGAGGGACCTTGTCTAAGCTATTAAGTGGTGGAATTTGTGTTCCGCTCCAGGCCCCTGCTGCATAGGTCAGTGTTCTTTATACTCTCCAGGGCTGCTGTGTGTGTCTTGCTTTTCTTTCAGTCTCCGTAGTTCCTGAGATTGCCTTTGGCTTGGGAGATACACAAGAAAATTAGAAACAAAGTCCTGAAGAAGATTTATAGACCTTTGGGTCTTTAAGACTAGACATTTTGGGAGAAGAAGTTTTCTGAAAAACCCAACACTGTATTTCTGCCTTGTCCAGTTCTCTGGCAACATCATTCTCCTTGAGGAGCTTAGGGTGAAGAGTGGTTCCATTTGAGCTCTGCTGCTTTTGGAGACAGATTGGCATCTTGTGTTTAATTAATTCCCTTTTTCCTCCTCAGATACCAATGGGGAAAACATTGCAGAGTCTCTGGTTGCAGAGGGCTTGGCCACCCGGAGAGAAGGCATGAGAGCTAATAAGTAAGTATTTATTACTCTTCCTACCCCCTCAAACTTCCTTTTCCACTGCGAGAGCTGGGGTCACTTAAAAGAGGTTGTGTAGTCAGCTCTACTGTGGCTTTGCTGCATTTTCTTTCCTGTCCCCGGCATACAGTGGATAACTGCTGGTGCTCTCCTGGCTTTTAGGACATTTCTTGCCCCAGTGTGGATTTTTCTGAGCCAGGAGGTCACTCAAGATTCACTAGTGGCATTTGACATGTGTAACTCCTTTAAATAAGGGAGTTAGAGACAAGGCACTTCCATTCATTATATTCATAAGAGCCAACAGGCTATGTCTTACGTGATAGACACTCAGTTCCAGAGTATTTATCCATCCGTCCCAAAAGATTTACTGAACACTTACTGTGTGCTGGGCTGTGTTCTGGGCACTGAGAATACAGCAGTGAACAAACAGTTTCTGCTAACATTTTAATGGGGAGACAGATAGGAAACCAATAAACAAATAGATATACAATATATCATGTGCAAAAAATAAGTGCAGTGAAAAGTAAAGTGGAGTGAATAAATAGAATTCAAAGCAAAATCTGTTGCTTAGGATCTAGGGAAACCGACAAGGGCTCAATGGTTCTGCTTTAAAGTCAGGGAAAATTTTCTGTCTCTCCAAAGCCTTTTTAGCCCATTTTGGTCTACCAGATCTGTAGATGCGTCAGTAGTAGGTAAAAATGTATTTGTTCAGCTAATGGCAGTGTGAAGATAATGGGAATGAGTGTTAGTTATGTAAGCTTTATAGCACATATATCATGTTCAAGTTCACCAGTGTTGGCTCACAGTAGGATGGATTGCAGCTGGCTTTAATTAACACTTTAGTCTCTGAAAAGTGATATATTACATCAGTAATTTGGAGGCTAAAGATGCTGTTTAAATCATTAAGTCCTTGTTATATTATATGACTGTTGTTGGTGTACAAAAGGCTTAAGGTAAATATTTGCACGAACTGTACTAGTGATGGGGATGAGCAAAGACAAGAATGTACTTTTTACATTCTTCCTGCCTTCGTAGACTTGAGGCCAACTCATTCACTATAAACTTCTGTGGGTCCTTTCAAACTGCAAAGAAACATTTGTTGGAGCCTGTAATTGGGGAGTGAGCATGTGGAAATTTTTTTTTTTTCTTTTTATTTATTTTTTCAGTGTAACAGTATTCATTCTTTTTGCACAACACCCAGTGCTCCATGCAAAACGTGCCCTCCCCATTACCCACCACCTGTTCCCCCAACCTCCCACCCCTGACCCTTCAAAACCCTCAGGTTGCCCCAACCTCCCACCCCTGACCCTTCAAAACCCTCAGGTTGTTTTTCAGAGTACATAGTCTTTTATGGTTCGCCTCCCCTCCCCAATGTCCATAGCCCGCTCCCCCTCTCCCAATCCCACCTCCCCCCAGCAACCCCCAGTTTGTTTTGTGAGATTAAGAGTCATTTATGGTTTGTCTCCCTCCCAATCCCATCTTGTTTCATTTACTCTTCTCCTATCCCCCTACCCCCCCGAGCATGTGGAAATTTAATTAAATAAAGGCCTTTGTCTTAGGTGGTGTTTTTGGAGGCTGAAGTTGTATCTTAAGGAGAACTATTGGCATGATTATGATTGCAATATTTTTTGGGAATCCAGTTTGCAACCAGAATGAAATTTTTAAAAAGCCCATAACTCTGTTTTACCATCTCAACAAAGAAATCTCTCTTGGAGTCCCAATCTTTTTTCTCGAAAGCTGTCTTGACTTCTCCTTTTTTCAGTTTCTGTGTTTGCTTCTGTCTCTTAAGCCACACTTTTTATTGAATTCTGGTTGCAGTCTTTGGTCCCCAAGGATGTGACTGTCTTTTTTTGGGGAAGAGGGGGAAAGAATAGTACTGAAGACTTCTGGCTTGAGAAATTATAGGTCAGGGATCTCTGTTCTGATATCCCTACTGCTTAAGGTGGGAGATTCAGTTTATGCATATAGCCTTTGATGGAATCAGGTGTTGAGATTGTGACAAGGCCTCAGAGTTCACTGTTCCCTTTAGCTCAGGGGTGTGTGTGTGAGGGTGGTGGCTGGGGGTGGGGGAGAGCCATTTTTGGTTTTGTTTTTTGGTCTATCTTCTGGTTTTCACTGTTCTCATATATATTTGGTTTCCTGCATCGTGAAGGAGGAGACTTCCATTTTCAAAATGGAAACTTTTACTGCTTTTGGCTTGCTGGTCTTTACTGAATGTGTAAGTAATTTTGGGGTGACATCTGTAATAACAGTATTTGCTCTGTATTCTCCAGCCCTGTTCTGTAGACAGTAGGGAGTAAGGGTGGTTCTTAGTCACTTTTCTTGTGCTGTGTCCTGCCGAGCTCTTCCTGGATCCAGTTCCTGAGTCTGGGGTGGTTAAATGAAGCTGTATCCCCTGGAGAGGCTTCCCTCTGAGCCACCAACTTGTTCTGTTGGAATCACTGATGGTGGCAGTACTGAGATGTGTGTTCTTTGCATCTTCTCATCAAATGCTCTTAGGAGCGAATTTGTTGTTTGAGGGAACAAGTCTGGAATCCGGAAATTACACTCATGGTGATTTTTCTAGTTGTAGGCTTGGGCCTGCAGCCATAGATGTGAAACAAATGCTTTGGTTTCTTCAAGGGGAGCAGATGCTGAAGAAACCCAGAGTTCAAAGAAGAACCTGATCCCCCCCCCCACACCCTGTGAACTCATCGCATGTGTTTCTTTTTCGTGTCCCAGTCCTGAGCAGAACCGGCTCTCAGAATGTGAGGAACAAGCAAAGGCAGCTAAGAAAGGAATGTGGAGTGAGGGGAACGGCTCACATACTATCCGGGACCTCAAGTACACCATCGAGAACCCAAGGCACTTTGTGGACTCACGCCATCAGAAACCTGTCAATGGTGAGGCTGGTGGGGAAAGACATAATACGGAGTGATTTCTGTTTGTTTTCAAGTTTCTCGAAGTTTATAAAAGCTGTTTTACTCAGTAGCCAGAGGAAATTGTTAAGAGTGTAACAGCCCTGTGGTATTTTGGAAGGTAACTTGAATCCAGTTATGTAGGTTACAACAGATGTGTTCTGACAGAGGTTAATCCTTTGCTGGTTCAGGGGAGTGGATTGCTGGTAATTTTCCACATTGGGTATCTTCCTGTTTTCTAAAAGCTACCACTTAAGTAACATCCCTGAAAGTATATTCTGTATACATGTGTAAACACACACACACACACATGTGTGTGTGCACATGCACTCATTCACACTGTAGTTCTTGGCCCAGTTTTGAGACTTATTAACTACAGACAGAGTAAAATAAAATGATTACCAAATCTGAATTATTACTTGTTTCTTGCTGTGTACTTGGTACTTAAGTGGTGAGCCAGCGAGCGTATGGATAACAAAGCTTAGGTATGAGCTGTGAGATCCCAGAAAGTGGAGAAACCTAGAAGTCGGTCTAATCTATATTTTTATTCCCAGGAATAGTTGTAGAAGAGTCTGTTGTATGGATGCTCATGATCTTCCAGTGTTTGATCCCTTCTCAGAGGGAGGCTTTCTGAGGGTTTTGGGGGAGATGAACTGTTAAATGCAATTTGATTGGGCATTGTTTATCCCTGGCACAACTTTGGCTAATGACTTACGCTCTTTGTTCTGTCACACAGCTATCATCGAGCACGTGCGAGACGGGAGTGTGGTCAGGGCCCTGCTTCTCCCAGATTACTACCTGGTTACGGTCATGCTGTCAGGGATCAAGGTCAGACCATATACTGGGCTATGGGCGTGGATTAAGGAATTGTGGAACTGTTCACTGACAGGTAGCTTCTTCTCCTCTGGGACTCTGGATTTACTGATTCTTCCCAGTGTTAACACTGACTAGAGTATTTTCTACTGTATACATTGCAGTGGGACTATTCTCTGTTAGATCAAATAAGATTTAAAAACATTTTTTTTTTAAACTACTTAGCGTTTGCTTCAAATGGGCTGTGTGAGGAGGTGGTTGAGATGCAAGAAGTGAACTTCAGAGCTTCCCATCTCCCCTGAGAATGACTGTCTCAATGTAAAATATTAATTTTGATTAAAAAAAATTAGGGATTTAAAACTAGACACTGGTGACTCTTTTTTTTGGCAAGGGGTAATTTTCAAATATAATTTAAAATTGCCCCATGATGGTGACATGCATTTTACTTACTTTCCTAAGAAGTCTGACAAGATGCTATTTCGATTCCCTTTTACCAGTATGTTTTAAAAAGGGGTTTAGAAGGCCTGATTTGAGACCTCCCCTAGCTTTACTTTGTGGTATTTGTGGTTTTGGGTGGCTCGGTGTGGTTTTGGAGTCCCTGGCACACACCTTGAGGCTCATTACCCACCTACCTTACTTTTGCTTTAGTGCCCAACTTTTCGACGGGAAGCAGATGGCAGTGAAACACCAGAGCCTTTTGCTGCAGAAGCCAAATTTTTCACCGAGTCTAGACTGCTTCAGAGAGATGTTCAGATCATTCTGGAGAGCTGCCACAACCAGAACATTCTGGGTACCATCCTTCATCCAGTGAGTGTGCCCATACAGACTGGGCTGGGTGGGGTTAGGGGTGCATTTGGTGTTTGATGGGCTATGGTTTACTTCTCTCTGTATTTAAGAACCACTTAAATCTCTTGGCAGGATTATCATCTGATTGTTGAGGCATTTTCTAGGGGGACTTCAGTTAACTGATAGAATTGGGCAGATCCGTCAAACTTACTCACTTTAAAAAAGGAACCTCAGCTTTTGAGTTTGTAAGGGGAAGAGAACTCCTGTTTCCTCAAGTGTTGGTCCTTGAGGTTGGGAATAGGCAAGTTGAGAGGCTGCCCCATAGATGAGCAGTTGCACTGAAGTGTGTAGAACAAGATTGCTGAGCTTTGTATGTAGGTCTAGAGGTAGCTCTTTAAAGTATTGATGGAGGGCGCCTGGGTGGCTCAGTGGGTTAGGCCGCTGCCTTCGGCTCAGGTCGTGATCTCAGGGTCCTGGGATCGAGTCCCACGTCGGGCTCTCTGCTCGGCGGGGAGCCTGCTTCCCTCTCTCTCTCTCTGCCTGCCTCTCTGCCTACTTGTGATCTCCTGTCTCTCGCTGTCAAATAAATAAAAAAAAAAAAAATAAAAAATAAAAAAAAAAAAATAAATAAAGTATTGATGGAACCAGGGACACCTGGGTGGCTCAGTCAGCTAGGTGTCTGACTGTTGGTTTTGGCTCCCATCATGATCTCAGGGGTCCTGAGATCGAGCCCCTCGTCGGGCTCCCTGCTCAGCAGGAAGTTGGCTTGAGATTCTCTCCTCTCTTTGCCCCTTGCTCTTTGCCCCTTGCTTGCTCGCTCTCTCTCAAAGAAATCTACGTATTTATTTTTTGAATTCTATCAAATATTTATGTATTTTAAAAAATATTTTTAAAATTTTTATTCTGTTAATTAAACATAATTCAAATGTTTAAAAAAATAAAGTTTCGGTAGAACTATGATGAGGAAACTTTTTTATGGAAAAAGTAGTTTGTGTACTTCAGGCCTTAGCAATTTACCTTCTAACTCTGCTTTTGAGCAGGAAATAGTTTCTTTATGTTCATCTAGTTCTTCCCATACGTAGACTTTGGTGAGTGGGTTCCTCTTGGAAGGAAGTGATGTTGTTTTGTACTACCCAAGTGCAAGTGAATTTTCATTCTTATAACCTATGTCCAGTATAGAATAAACTACTGTTACTTATTCTTTGACTAGAGAATACTTTCATGCTGGCTGTTGTGGAAGGCTGGGAGGCTTGGTTTGGAATGTGCCAAGGTCATGTTTTGTCTGGAGGACTAGCTGTCTGCTGTGCCCTACCAGATGTCACAGTAGAATGGAAATTGTAATTCACTGGGAAAATGTAGCTGAAGTTATTCCTTACTCAGCCTTCAGCTTTCTCCTTCAGCTTTCTCCTTATGAGAAGGGGAGTAAGTGCTGATCTTAGGGAAGGAAATAATAAGGTGTAATCTCTACTAAAGATTAACATCCTCCTCTGCCCACAAGAAGAGCTATTGAAATGTCAATTCCATTCAATGCCACTAACATTTATCCTACTCCTGTTAAGTGAGAGTTACTGTGCTGGGTGTTGTGGGGATGGAAAGCCAAGGCTGTTAGGAGTTGCCACAGAGTGATGTCTCCCACCTCAGAGCTGGTTTCTTAATGAGAGAAATGCTTTATTTCTTTCCTTTTTTTTTTTTTTTTTTTTTTTAATATATGAACTGCAGTATGGATTGTGGCTGTTGATTGTGTCAGCATTCTAGAGAAATGGATTCTCTTGTGCCTGCCTTTTCATGTGCCTTGTTTTTCAGAATGGCAACATCACAGAGCTCCTCCTGAAGGAAGGTTTTGCTCGCTGCGTGGATTGGTCGATTGCAGTTTATACTCGGGGCGCAGAAAAGCTGAGGGCAGCTGAGAGGTAAGGTCTGTCAGGGAAGGCTACCAGCCAAGGATCTTGTTGAGGATCTTTAGGGAAAGAAATCTAGTGATCTTCTCTCACCTATCTATGTCAGTATTTGTTATATTTCAGTAAAGGATTAAGGAAATTCCAAAAGAGGCTAAGATCTCATTGAGGAGTTGCTTAGTTGTAAGTCTTTGGGTTGTCTGATTCATTGCTCTGTGGTAAGGGCTAGATTTTCATTCAGCAAACCCAATTCGCTGCTTTACTGTTTTTGGGTCACTACCCACCCCCCAAACCCCTCACTGAAATTCTGGGTTTTAGGCATTTGGAATGAAATAAACTTGAGGCTCATTTGAGGATAATGTAATCTCTTATCAACTACTACCAAACAAGCAGGTTGGAGCCAGGGGTATGATGGAAAGATAGAGCCTTTGGGTCCTAAAACAGGACCAGTCAGTGTTACTGTGAGACCTCATGCCCTCATTTATTGAAACATGTTTTAATTAAAAATGTTAGGGTAGGGAGGGAAAACATGAAACAAGATGGGACTGGGGAGGGAGATAAGCTATAAGAGACTCTTAATCCCAGGAAACAAACTGAGGGTTGCTGGGGAGTGGGAGGGGAGGGATAGGGTGGCTGGGTTATGGATACTGGGGAGGATATGTGCTCTGGTGAGTGCTGTGAAATGTGTAAGCCTGACTACTCACAGACCTGTACCCCTGGGGCAAATAATACATTGTATGTTAATAAAAATGTTAATGTAACTGTGAGGTGCTGTTGCCACATTTTTAGCTAGGTGCTTTTTGATTAAAGACTATATAGAAAATAACTTATTTCTAGAAGAACAGTAGTTGGATATTCCAAAGATTGGATGGCTATTTCAAGTGTCAAGGTCAGGAATATCTAGGTGTAGGTGAACTTTGTTCACTTGATGGGGTAAAAGAAAGAAAATGAAGCAGGTACCAAGAGTAGATGAATGGAGATTATGCTTGGGGAAAGCTCCAGCCCACCATCTCCCAGGATACATTTAAGCAGAAGACCCACCAACTACTGATGAAAATGGTCCACTCAAGGTGTGTTGTATGACTTACTTCAGAACCATTAAGTTATAATGGTATTGACAACTTTACGTTTTTGGCCTTTGAGGCACACAGCTAAGAGATGTACAAGAACATGAACTGGATGAGTATAGTTTTCTTCCTTTGAGTCTTTTGTATCTTCCTGTACTCATAAACAGAAAGACTTGCAACTTTTTACAAAAGTAGATTCTAATCTGGGCCATTACATATGGCATATCTGATTTTAAAAATTATATAAAGTTTTTTAGTTTTTATGTTCCACAATTAAATTCAAAAGATAGAATACTCTTACCAAATACAGTAGTTCCAAATACCTCAGATTATTCAGTGATGCTCCTTTTTTTTTTTTTTTTTTTTTTTGGTTCAGAAAATTCTGTAAGTCCATTATTCTAAATATAATTTTGGTTGATCATTCTTTTTGCATTCTTAAAGTTCCTGCCTCTCTTTGAAGAAAGTGAGTACAATGGCAGTAGTATCTACATGTTTCGTAACATCTTTAGATTATATGGATTTTTAGCTCATCATTAAAACACAGGTTTAGACCAAGGAATGCAAATCGTATTTCAGTAATCTGTGATTACTTGCCTGCTCTTTTGCATGCAGTATTTGACTTGCTTGCATTGTTAAATCCGTGTCAAAATATTTTATGTATTTTACAACTACTACGTGCTACTTTGTCTCTTTCTCATTTTAGTGCTGCTTTTTAAAAAAAGGTTGCAAATAAATAAATAAAGTTTGCAATACTGTTTTTACAAGTAAGAGTTCCTTTCCCTTGCACGTGAGTCCATTTATCTGTAAAGACTTTTGTAAATAAAAAACACAAAAAGTGTATTTGAAATTACAGCTGTTCACTGGTTTTTAAAAATCTTTGCACATATTCCATTTCGCTCTCTTAGCCTAACTGAAAAAATTCCTAATGGCTTTGGTGCCGTAAAACCAGTGTCTGCCAACACCTTTTTTTCACTTTTGTCTGTGAACTTCTACTGTATTTTTGTCCTTTTTCTTCTTCTTTAGATGCACTATGGAGACCATTCTGTTCTTGTTTTTCACATAAGATTTGGTTATCTGATAATCTTTTGTTTTGGTATTCAAATGGAAATTGAGCAGGCCTGTGTTTTTTTAAAAATGTATTTGTTTGTTTAGATGTGGGTGTTGCACCCACTTCAGAGAGCCATTGCTCTGCGTCTGTCATTCTGGCGCCTGGCGTTTAGTAGTCCCTCAGGAGAGACTGGATAAGCTAACGAGCTATTCAAGATGGACTTGTACTGTCTGGGCTTGAGAAAGTGCATACCTAGACCCCGGTCTGCCAGCCAAGGGTGTATGGTCTATATCTGTGTTGGACAGTTCAGTTGCTGTATACTCTTTCCTGTGTCTTTCACACTTTGTTCTGGTTTCACAGGTGGCCTTTCTCTTGGGTGTCTCGTTGCTGAGGTAGAGTAGGGTTCTGTACTGTTTGCCCCAATGGTGATGGTGGATTCCATTTGCTGACCTATTCTTTCTGAAGGATTTCCATCCTTGTTTTCGTTGCCAGGTTTGCCAAGGAACGCAGGCTGAGAATATGGAGAGACTATGTGGCTCCCACTGCTAATTTGGACCAAAAGGACAAGCAGTTTGTTGCCAAGGTGAGTCATTCTTGGCATCTTAAGATGCCCGGTGGACATTGTCAGCTAGTGCTAATACAAAGATCTGAACAATCAACCCAGAGCTGAAACGTTTCTGTTTTAAGCCACTGGAGTTTGCATGCGTGTGCAGTGATTGCGTGTGTGTGTGTGTGTTTATTGCAGGGACTTGGAAACTGTAAGAGCTTTCTTATCATACATTTGCGTAACTTCATTTAAAAGTTCGTGAGTTAAAGTTGTGGACTATTTTAGGACTTCTGTCTGCCTGATAAATGGCTTTTTCTTCGATTTCCATGTCAGAGTGTATGCGAACTCAAACTTCTTTCTGTTTGGGGCCTCTCATGGTTTTGAGTTTTTTCTCATGTGATGTGTTTTTCTGAGAGCTCTCCTGAAGTGTCCCAGGATGGATTCCTTTGACAGGAACCAGTACTGTTGAATAGACTGTTTGGGTCCTGCAATGCGCTGTATTTCTTCTTAGTTGGTGGGTTTGGTATATTGAGTGGTAGACCAGTTTTCCTCACTTTCCCAAAATGCTGTGATGTTTTCCAGTCTGTTTTTACTTTTGGGAAGAGATGCTAGAAGCTTTGTTTTTTTTATGAGGTTAATTAACATATCTATCCACTTAGAGGTGGCTGGCCCATATGAGTTTAAGATGGGAAGCCACTAGGTGGCACTGTCAGCCTGAAAAAATCGTGGATCGGTTTCTTTTAGACTGGTAAAAATTTTAACAGTCTCTGAGGAATTGTCTGAATTTCTTCACTTTCTTTTTTATGGTGCCCAAAACAATAAGTCACAGAGTACTCAAGTGTCTTCTTTCCTTCATGTAGTAGGTGGTCCATCTCCAAGCAGCTGTCAAGTTAGCCATAATTGGGTGTTTAGTGGACATTAGTGGGAATAGTCCCTGGTTGGATTCTTCCCCATGCAGGATTCTCCCCATCCTTCCAAGTCTTGGTACAGACCAGAATGAAACCCTGCTTCCTTTCTGTGTGAGGACCATACAGCTTGGAAACTTGGGCACAGTTGTTCTACCTAACTGGAACTTACTTGCTTCTGCATATGTTTCCTGTATCTCTTCTGTTCTAAGACTATAGCCACAGAGTGAAAGAATAATCATTCACTCAACAAAGGAGTCAGGCCTTCCGGTTTTTACCATCACTTTGAGAGGCTGTGATATTAGTGATGTAGATGAGGCTTAGGGGAGTCCTGTTATCTTGTACTGTCCCTCCTGGCCTCTTTCCAGTTGAAACTGAGTTTATAGAGAAACCCAGAAGATTTTGGAGGATTTTGAGCCTTTGGTCATTGGGGGAACTCTAATGCATTGCTGAAGGTAGAAATTGAAAAGATTAGATGATCGAGTCTGTAGCTTTGTATTTTTCTTAAATATGACTTCATTGGTAACTAGAAGAGAGCTGGCACATTTCCTCTTTAAATCTAGGATTCTAGGATATGTGTGTTGTGTTTTAAAACAGAGTGAGGCTTTTTTTCATGATGATGAAGTTCTGTTTGTTAAAATGGTGGAATAGAGGAAATTGCCTTTAAAAACCATCTAAGGATTATGGGGAATAGCCATTTTCCTGTAGTATCTTTAATATAAATTTAGGTCATTTGAATGGAGGCCTGCTCAAAGAGCAGAGAGGGAGATGTATTTGTAGTTAGATAAGTGGTTTTAAAACTTCGTGAGTTTTAGATATTCTTCAGCATCACTATTATTCTTTTAAATAGGAGAAAAGCATAAAAAGGAGAAGAAAAAACTCTCAAACTAGATTAATCTACTGTCATACAGCGTTTTTTTAAAAAAAAGTTTATTATACTGTCCCAGGGTTGGCAGACTGTGGCCCATGGCCCAAGTCTGGCCCACTACTTGTTTTGTATGGCCTGTGAAGTATGGATGGGTTTTATATAGAAAAAATATGGGTTTTACGTGAAAACGATATGACATTTAAATATCAGTGTCATGAATAAATTAGATCATGGCCACAGTTTTGTTTGTTTACATGTTGTCTATAGCTGTTTTTGTGATACAGTGGCAGGGGTGAGTAGTTGTGACAGATACTATATAGCCTGCAAAGCCTAAGTTGTTTGCTCTCAGGCCCTGTCCAGAAGAGTATGCTGACCCTTTATCTCTACCAGTCCTACTCAGAGTGCAGTCCTACTCAGAGTGCCTTGATAGAATATAAGGAGCTTGAGCCAGAATGTAAATCAAGGCATTGCTTCTTTCATCAAGAAAAACTTGCTCCCGGAAAAAACATCAGCAATGTTCTCAGTGATGTAGTTGATTTATGTTCTGGTACAAGCTCCTTCCCTCATTGCAGACTGGCAGCCACTTTTGAGTAGTACTGAACTGTATTCTTTTGTGTTTAATTTTCAAGTTGGTAAGTTTTTATTTTTATTTATTTATTTATTTTAAAGTTTATAGTTTTTCTTTTTCTTTTTCTTTTTTTTTATAAAGATTTTATTTATTTATTAGAGAGAGAGAGAGAGAGAGAGCACAGGCAGACAGAGTGGCAGGCAGAGGCAGAGGGCAAAGCAGGCTCCTTGCCGAGCAAGGAGCCCGATGTGGGACTCGATCCCAGGACACTAGGATCATGACCTGAGCCGAAGGCAGCCGCTTAACCAACTGAGCCACCCAGGCGTCCCAAGTTTTTATTTTTTAATGCATAAAAGTTTAAAGAACTCTGCGGACATATTAAATGTGTTAGTCCGTTTTCCCGGTCCCTTTAGGCAGCCATTTTCACTTCTTGGCTGATCTGTATCTTTGAATAAAATGATTATATCACTCTTTCTTAACTTCCCAGTGTTAGGTATGACCCTTTTCCTGCATACCATGGAAGATGAGGATTCACATGGGTGTGCATGTACTTTTCCTTAATCCTTCCAATAGGACTGTATCCTAAATCTCGTCCAATCTTTACTTTGTAAATGCTAATTACCACCAAGCCATATGATACATTATGGTTACATTTCATTTTCTGCAGAGCTTTTTGTTTACCCTGGATTTAATAATTTTAAAAGTTTATGTATTTTTTATGTACTTAATAATTTGACCCCCAGACTCTACTTCTGTAAATCTCTTCTTAAGACATTGATTCAGCCCGTTATTTTTATCTTTTTCATTAATACTTTCCGTTATTTTTATCTTTTTCCAACTAGTCCAATCTGGAGTAGTTCTTTTGTTCTTCTTTTTTCATTGTTATAGAGCTGTCATCTTTGGATATCTTCACCATTTTCCTGGGGTTTTCTTTGCCTTACTCTGGGCTGGAGCTATGTTTGCTGGATCCCATGGCTTCTTTATAATTTGCTACTTTATTTCCGTGGCACACATTCTCTAGCTTCTTGGGAAGAGTGCTTGGCAGGTAAATGTTTTGAGACTTTTCATGTCTATTTTGTAATTACACTTGATCAAATGTTTAGCTGGATACAGAATACTATGTTAGAAATTATTTTCCTTCAGAATTGTGAAGGCATTGCTCCACTGTCATTTAGCTATTGGGGGTTTTTTTTGTTTTTTTTTTTTAAGAGTTTTGATACCATTCTGATTCCTCATCCTTATATGATTTTTTTCTTTCTGTGAAGTCTTCACATATTCTTTTTTTATACTGAAGTTTCATAATGGAGTACTGTGTTTATCCATGTGGGAGCATAGTATGCTTTTTAATTTTTAGTTCTTTTGTCTGGGAACTTCAACTATTTTTCATTGCTGATTTCCAATAAGTTTCTCTGGTATTTTCTAGCAGATGTTTGACTTTGTTGACTGGTCTTCTAATTTTTCCCTCCTGTTTTTCATCTTTCTAAGTTTTTTAATATTTACCTTTTGGCCCTGCTACTGAGTATTTCATTTATGATACTGTATTTTAAGAGCTTGCTCTTTGTTGTTGTTGTTCTCTGTTTCTTTTATTTATTTTTATTGAAATGTAGTTGGCATGTAGCATTATATTAGTTTCAGGTATGTAACAGTGATTTGATGATTCTATGCATCATACAGTGCTTTCCATAAGAGTAGTTACCATCCGTCATCATACGAAGCTATTTTGTAGTCATTGACTATATTTCCTATGCTGTACTTTCCATCTTCATTATTTATTTTATAACCTCTTTACCTATTTTGCTTTCACCATTTTCCTCAACCCCCGCCCCCTTCTAGCAACCACCAACTTGTCCTCTGTATTTATGAGTCTTTCATTTTATTTGGTTGCTTGTTCACCCATTGTGTTTTTCTGTTTTCTTAAGATTCCATGTGTAAGTGAAACCCTCTGGTATTTGTTTTTTTCTGTCTGACTTACTTCACTTAGCATGATATCCCCTAGGTTCATCCATATTGTTGTACATGGCATAATTTCACTTTTTAAGGTGGAGTAATATCCCAGTGTGTGTGTGTATGTGTGTGTGTTTGTGTACATACCACATCTTCTTTATCCATTCGTCTATCAGTGGTTAGGTTGCTTCGATATCTTGGCTGTTATAAAGCTGCAGTAAACATAGGGGTGCATGTATCTTTTCAAATTAGTGTTTTTGTTTTCTTTGAATATGATCTGTCTTTCTTTTCTTTTCTTTCTTTCTTTCTTTCTTTCTTTCTTTCTTTCTTTCAGGAACCTCCATCCTGTTTTCTGCAGTGGCTGCACCAATTTATATTCCCATAACTAATGGTGAGGGCTCCCTTTCCTCTGCATCCTCACCAACACTTCTTTTTGATACTAGCCATTCTGACAGGTGTGAGGTGATATCTCATTGTGGTTTTGATTTGCATTTTCCTGGTGATGAGTGAGGTTGAGCATCTTTTCATGTCTGTTGGCTATCTATATGTCTTCTTTGGAGAAATGCCTGTTCCAAGTCCTCTGTTTTTAAATTAGATTGTTTTTTGGTGTTGTTCTATTGAGTTCTTTATATTTTGGATATTAACCCTTTATCAACAGATATTTCCTTTGCAAATATCTTCTGTTCAGTAGCCTTTTCATTTTTGATGATTTCCTTTGCTGTCCAAAAGCTTTTTAGCTTGATGATGTAGTCCCAGTAGTAGTTTATGTTTTGCTCTTGTTTCCCTTGCCTGAGGACACGGATCCAGAGTAAAATATTGCTAAGGTCGATGACCAAGAGATTATTGCCCATGTTTTCTTTTAGAAGTTTTATGCTTTCAGGTTGTACAGTTAAGTCTTTAATCCATTTTTAGTGTATTTTTGTGTCTGGTGTAAGAAAGTGATTCAGTTTCATTCTTTTGCATGTTACCGTCAAGTTTTCCCAGCACCATTCACTGAAGAGACTGTCTTTTCTGTATTGTATATTCTTTCTTTGTTATAGATTAATTGACCATATAGCACGAGTTTATTTCTGGGTTCTTTATTCCATTCTGTTGATTTATGTGTCTATTTTCTCTTGTTATTTTTTAATAGTAATATCACTTGTTTCAGAGATGAAATACCATCTATTAGCTTTCAGAGGAATTAATTATAATTTTTTGAAAAATTTCTTTTCCCTGCATAGTATGTATTTTCCAAGTTGTTTTTAATTCTCTTTGGTTATTTTGGCACCCCCCCCCTTTTTCTTTCTTTCTTTCTTTCTTTCTTTTTTTTTTTGATATGAGATAGCTGGTGATCCTTGCTTATCTCTCTTATTTAAGGATGAAGTCTTGAACACTGGGTTAAAAGCAGTGAACTTGTATATGGGGTTTATGGTGTAGATCCGGAAATCCAGTATAGGTTTTGGTCCCATTTTCATTTCCACTTGAGATTCCTGATTTGACAGTTTCTTTGTGTTGGCAGGTGGAGGAAGTTTGCAGTGTAAATCAGATTGGCTATTATGTTTTCTTATTACTAGCCAGGATTCAGCTTCTGTGGAGTCTGTTACCACTCATCCATCTGCTTTCTAGCTTCCAGTGTTTTGTTGCCATTTTCTTCTCTTCCATTATCTTTATCCTATTGGACTTATGCCCCCAGCCCAAATCCATTTATTTTTGTTTAAAGGTATTTAGGGAGGATGCCAAAGTCAATGTTTGAGCTTGCTTTAGTTTGTTCATAATGTTCCATTGTAAGACTGCATAATTTATGTAACCAGTCCCCAATATGTCGATATTCATATAGTGTATAATTTTTCCATTATTCAGAAAATGGCATAAATCTCTATGTAAACGGCATTTATTTCCACAGGAATGTTTTAGAGCACATTTGCCAAATAGCTTTCTAGGAATGTTAACCATGTGTAGCCCTGCGTGTGTTCATTTTCTAATATGTTACAGAACACAGGTGGACCCACTTTTTCCTAAGGGACCATATAGTAAATACGTTGTTTTGTGGGACATGTGTCTCTGTTGCAACTACTTGACTCTGCTATCATAGCAAGAAAATAGGCTGTAGATATTATGTAGATGAATAGGCATGGTTGTGTTCCAGTAAAACTTTATTCACAACAATAGGCAGTGGGCTAGATCGCCCTTGGGTCATAGTTTGCTATTCCCCGTTGGGATATGGGATATCTACATTACATCCAAAAGGAAAAAAATGATCTGCATTTCTTTTCATAACCTAGAACCCATCTGCTATTTTGTAATCCTTTTACCTGATATAAAATGTCTGTTAATACTAATGCTACCTTTGGGGCGCCTGGGTGGCTCATGTGGTTAAGCGTCTGCCTTTGACTCAGATCATGATCTCCAGGTTCTGGGATCAAGCCTCATATCTGGCTCCCAGCTCTTCCGAGTCTGCCTCTCCCCCTGCTTCTGTTCCCTCTCTCTTTCTCTCAAATGAATAAATCTTTAAAAAAATTAGAAAATACTAATGCTGCTTTTTCAAGGAAACCTAAAAGGGTCCTAAGGTACCCTAGGACATCACAAACCTAATCTGACAGTCCTACAAGTTTTTACTGAAGGATTATGCTCTGAGGCTCATAGGACTGTAAGGCTGGAACAAATAATGACTCTCTCTTTAGCACTCATCTGCCCTGTGTCCTAGAAACTAATTGTACAGGGATCAGCTAAATAGCCTGAAAAAGCCTGCAGAAGATAACCTATGAACTCTTGAACTGGGTGCGTCTTGGGCTCTGTAGGTGATTTCTGGAACTGATGCTGTGGATGAGACGTGCTGGCCAAGAGTGTCACTTCTGTCTGAGCAACTTGAAACCAACAGAGTATTGCCTTGGTACATGCAGCCTGCTGAAAGAATGCTTTCCATCCTCTGCTTAAACAGTTGCACTTCTTAAGGAAGGATATGCAAGGGAGGGCTCTCCTTGTCTCTCCAGGTTAGCAGAGAAGCATGTTCACTTTCACAGCGATTAGCTGAGCCTGCTTGAGACTTTTGTGCCTGTCGTGGCTTGCCAGTTTCCTGCCTGCCTTCCCTGTGGCGTTTTAGCTGATCTGTGCTGTTTGTAGCCATATGGTCCCCTGAGCACGTGGCTTGGCTTCCCTGTCCCTGCTGCTGGATTCTTGGGCCTTGCAAATTTTACAGACCTGAATAACACTCAGGGGTGGTGGGAGGGCTGGGAAGTGACAGCATGTTTTCAGGAGGTGGAGTCTTCTCACTGCCCTGCCTGCTTAGAGGCCTCTTGCTTGGTTCTCTGTACCAAGTGATGCCTAAATAATTTGAGAAGGCACGGAAGAATGAGAAGTGCTTCCTCCTTTCAAGGAGCTTACCATCTAGGGCGCTGTCTGGAAGATAACCTTAAGTAGTCAGCTGTCAGGACTTGGTGGGCATGTGCAGTTTTGGAGGTCAGGTTAATGTTCTTCATGGATGCATGCAGTGGATTCTAAGACCGACTTGGTTTGGCCCTAATCATTTTTTGCTGTGCTTCTAGTCATAGCTCTGAATGGAGTTCATTGTCATATGCTTCTTTGAGATGGTTTTTAAGAAAAGCCACCTTTTAATATTTTTGGTCTTATCTAGATTTTCCATTGTATTTGCATTTGGTAATGTGGAGAGAACAAAAACAAAAAATACTAGCTATTTCCTGGACTTCTGCCATAGGGCTTTCAGGTGAAAATGAAATTCTGGGGATGGTTTGGTTAGGAAGGTGGCCTCTGCACCAAAAAGAGATCGAGACTTGGTTTGTAGCTTAAGTTACAGTAAACTGATTTGCTGATAAGAATATAAGGTTGAATTAGAAGAGATTTGTAAAAAATACCTACTTGTTTTTTTCCATTGAGATTTTATTTTTTAGAACAGTTTTAGAGTCACAGAAAAATTGAGCAGATGGTACAGAGTTCCCACATTACCACTGCCCTCCTAGTTTTTTCTATAACCTGACATGGGTATGGTACATTTATTATAATTAGTGTACCAATATTGATATGTTATTATCAAATGAAGTCTTTTCTTTAGTCAGATTTCCTTAGTTTTTCTCTAGTCTGTTTTTCTGTTCCAGAATCTCATCCACCATAGCACACTAAATTAAGTTGTCATGTCTTGTCAGGCTCCTTTTGGATGTGGTCTCTTGGACTTTCTTTGCTTTTGATGACTGTGACAGTTTTGCAGAGTACTGGTAGGGTATGTTGTAGGGTGCCCCATCTGTTCGGATTCATCTGATGCCTGGTTTCTTTTCAAGTACTTCTTACCATCTAGTCTGCTTACTCACGCTAAGGTGCCTGGAATTATGTGCATCAAGACATTGCTGGGCTTCGTCTTTTGCCAGCGGTACAGGATGGCCACGGTACCCTTCTGGGGGTGGCTCCAGGCCATTGCTGTAACAGTTACGGTGTACTCCCTTCTTACCTACTTCCGGTGCTGCTTCAATAGTGTTTCCATGGTTAGCTTGGGGGAGAAGAGACCAGCACACAGCCTTAGGGAGCAGGAGAAGCGGCTGGGTGTCATGATTTCAGACAGTAATAAGGGTATTTGGTGTCCCATTCCCAGTGGCCACATCAAGGGCACACCTCGGTGGCACCCAGAGAAGCCCTGGGTGTGCTGATGGTCCTTTAATTTTTGTCCAGCACTGATAATTTAGGTAGCTTTGGGAGTATTGGTAGTTGCATCTGGGGAGCTATTCTGAGGATCTCCTTAGCGCAGGAAACTGTTGATGGCTCTTTTTGCTCATTTTATATATGCTGCAGAGGTTTAGGAAGCTGCCCTTGGCCTCCCAATGAGCACTGTG
This sequence comes from Meles meles, assembly GCF_922984935.1. Lineage (NCBI taxonomy): Eukaryota > Metazoa > Chordata > Mammalia > Carnivora > Mustelidae > Meles > Meles meles. The sequence continues at coordinate 24,398,443 of NC_060075.1, read as the reverse complement.
GACGGGCTCTGCAGATGGGGAGTGTGGCAGCAGGCCAGAGTTGGGAATGGATGTCCCTTGCCCCTGACAGAACTCTGCACTTCTCTTGACTTGTGGCAGCCCTTAGCCTACACTCATCATCATTAAGGCATTCATTTTTCCTTTTACAGTTGGGCTTCAGGAAATGGAGAAATTGTCTTTAGGGCTTGTATTGTGAATACAGCTAGTGACTTTTGCTGTGCAGAAGCCCCTGTCCCTTAGGTTATCTCCTGGAGTGTGTGGTTTGGTAGGTGTGTATAGGGGATCTGTTAGCTTGCGGAGAGAGCAAGTGACGTGGGCATACAGGGACTTACCCTGGTGAGGGCACCGTAAGAAATAGCATGGTTGGAAATGTGGTCTGCAACGGTGCTGATGAGCAGGCTCTGAGCAGTAATCCACTCTGCATTTTACTTATTGCACAGTATGCGACTGTAACCACTATTCTATTGCTTCTTCCGTGTCTCTGCTCAGGAGCTGCTTGTTCTCTGGACAGTAATGACACAATTTAGAGAGGAATAAAAAGTCATAAACCCCACTTACATACACACATTGACACACACACGCACTCACCATACACCTCTTCATCAGAAGGCCGAGCCTCGTTAGGTTGCCAGCGTCAGAGTGTGCAGTTCCTGAAGAGGAGGTTTCTAATCAGGGAGATGCCGAGCTGCTGCTGAGGTCTGAAATTTACAGCTCGAAGAATCCATTTGCTGCTGCTGCTAACACATTCTAAGGGGTGATGAATACCAGTAACTTGTCACAGGGGTATGCTCAGATCTTCGCATTCTATAATCAGGGGGTGAAGGTGTGAGCACTACGGTGCTTTCCCTGGTTTTATTCTCTGAGCATGATGAGGGAATGGAGACTATCTAGGTATTTCTCATGTCTCGATTATGGGGATTTCCCTATGTTGTTGGCACTTGATAATTTAATAACAGTTAGTTTTGGTGTGAGAAGAATGTTTAGCTCTGTCCATCGCTGAGATTTCAAAATACTGGGAGGTGTGTACATTTGAGATGATGGTCTTGTCCTTTGAGGGAGGAGCAGTATTGATTTGCTGTCGTGGTGTTTTGCTTGGTATGGCTTTGTGGAATTTTTCTTCTCTTTGGTTTGAAGGTAGAATAGCAGAATAGCCTGTATCATGGATACGTTACCCTGCGAAAGTTTTGTATCCAGTTTATGATGCTTCTCCTTTTACCCAAATGTGGGATTTTGAAGGATAGAGAAATTACTAGCTGTGGTCTTTCTTTTTTGTTCAGGTTGTCCAAGCCATTACTGATATCTTTAGGGAGTAGGAGGAAGGTGGGCATTTTTGCTTGGCATTAATGTGCCTAGATGGTAATGGGAACAAGATGTACTCCTTTTCTCTCAGTTGGCGAGTCTGTAGTTTTGTTTATACCTTCTGGGCTGTTTTTAAGTTCTGTGTGATTATTCTTTGCTTTCGGGGGTCTGGTAGACTTTCTTACCAGCCATACCCAGGTAGCCAGCCCTGGCCTTGTGGTCCTCATGTGACCACAGATCTTGCTTTTGATTGCCCTTGGACTCCACCAGTTTTTTCTGGCCAGCTGAGTTTTGGGTTCTGGCTGTCTGGATTTTAGTGTTTAGCTTTTGCTATTCTCAGACCTGTCAAAAAGGTTAAAGCAGAATGGCAACGGCTATTTGAGACTGGTCTTTTGCCATGTTGAGGTTTGCAGGTTAACCTTATGTATTTGAAAATTAAAAATACCCGCTCTCCTCATCTATACCGTTCTTTCTCAGACCTTTCATTACTCTTCTGGTCACTGGCCTGTTTTCCCCTACACTTGCTTCCCATTACTTACGGTGGTAAAACCCAGGGATATCTTCCCATCTGCCAGCCATATAGTTAGTCTTCTATGGACTACAGCTGGATTCCAGCTGTCCTTGTTCTTTTTTCATTCATTCTCTCTTATGGCACTTTTTCCCTGCTATTTCCTGTCACGTATAATTTCTCACTTGCTTTTGGTTTTTGTTCATCCTTCACATTGTTGCTTCAATCAGTCCTTACTCTTTTTGGTGTGTGGTTGGCTGGTTCTTTGGAAAAGGTAGAGAATAGCCATTTTTGGAAGAGCCTGCAAGTAAATGGGTCTATTCTGTTTTAAAAGGTGTGAAGCCTTCCAGGAAATAGTTAGTGACGGCTCCTACAGGGTACTTATCAGTATGATATCCACCAGAGCAAAGAAGAGTCTAGCTCCTTTTGTTTCTCACATGAAAGAGAAGGGGAATTTTGCGAGTGTGCCCTCACCGTGGCAGCTGACCCTGTAGTTTGTGCAGCTGCCTATTGGCTCCTGATGGGGCCTGATTGAAGCCTGGGAGAGTTGGTTTTGATTCTGCAGACAAAGGGGATGGTGACTGTGATACGTAGTCAATAGCTACCCTGTAGAAAAGTATTACTTGTTCAGAAAAAAAAAACAAAAAAACAAAAAACCCCCCAAAACCCAAACAGCCTTGTAACAACAGCCTCTGAATATAATCGAATGAATTGTAGACTGCTAGATGAATTATGGGTTCTAGTTATAACCCTGATGTGGTCCTAGGTAGTTTCTGTCATTTTCCTTCTGTACACATTGGTGGAATGTTCTAATAACCTCCACAGAGGAATATTTGTGCTTTTGCCCTTTGAATAGATATCCTTGTAGGTTACCCAAGAGTGGAAGTTAATCTTCTTTCGCTGAGAGTGGGCTCCAATGCTACCGATATTGGGGTCTAAAACAAAGTTGCCCATAGTAGTGCTCTGAAGAGTTGGCTTTCAGAGTAATTGAAGTAATCTTAGCAATATAATGTTTCACCCAGAGATTAACAGCTGAGCCTTTCCTTTTCCACATTGTGATGACAGCTCTTTTTGCCCTTCACTTGTCTTTGATTTTTCTGCTCTCTTTTGGGCATCCTATTTTGGTTCTCATTTGGTGCTGATGTCTTCTCATCCAGTCCTTGCCTCTTTTCCTAGATTCACACTGAGCTAGGGATTTGATTTTAGTTTAGAACCTGTTTCAAGGAATATCTTGAATAACATAGAGACTAGATGTCCGGTAAGCTTTGTAGTTAACCACAAGTTTTGGTCAGGGTAAGAGATAAAAAAGATCATTTTTATGCTGCCTCATTGAGAAATCATAACAAGGTCTTTGGGGATTGATAATTATAGCACTGTTTGCTCCAACATCGTTGCACCGTGAAGGACGTTATTGGATCTACCCCCACGTGGCTGTTGATCTGACTTTTCTCCCTATGACTATGGTGGGTCTTGCTCCTTACCGTGTGTGCTGGGAGGTCTGGGCCATTGGAGCAGGTTTAAGCATTTTTGCCTTGTGCCCACAGGTGATGCAGGTGCTGAATGCAGATGCCATTGTCGTGAAACTGAACTCTGGTGACTACAAGACCATCCACCTGTCCAGTATCCGGCCACCAAGGCTGGAAGGGGAGAACACGCAGGTGAGAATAGGGAGGCAGCAGAGCCTCTTTATAAAAACCGAAGGGAAGGTGCTGGAGAATACTTACTTAAACATGGTACATAGGTGTGAGAATGCTAAAAGAAATCTCCAGGGTATTGCTTCCTAATCTCTGCAGCCTAACTATTGTTGGGCAGGCATCAGTTTCTCTTGAACCACACTCACTGCTCTGCTTTGTCTTGGGCAGGGGTTGCTGGCATTACTCCCTAAAGGGTTTGAGAGGAGTTAGGGCTGGGTAAGATGGGCAGTGGTTAAGGACAGCGGTTAAGTTTTATTTATTAACAAGATTTTACTTTTCTGAGAATAAGGAGAGGAGAAGTATCTGTATCTCATGTGCATGATTATAAGGCCTGGTCATTTTGATTTGAAAGTTCCATATGTTTTATTCCAGGAAGAAATGAATTTTGGTATACATATTCTATGGGGTCACTTGCTTATCTGTTGCAAGTAGTAAGGGTAATTAATAGTTACATTGTTTTGTGCTATTTGTTGGATCTTTTGGCAGCAAAGTTGCTTGTCTAACCAGTGTATATGATTGGGGTATATCAATTTTGAGAATGTTTAGAATCAAAATCGTAGTTGCAGTTAGTTTTTTTTTTTTTTTTAAAGATTTTATTTATTTATTTGACAGAGAGAGATCACAAGTAGATAGAGAGGCAGGCAGAGAGAGAGAGAGAGGGAAGCAGGCTCCCTGCTGAGCAGAGAGCCCGATGCAGGACTCGATCCCAGGTCCCTGAGATATGACCTGAGCCGAAGGCAGCGGCTTAACCCACTGAGCCACCCAGGCGCCCCACAGGTAGTTTTGTTTTAAATTTTCTCATCCTTTCCATTGTTATGAGAGGTTGGAGATAGGGATGAAAATTTTTCTTGAATTTGTTTGGTTATATCTTGCTTTTACAGACTTCTTTCCAACTCTTATTTTTTACCCTCTGATCACTGCAGGGTGGAACTGGTTGTAGAACTGGGTCCACTGTGAGAGCCAGTGCCACAGGCGGGTGTTTGGCTAGTTTTCAGAAATTAAGCACAGTGTGGTTGACATTAGTCCTCCATGCTGTAATTTATCCCTTTTGTAGTTCTAAAGACAGGATATTTGCTTTTCTGATGTTTTGCACGTATACATGTCTTGGTGCATTTACGAGTTAAAATTCATGCCCTGTTTTCATTTGCATGAGAGTTTACAGACAGCCCGTAAGAGTAAAATAAAAATACCATGATTGTCTTTTGAATCAGATCGTGCATAAAAAACATATACAGGATGGATTCTTTGAATGTCTGGCCAATCAGTTCATTCTCTCTTTTTCTCCCCCCGAGAGAGGAGGCAGTTTAATGCGGCAAATGGTATTGTGGTAAGGTTGAGAATTTAAATGCATGAAAGCCTAGAAATGCCAAAATAAGGTTCTCTCAGTAACTGTAGCTGTGCCTCATTGCACAGAGTAAATAGACATCTCCAATTTTATCAGTATTGGGAGTACTCCACGATTCGCATCTGTGCCATGCAGTTGGAATTAAGGTTCCCACAGCAACCACAACTTTGAAATTCTTGAACGTTAATTTTTGTGCCTGCATCATTGGCCAAAGCATTATGTTAATGTAGACTATGTAGCTGAATTTTAAGCAGTTTTTAAGGAGGGTGGGGATGCTGTAGCTTAGGTAGGGTGAATAGCAGGTTTTCAGGAGTAATAGGAACTACTCCTGAGAATTTTTAGTTTTTCCAGGATCCTTTGGAACTCCTCATGAGGTAATGGATGGATTTCCCCTTAGCCTAGTAGATAGCGGGAAGTTGTTAGAATATATTTCCTAGTTTAGCCAGGATCCTGTTTATGGAATTTCTTATTCTTTACCCAAGTAGGTTGTCTCTTATTTTTTATTTTATTTTTAACTTCTGTTCACTTCTGAGATCTTAACTTCATTTTAAGAAAGTTTGAATAAGTGGCGCCTGGGTGGCTCAGTGGATTAAGCCGCTGCCTTCGGCTCAGGTCATGATCTCAGGGTCCTGGGATCGAGCCCCACATCAGGCTCTCTGCTCCGTGGGGAGCCTGCTTCCTCCTCTCTCTCTGCCTGCCTCTCTGCCTACTTGTGATCTCTCTCTATCAAATAAATAAATAAAATCTTTAAAAAAAAAAAAAAAAAAAAAAAAGTTTGAATAAGGCTTAGCTGCAAGAGCCTATGATATATATGGCTTAGGTGAAGTGAGTGATGTTTTTTAAAATTTTTAAATTCCTTTGAAAGATTTTAATGAGGCAGTCACGTAAGAAATAAGTTAACATAATGTACTTTGAGTACAATGGTGGAGGGTGCCGTGAAGGACCCAGTTACAGTGGGCACTCAAGAGACTTCTCCCCAGGAGCAACTAGCATACCTCTTGAGTGCTCAGTGATGAGAAGTTGGCAGGTAGAAGAGGGGTACTTCTATTTTTTTTTTTAAAGATTTTATTTATTTATTTATTTGACAGAGAGACAGATCATAAGTAGGCAGAGAGAGAGAGAGAGAGAGGGGAAGCAGTCTCCCTGCTGAGCAGAGAGCCCGATGTGGGGCTTGATCCCAGGACCCTGGGATCATGACCTGAGCTGAAGGCAGAGGCTTTAACCCACTGAGCCCCCCAGGTGCCCCAAAAGGGTACTTCTAGACCAACGGTGCTCCATAGATCTATAATGTAAGCCACAAATATGAACTATATTTGTTATTTAAAATTGCCTAGTTATATTGAAAACATCCTTTTTAATACATTTTATTTTACATAATATGTCCAAAATGGTATCATTTCAACTTTTTTTAAAAAAAGATTTATTTTTTTTAGAGAGAGAGTGTGCCTGCTTGTGCTCCAGCACAGGCAGGGAGAGGGTTAAAGGGGAGAGAGAGAGAATCTCAGGCCAATTCCCTATTGAGCTAGGAGCCTGAAGCAGGGCTCGCTCTCTGAATCCAGAGATCATGACCTAAACCAAAATCATGAATTGGATGCTCAACTGACTGAGCCACCCAGGTGCCACTCATTTCAATATTAAATGAATGTAAAAAGTTAATAAGATGTTTTACTTGATTTGATTTTTACCAAGTCTTTGAAATCTGGTGTTTATACTTGGGACACCTTTCAATTTGTTCTAGCTTATTTCTAGAGCTGAACAGCCGCCTGTTGGTGGTGACTTCTGTAGTGGGCAGCATCGGTTTAGAACTTAAAATGACGGGCGCCTGGGTGGCTCAGTGGGTTAAAGCCTCTGCCTTCGGCTCGGGTCATGATCTCAAGGTCCTGGGATCGAGCCCCGCATCAGGCTCTCCGCTCAGCGGGGAGCCTGCTTCCCTTCCTCCCTCTCTCTCTGCCTGCCTCTCTGCCTACTTGTGATCTCTGTCAAATAAAATCTTAAAAAAAAAAAATCATGCTAGAACTTAAAATGAATGAATCGCTTCTTGGCCTTTTGGCTAAGATCAAGTATAGAAATTAAAATGAATGGGTTTGGGTTTGTCATCCTTGGTAAATATTTACTGGGTATCTGCTTTGCCCCAGATACTATGCTGGCGATGCAACAGGGAATAAACTTTCAGGGAATCATCGTTATGGAACTTTAGAACCTAGTAGGGGAAATACACAAGTAATTTCATTTATGTGAAGTGTTATTAAAGAAAAGTTTAGAGTTTATAAGAGTGTATAATCTGGGAAGGCTTCTTGGAGGAAGTGACATGGAAAGCCTCAACAGTGACTAGGACCGAGCTTGGTAAACTGTGGGGAGAAGACAGTTTACAAATGAGACAGCAGTAATGACAAGAGTTGGGTGAATTTGTGAAGAGGTAATGAATGGCCACTGTGGATACTGCATGAGTGGTATGATGCCTGTGTGGGTCAAAATGGGGACAGGGCCAGATCCTGCATGTCCTGTGAACAGCTCAGGATACTGATAAAGAGAGAGACTCGGGGGTATTTTGTATGTCTGGAATAAAGGGTAGTTAATGGTAGGGAGTGGTAAGAAATGGTCTTGGGAGTTGGGCAGAGGCCACATGCTGAAAATGTGTGCCATACTTTTAGATTTTTGTGTGAAGAATTTTAAACTAGGGAATGGCATGTTTGGATTTGAGTACTCTTGCGTTGGTGGCTTGCATTTACAAAACATGAAAGTGATTTGCATTTATAAGAGAAGATCATGCTAGATGAAAACTCATCTGCAAGGATTCTCCTTTTTCTTTTGCTAAGCCCCAGCTGACCAGGGTCCTGGGGGTGAATGGAGTACTAAAGGAGAACTTGGGATGTTGCTTTAGCAGTCTCTATACAGGAGGATTCAGAGTGTTTGCCTTTCTACTTAAAGAATTCCCCAGGACTCTGCTCTCTGCTTACCTTAAAGTTATCAGAGATCTACAGTATGGGTATAGGAATAAAAATCACCTGGGGAATCCCAGTGAAGCCATAGCTATATGTATGTAATGACCGGGAAAGCGGGCTTCTCCTTGGATTCTGGTTGGTACATAGTAAGAAATATTAAAAACCGTTTTTGTAACTACAAGGGGAGTCCAGTCAAGTACTCAAGGCATAGATGTTGGGGCTGAGCCCTCTGTTAGCCTGTGTGGCTTCCTTGTGTGAATTAGAGGTGCCCCTTCTTCCAGGTGGCCTCTTGTCAGGGCACATGGCTTGGCAAACAGAGTGGTGGCTGCATTTCAGCTCCCATTCAGCCTCTGTCCCCTTGGCCAGTGCCCTCGTGCACAAGAATATGTGGCTGTCATAGTTAGAACAGGACCGATTAGAATCTCCAGTGAAAATGTTGGGTATATGTCAGGAATTGGAATGGTCTTGTAGTTACAGAAATGTGGAGATGACAGATAAACTATGGAGGGCCTTGAGTGAGACACAGAGAGATTGTCTTCTGCTTCTGGAGATCATTGACTTTGAAACAGGGAAACAGCTAAATCTGACTCTTTATGGTATTAGAGCAGAGTAGGAGAAGATACAGGTTAAGGAACTGGAGGAGTAGATGAAGAGGCAAGGGGAAGTCTTTGCATGAGTTTCCTCAAGGGCAGGCAGATGGCGGCATTGACTCCTGCTGTGGGCTAGGCCTCCCTACAAGCTCCCAGATGACGACCCAATGGGGTTTGCCCTTCAAGTAAGGAGGGGAGATTCTTCCAGTGTTTATCTTACCAAACCCTAAAACCTCTAATAACCTGTCATCAACTTATATAGCTCTTCTGAGACATTTCTACATTGTGGGGATAGTTGGGCAAATTGGATTTTCCTTTTTTGAACACAGAGCCAAGTTCTTTTCTCTTGAATTAGACATGAAGGCAAGGTGGTTTTGCCCAAGGCTAACTGTATACTTCCACTCCTCTTTTTTGGTTACTTTGTAATGCAGCCAGAAGAAGGGCTTTGGACAAAACAGCATGATCAAAGGAGCTGTTTTCCTACTAGGCAGCTGCTTTCTAATAATATCCAGGAATTCATGGGTAGCCATTACTCCCAGATTTTGGTTAGAACTGGATTTGTTGCTGGAAAGTGTAACAGAGTTAAAAGCAAGGATGTGTAATACTTTCCTCAAAGGTTGGAGTTGATGTCTGAGGCTGTTGCTTCTGTTTCTGGAGTGTCATACTTCTGGATTATTTAGGGTGAATCCAGTGTCAATTCCTTGGGAATCTTCACTCCTTCAGGCTGAGTGCCTTTTGGACACTGATGTATGGTTCTCCTGAAGACCTGAAACCCTGAGGATCAGGGTTTCTCCAAAGGTATACTGTAGTTTGTTTGCCACGAAGAAACGAGTGCTAAATATTGGAGAAAGGCTGTGGGTTTTCTGAGCTACTGCTTAAGAGGAGACAACACATTGTGCAATCTTAGAACTTCCCAGAGAGTGTCTGGCTTTGATCTGAGACTGGGAAACCTAGTGCTCCTAGAGTCTAGGGCTGCCGTGACTTTGTGTCACACTTGGAGTGCTAATGACAGAGGATATATAGCCCCTCTGGGATCTGATGAAGAGACCCACGAAGTCGGTTCGGCCTGTACAGTGCTGTTGTAGTGGGCAAAGATAAAAAGCTGGAATTTACCTTGAAAAAGGTACAGAATTTATCCAACTCCTGGGTGTTAAGCATGGAAAGTTTGCTTTCAGTTGCAGGGCCTTCTTCCTCAAACTCCCTTATCCATAGAGCCTCTTTTTTCCTCCCTCCCCACCTCACCATCCCCACCACCACTTGCCCTCTCTACCTCTCTCATGTGTGTGGCTGCATGCACATGGGCGAGCGCATGTGCACGTGCACACACACACCCATATCCACACACACAACCCTTCCGCCTAGGCCTCTGGGAAGTCTGGAAACCTGAAGTTGGATCCTTTCCCAGTCCTCACAGCCCCAGGCTTTGAGCTTGTATTTGATTCCATCTCCCTGTCTTTCACCCTCCTCCCTGTGGAACTTCCTTAACACAGAATGTTCTTTCACAGCAGGTCTCTGGATATTCAGGTGTGGGCACGAGAGGATGTGTTTTGTTCCAGCTGTAATCTGCCTCATCTCCCTGGGTCCTTGCTGCCTTTCTTGGGAGGTGTTTGTTTCCCAGGCCCGACCCCACAGGGCCTCCTCAGTAGGCAGTCACGGCAGACAAGCTGCAGGTAGGCCCGTTAGTGATGCCCTGGGATTCCTAAGGGCTTTTTCTCAGAGGCAGGGCAGTTTCGGGTGCTAATAACTCCATTTGTTGTACAGGGCCCCAGGGTGCTTTGCCATTTAGACACGATTAAAAGCGGTTCTCAACCTATTCCCTTCAGTTGAGGTTTCTGAAAGCAAGATGACTGGTCCCTCTGGACCCTAAAGCAGATGACGCTGCCACTGAGAAGCATACCACAGAGAGCTGTGGGGCCGCAGTCCCCAAGTGAAGCCAGGGCAAACCAATAAACCCACTGACTGTGATCTCGGGCTTGGGACTGGGAGCATAAGGCAAATAGCAAATTAGAGCGGGATTCCAGCTTGGCATTAAGGACCTTGGAGAAAAGCAAAAGCTCTTTGAAATGGATGTAGCATTTCACTGGTTTCCAATGGAGAGACTTGGGGACTGCAGCAATGTGATCAAAAGACGTAGAATATGTCAGAGCGCTGGCAGAGGCATTCTGTACCAGTTTCCGATTTGTTTGATCTGGGCATTTTTGAGAAGAACTCTTGAAACCTCCTTTGTTAGAGGACTGAAAAAAATTACCATTCGGAGACTGTGGGTGGGTCTTAGCTCATCTATTTAAGATTCAGGATGTACGTATTCTGTCATTTTCAAAAGATTAATTCCTGTTCCTCTGCTGGCGAGGGCACTGGGGGGCAAGCCTGATTCTCTGTGAGGTCAAGACATTTGGTATCTGGGTAGATAGCAGGGTTCCTTAAAATATACGTTCCACTGATCTTTGTAAGTGAATTATAGCTAGGAAAAGACAGCAACTGCCTCTCTGTTTCCCTTTGATGTACTTTCTTCTCCCTATTACAAATTATATTTTCTTTTGTTTCCTTTAGTTAATGTATCCCCTTTCTCGTGATTTTGCCTATCCCCTTCCAATAATTTTTGTGGGATTTTAATAATCTCATGGGGCCTGGTGCTTCATCCTTCCCCTAACCATATATTTACCTCTTTCAGTCCATCTTCCTCTCTTTCTTCTCTCTTCATTTAATCATCACTATTACACAGTTCTATATTTTCAATTTATCTAAATCTTCCAAGTGCTGGTGTGTTCATATTTCTTGGCTCTTTTCAGTCCTGTGAGCTGCAGTAATTCTCTGTTGTTTCCAGAGTTGACAGCACCATCATATTTACTGTCCTGTGACCATTTACCATAGCTGCTGTGTGGAGGTAACGGTCTTTCTTACCCTGATTCTTGAAAGCTCCTTTAGGCCAGAGATTTCCATACACATAGTCTTTCCCTTCTCTGTATCATCCTGTCCTGTTTATTGATGTCCAGCCTGCTTTCTATTATGAAGCCTAAACTCCACTAGGGGCCGGAGCAGAAATGGTTTTCTTAGCTTCATATCCCCTCTCTTCTGGAATCTTGCAGAGTGCTGTGAATACAGTAGGCATTTAATAAATGTTTACAACAAAATATGTGCTGAGGTTTAAGACCTAATACATAGGTTGCTTTTTCTGCATAGATTGCATTTTTACCCTATCCATTGCTCATCTCCTTGACTGCTGCTAATAGTTATTCCAATTTGAGGAGTGTGTCCTGGTGTTGAAAGGTTCTGAGAGGGAGTGTTTGCACTCCAGGTTTTTTTCCTCCTTCCTAATTGGATTGTTTGTTTTGATGGCCAGGTCACACATGGCTTCCTCTTCACCACTCCCAAGATTCAGTGTAGCCCTGCCCCTCTCTGGGCGCTGGTTTTCCTCATAATGACATTCCATTAGCAGAATATGGATTGGGTTCAGTCCACCAGAGGGGTTAATTTCAGGATTTTAAGTAATGTTGCATTTAGTCCCCAGTTGACTTTCTACTCTTATTTAGGCTTTCCCAAATATCTCCTTCATGGCAGTCCAGGTGTCTTGATTCATTGGAGTTTTTAGGTGCGCTTTTTCCCCAAGGGCTATATATTTTTTTACTGTTGTCGACCTTGTTGGCTGTCAGATTATTTCTTTGCTTGGAACTAATTTTAAAATCAATTAGAGAGCTTTCCCTTCATCTTTCTCTTTTTATTTATGAGATACTGATTGCAGAGCTACCTACACTGTGTTTAGATAAATTACCCCCCCTTTTATTTGCATAACATTTATATTCAAGGCAAGTTTAATGCAGTCATCAGTGCTTTCTACTTCTGCAGGCCAGGGCTGTAGGTTTCATTCCTTGGTGGGCTAATTAGCTTTTTACTGGGAAAACTTGATTCGGTTCAAGAACCAAATGTTTAAGATCCTCATGTATTATAGGTGCTTTGGATCTGGGAAGTCATTTTTATTAAGAAAGTGTTCATAATTTTAGAAACCAAATCTTGAATCCTGACCAGTTGGAGTGTATTGTGATGACAGGGTAGACTTCGGACTGGATGATAGATTATGGAGGAAGAAGCATCATCTCATGTCACTGCTTTGGAAAAGGCTTTTCAGGACGGAGACTAGAAGGGGAAGCTGAAGGACACAGATGCTTGCTTTTTTTTCCCTAGTAAATGACAGGTCTATTGCTTAGGCATATTTTGGATGTCACTTTCTATTTCGGCCCTTCTTTGAAAATCTCCGGCCACTTTATGGGTTGTTCACATTTCATAGGCCTTCATTTCACCATCTAGTGTGAGAGCAGGCTGGTTTGGGCTGCAAATGCCTTTGCTGGTTCAGTGTTGTGTTGGTGGCCTGTGTCCCACTCCTGTTTGACAGGAGGATCTCTGTAGAGAGAGGAGTCAGTTGATAGGCTCTTGTTCATCCTTATTTCACTGTATGGGGTCCTTCATGAGGCTGAGCAGAAATATCTTCTTTTTGTGGGCATCTGTTGCACCTTTGGGTTCAGACATTGATACCAGAATTTGGGTTCTTCTTCTGTCCTGATTTTTACATAACCCACATAATGGATGCCTGTAGTTTCTAGTTTCTGCTTTATTATTTATTTGTTTATTTATTTTTAAGATTTTATTTGACAGAGAAAGATACAGCAAGAGAGGAAACACAAACAGGGGCAAGGGGAGGTGGTGGAAGAGAGAGAAGCAGGCCTCCCGCTGAGCAGGGAGCCTGATGCAGGGCTGGGTCCCAGGGACCTGTGATCATGACCTGAGCCAAAGGCAGATGCTTAATGACTGAGAGCCTCCCAGGCACCCCTCTGGTTTCTGCTAGAAAATGCTTTCACCCTTCCTTAGCCCTCCACCCCTTCCCACCCCACATCCTTACCCAAGTTAGGTTTTTCTGGGTCAGGTAGATTCCTCATTTCTTCACATTTATTGCTCACTCCCTTCCTAGCACATAGTTGATACTCAGTGTTTGTTGGGTGATGGTTCATTTCATTCTCACTGGCTGTCATTTACTCCTTGTTCATAATTTGGGACTGGGGGATGGGCAGAATACACCAACACTTGACTCTGAGTCTGTAGCTCTACCATTCTTAGGATATTTTTCTCATCAATACTAGGGAGGCTAGTAGGAAGGCTTGACTTTTTTTGTATGTGCAGTTGTCTTTTATAAGGTGGTCTGGAATTAGGAGAAAGCCACATTCTTATTCATATGGATCTGCCTTTAGCATCTGCTTATCCAGCTGGAGGGGCTTGTTTTAGAAACACTGCGGTGCAGAAGCCGTAGGTGGATCTGCCGGATCTCTGCAGAAGGGCTGCAGAAGGGCTGCTGAGGTGCCGAATGCCCAGGGCTCCCTTTGCAGCCTGCCTGCTCCCTCAGGCTCTGGCTGGAGGTTGGTCCCTGGGGCGGGTCCGGGGGCGGGGGGGGGGGAGGGGGGGGGCGTGCAGGCTGTGTGGTCCACCCTATTCTTATTGGACCCTCTTTCTTTTACCACTGTTACCTCGTAGCACAGCTGCTGTGAGTGCGCACACTTGTGTCCCGCACAGGGGAACTGGCAGGCGGCTCCAGTTGCTGGTTTTGGCCATTGGGACAGTCAGGAGTATTAAGCCCGTTTGTACTTTAAGAAGAGGGAGACTTGACATCACTCAAAACAGTTTGTTTATTTCTTAACTTCTTGTAGAGGTAAAAGAAGTCATCTCAGCCCTTTTCTATTTCTTTCCGTGTGTATTAAACTAACAGCTCAACATTTTTCTCTGGAAAACATCCAGGATTCCTCCCTCCACTTGGGCCAGGCTCTGTCCTCCTCTGCAGATTCCCTTGTGGTGCTGCCTCCTCACCGTTAAAGCTTTTTGGCTTCACCCCCTTCCCTCACCCACTTCCGGTCTATTGTCGGGGCAGTGAATGGTTCTTCCAGTCTAGACACTCCTGTTTGCGTACCGAATTCTAGTTCTTCTGGAGGTGCTTGGACTCAGTAATAGCTGAGTTCAGAAAAATGTCAGCTTCCCAATTGAAAAACCATTAAGCTGCTCCAGTTTGTACCAGCATTTGGGCTCCATGTTGTTATTTTTTAAAATTCAAGTCTAATTAACATAGTTTCAGGTATACACTGTCATGACTGAGTAGTTCTGTACATTGCTCAGTGCTCATCAAGATAAGTATATCTTAATCCCCATCATCTCTTTCTCGCATTCCCCCACCCGCCTCCCTCTGGCAACCACCACTTTGTTCTCAGTATTGAAGAGTCTGTTGTGGTGTTTTTTTGTTCTTTTTCTTTGTTCTTCGGTTTTTTAAATTCCACATATGAGTGAGATCATATGGTATGAATCTTTCTCTGAGTGGCTTACTTCAGTTAGCATTACACTCTCTAGCTCCATCCGTATTGTTGCAAATGGCAAGATTCATTCTTCCTTATGGCTGAGTAATAGTCCATTGTATATATGTATATTACCACTTTATTCATCTGTGGATGGACACTTGGGGTGCTTCCATATCTTGGCTACTTCAGATAATGCTGCAGTAAACATAGGGGTGCATATATCTTTTTGAATGAGTGTTTTCGTTCTCTTTGGGTAAATACCCAGTAGTGTAATTATTGGATCATATGACAATTCTATTTTTAATTTTTGGAGGAACCTCCGTACTTGTGTTTTCCACAGTGGAAATGTTATTATCCATGTTATTATTAGACATCCATAAAACACAGCAGGTAGAGATTAGTCATTGGAGCTCTGTTAGAGAGATATGTCTCTATCCTAAAAGATAAAGATTAGTCCCAGGTATCTGACCTGGTGGATGGGTGGAGCCTGACAAACTGAAAATTCAGCGTAAAAATCCTACAGCCTTTCATCTCTTACCCTCATTACCCAGTGAGAAATGAATTCCGAGGGCAGAAGCTGGTGGTGTTTAAGATCTCTGTCCTGGAATGTAATTGAATGTGTTCAGGTGGAAACATGCTCTCTCCTTGCTGCTGTGCCCACCTTAGAGCTGGGTGCCCCAGAGGCTTGTGGCCTGATGCTGCCCCTTTCCACTTAGGCACAGTATCTTCCCCAACTCAGGGTTCTCAAAAATTTTAATACAGGCTGCTGCCTGTTCTTTGTTTGCTTTTGTGTTTTGACTTGAAAGTATTTCTAAAGTATCTGCATGGTAGGAGTATTGATTTGTGCTTCTGCTCCTTCAGTTTTCATTTGGGTTTCTTTCAGTTATCTCCCCCATCCCCCACTGTGGTTCCTCCCATTCTCCTCTCCTACCCCTCTCCTGAAGTACAGACAGGGAGTTTGTAACTTTGGTTTGAATGAAGTCACTTTGGCACATGTGGTTTGGTCATTCTGTTACCTGTTACTGCACACCTTACAAAGAGCTTGTGGCTGTCCCCTGCATCCCCCTGGTCTTGAATATTGCTCTGAAATTCTCTGTGCTATGTTTTGGATGCTCCATGAGTCTGCAAACAAATGCATAGCATTGTTGAAGTTCACTGTTCACTGTGCCCTTTAGCTGCCTTGCTTTGGGTTTAGCTGGAAATAGAACCTTTTTTTTTTGGTCCAATTTTTTAAAAAAGATTTTATTTGGAATGTGCTCATGTGTGTGAGCTGAGGGGAGAGGGAGAGGGAGAGAATCTTTGGTAGACTTGAACTGAGCTTGAAGCCCAGTCTGGGGCTTGATCTCATGACCGTGAGATCATGACCTGAGCTGAAATCCAGAATTGGACACTTAGCTGACTGAGCCACCCAGACGCCCCCAGGAGTGGCACCTTTAACCTGAATTCACTAATGACATTGACAGCAACCAAACTGGGTTGCTCTAGTTTTCTTGGATAACCACATTTAAGCTCTTTATTAAATGCAATTTTTATGTTCTAGAAAACTACATTTGTTCAATTTAAGCCAGACCAGTATCCTTCCACTCCTAGAATTTACATAAGTTTATACCTTTCTTGGCAAAATCTCTAAATTTAGCTGATGTTCATTGGAAGAAGGTGCCTCCTCATTGCAGACAAATCTTTGCCTTTAGAGGAGTGCTTGAACCTGTGTGGTATGCTTGCAGTCGGGCAGGTTTTCCTTCTTTTGGCTTGTGCTAAAATTATGTATGACACTTGCTAAAGAGCAGTAAGGTACACCTGTTCTGTCACCACTGTGACAGGTGTAGGGATCCACAGTGGGGTTTTGAAGTGGAGGGAGAGAGCTTGGACTCTGAGTATAGCAAAGACAAGTGGGAATTTCTAATCAAGGAGCAGGATGCGGGGTGGGGGTGCTGAAGGTTGAGGAACCCAACCAGATATCAAGAGTAATCAGATATCAAGGGTGGGGAATTTGGGCCAAGCTGACTTTTAGCAGGATTTTTGGCAGAATTGGACAAGGCAGAGATGAACATAGTGCCCAGAAGTCAGGCCTAGTTGAGAAGGGAGTTAAGAGGAGCCTGAGTAGAGTTTGGTCACGGAGGGAATCTTTGTCATTTGTGATGTCAGTGTTGTTCTTCCTGTTTATAACTAGTGGTGGAAGGTTTCAGAGCTCCACTTCTTCCATGCTGCCTGTGGGAGGAAACAGGCCTTATACAATTGTGGCTTCAGATACTTTCCCCAACTGCTTTCTTGCTCCCTCTTTCACTGTCATCTTAACACCCTTCCCTCTCTCTAGCTTGCTCCTCATTTTTCGTATCTTGGGTGGTGGGCAGGAGTAATGAGAGGGGGTAGAGAATTAAGAATATATAGTTTTATTTCCCTTTTTTTCTTTCATCCTAACTCCACAGTAACTGTGTCTTTCTGTAATTTCATAGTCACCTGCCATGGCTAACCCAGGGATGTAGAGCCCCACACAGTAGTAGGGGTCAGAGAGCTTAATGCAGTTGGAGACTTGAGGATGTACAATGTAAGGAGGTGGTTTTTGACCCTCCCATCCTCATTCTGTAGATCTTACAGCATTGTGGTGATACTGAAGTGACTTGAGTTCAGAAGCTGGGGAATAGGGGCTCTTCGCTCTTTCTGGTGACTGTTTAACCCAGGCACATCTCTCTTCTGCCTCTCTCTGCTTCCCTGGTAGGCAAATTACACTTGTGTGTGTGATTCAAAGGTATCCCCTAATAGGAAGTCCTACAAGGGGCAGATCGTTTGATTGTTGACTGAGATTCACTGCAAATATGGCTGCTAATACTGTTGCTTCTCATTTGCTACAAATGAGCCCTGGCTTTCTGGGTTTGCACAGGACTACTCCAAGGACAGAGAGTAAGTGGATCCCTGTTGATGCCATATCTTTTGATTAAACAGCCGACTTGCAGTGTGTGTCCGGTCCTGCCACTGCCCTTCTCCTCCTGGTTCCCTTCCTCCCCACCCCCACCGACGCCAACCCCCAGCCCTAGATCAGATACAAAGGTATGTGCCCCTCTGAGTCTGACAGTGAGTTCAGGTAAGAGCATTTCTCCTAGAGAAGAAGCAAAGTCAGTTTTTCTTAGGGTGCTTTAGAAGCTACTTGTGTTTGGATCTCTGTGGTTAGAGCCTGATAGTTCATTTTTCACACTTGCCAGGTGTTTCCATTGTACTTCTGCTTGAGGCTGCTGTTCTTGGTTGTTGTTCCTAGCAATAGGAAGGTGGGGCTTTACCAGGGCTGGCTGTCCAGGAGTTTGGGCTCGAGAATATCATTTTTCTTCCTGGAGCCAGACTTAGACACAGGAACATCTCTGCTGTTTCCTGTATGAGCTTTTCTTCCCCCAGGTCTCAGAGCCAACTGCAAACCAGACGTATCCCTTCTTAGCTTAGAACATCTCCTGAGGATTCCAGTGAAAGGAGATAGAGTTTTGCCTGAAGACATTTATCTGCTTCAGAGAACAGGGCTGTCTGGGGGAATAGGGGAGTTTCTTGGGGTTTATTATATATGGTTTGAGCTGATGCTTCGGTGTGGTCTGTTCACAGTTTCTGGGTGAATTTCCTGATAAAAAATGTAAAGATTTATGAAGTGGTGCCTTGTTAGCTCTGGGTCACACATCACACCTCGTGTGCCATTATATTAACCGTGCCTGGTAGGGTGGCGAAGAGGGTGCAGGACAAAGACTGTGCTTGCCTTGAGCGTGTGCAAGCAGCCCTCGAATCATGGGAAGAAAATACAGGTGCTTCGGAGGAGCCAGAGTTTGGTCACGGTTCCGGATAGAGCATAGCGAAATCGTAGTGTGCCTTCTGAATCGTGACAGGTGCTCAGCAGTACGTGGTGCAGGGTTAGTGTTGTGGGGAGGGGAGGAAGTCTTGTCCATTTTTTAAAGGCCTTACAGAAAGTCTTCTACTCAGCTTGGCTGCTTTGTAGGTCAGCTCTGAGCTTTAGAGGCTGCGAAATGCCATCTGTTGGACTGGTTAACTGATGTGGGCTAAGTGAACTCACAAAGATGTGATTTAAAAGTCTGTTTGTAGATTTATTAATTTATGATGTAAAGTCCAGCTGCCAGACAGACCAGAATGTTCTGATAGTTGAGACCGTTCTCTTTCTTATGGAGGGAGTTGGTTTATTATTTACAGAATTCAAAGTGAAGAGGGTTGCTGGATAACGGAGGAAGGCTGAGGTCTCCTGGGTGCTTGTGTGGCTCATGCAGAGGATGAGACCCTGGGACAGGGTACGCACTGTCTCCATTCCCATCCCTGTTCAACAGATAAATAGATGCTTGGGAAGAGAAGAGTTTTGCCCAAGGCCTTTTCTTCTCTGGTAAGTGGAAGATCCAGGATTCTAACAGATGTCTGTTTCGCAGGTCTCCAGATGTGCCCCATGAACGTTCACATTGCTGGGGCTGGGTTAGTGACCCTTTCCCTTAGGCATGGCTACGGCAGCTTCTCTCCACCCTCCTGTTTCTCAGGATTTCTGCCATCTACCAAAAGCTGCTCCTGGTTGTCTTTATAACACAAGCTTTCTTATTTCAGTGTGTTTTTACAAATTTAAATATTTCCTGCAACCATTTTGGAGGTACCATAATTTTTATTGGGAGATTCTAATTTATCCTTTGAATGGGTGTTTAGCTTCAGAAAAGTGGGTGTTCTTGTTCTTGAACATTATTCTCAGTGTTCTTGTCTCCTGTAGGAAGTTTTTCTGGCAGTAATCTCATTGTGTAGAACAGTCAGGCCAACCCCAATGAAGAGAGAAGAGATTGGATTCTTTTCTAATAAGGAGTCTCAACACTAGTTGTTTTTGTGTAGGTTTCTGAACCTGCGAGCATTTACTTCTGTAATACTTCATTATTTTCACTATTTAATGTTCATGTACTAACCCCATCAGATAGATGGCTTAGGCTTCTGATTTCATCTGAATTTTCTACCTTAAATATTTTTTCCTTCTTATAAGTGAAACATATTTATTTAATAGGCTTTTGAAAATTTAAAGGAGAAAATACGAATTAAATCTTACTGTCAAGAGGCATCATCACCACTGTTAATATCTCCTGGACTTTTCACCTTCTTTGTGTTCATGTTTTATAGCGAAGCATCTCTTCTGGCCTTTAAGTAATTTTCCAAAACATGATTTTTTTTTTTTTAAGATTTATTTATTTATTTGACAGAGAGATCACAAGTAGGCAGAGAGGCAGGCAGAGAGAGAGAGAGGGAAGCAGGCTCCCTGCTGAGCAGAGAGCCCTATGCGAGGCTTGATCCCAGGACCCTGGGATCATGACCTGAGCCGAAGGCAGAGGCTTTAACCCACTGAGCCACCCAGGTACCCCAAAACATGATTTTTAAAGATTTTGTTTTTTAAACTAATATCTACACTCACTGTTGGGCTCAAACTCATGACCCCAAGATCAAGAGTTGTATGCTTTACTGACTGAGCCAGCCAGGCGCTCCTCCAAAACAAGATTTCTGATGGCTGTGCAGTTTTTTAAAAAACGTAGATGTACCATAATCGGCTTCCACTAATTTTTGTGTCTATAAATTATTTTCAGTTTTTATAGTTGTTCCATCTTCATTCTTCAAAGAGAAAACTTGCCTTGAAAAAGGAAGTATGAAATGCTCCATTCAGATCGGAGGTAGCTCTTGGGCAAGTTGGGCTATAGTAGAATAGAAGATATATGTTCCCACAGGGACTGATATTTAACCCCACTGCCAGTACACTCTCTAATCACCTAATTCCTTTTCTGTTTGTGTTATTTAGGGGTGGGCTGTGATCCAGGCCCTTTGTGTTTTGTTGCCAGGATGGCTCTCTCCCCCCAACAGCTGAACTTGCTACATCTGAAATAAAGGGTAGAGTAGATGGTAAATCTCCTGGGGACCACTGTTCTTTTCTGTTGCCCGGCTGGGATCTGATGAGACACTTTAATGGAAACACACAGGCTCCGTGGCAGCTTTGTGGGTGTGGCCTGCAGTGTTTGTTGCATCGCGTGAGCTGCTGTCAGGGACTTCCACAGTGCCATGGACTTGTGAGTATTGGCACGATTACACTGCACGCTATTGTGATTAAAAACAATTACCCCACAAGAAAGTGTGCGTAAAACAGTTATATTTAATTAAAAAGCAACAGCACTGGTGACCGGCAGATTTTAAAATCACTGTTGCTAATTTAAAGGACTATGCTACGCCCCAGCTTGGGGAGGAGGCTGCCGCCCATTCAAGGTTGGCAGGAAATGAGACAAATGGGGGTTCTGCACAGCCCTTCTGCCGCTCCATGTGGGAAACCCGAGCACTGGCCACGTTGCCTGGTTTGATCTCAAGAAGAGGAGGGTATTTACAGGCAGGGAGTTAAGGCTCAAATCTTTGAGCTGCTAAGCTACAGTCAGCACCACAAACATTCTTTGGGGCAAAAAGACAGCTGTCGACAAATGCAGACACGGGTACAGTGTACTACCTGTGTTCCATGTCACTCAGCCATCCAGCTGCTGCTTTCTTTATCGGCTAAAAACTGGGTGCCGTGGGAGCATAGAGTGTATTCTTAAACACCAACCTAGAAGTTACAGGAGCTCTTTATTTGTGTGGCTACCATCTTTTACAACATAATCAGAAGACCCTGTCAGAGTCTGTAAACTGTTCACATGCAGTTTTGCATTCTTCTTTCTACTTATTTTTTGTCTTTTCTCTGAAGGTTAGTCCTTGCTGTTGGCAGACCCCCACCCCCAAGCTGAGGACTGGCACATCTCCTTACTCCCAGTGTGTTCTCTCAGCCGCTGGCAGCAGAGCCCTGGCCACACTGAAAGCTGTTTCTTTAAGGATCAGCTCTGTATCTGGGAGAATCTGTCAGTAGGATTTTAGAGGGCCCCAAATAAAAGTTGCATCTGTTTAGTATTTTTTTAGACTGAGATCATTTTCAGAGAGGGTCGTCTCTTCAGATAAACATGGTCTGGGGACCCCAGGAGACTAGGGAGGGTGGAGGGAGAAGAGCTGAGTCACTGGTCTCTGACTGTAGGTGGTGCCCTGTATGACCCCAGGGGTGGGGTTCACTCTTTTTACCCGTGTCTTCCTGCTCCTGCTTGATAAACACTCCCTGTTCGCCTAGAGAGCTTTGGAAGGACTCTTCCAGGGTTACTTGGATCCGATCCACAGGAAGTGTGAGTGGAGATACTTTAATTTGTGCACAGGTGTGTAGCTTAGAGTGCCATTGGCTCCTTCTGGTTTGATTCTGATGAAACTGAGAGTGCTGGGTTTGTGCTGAAGTGTGTCTGCAATTTCAGGAAGGGAAAGAATGGGTTCAGGGCTGGTCATCATTTTCTGATCCTGTGTCATTCCTATGGGTCCTTCCTGGTGGTTCTGAGGAAGAAATTAGTATGGTGGTCATTTGAGAAAGTAATTTTAGCTCATAGACTCCCTGCTACACTCGAGTAACTTCTAGAAAGTGTAATATTTTACCCAAATCCCATTAAATGTTAGGCATTCTTTCTATATTCCCTTTCCTGTCCTTTAACTGATCAGTGAAATATTTATGTGAACCCAGAAGGCTGATTTATTTATTTTATTGTCCTTTTTAATAACTTGCTTCTCCCTTGTGCTGGGTGCTTTCTGAGGCCCAGACAGCTGCCATGATTTCTTTCTGCCATGATCCTCAAGGGACTGATGTGAGCTTTCCTGGCTTTGATGAAGCCTCTAGCTGTCCCTCCCCCAAGGTGGGCGGCAATAAATCCACCCCCAATGTCCCTACTAACAGACAGTGTAACTCATTTTGGGGTATATGGCAGATCAGTGGATAAGACTCAGCATTCTGCTCCCTAGATCCCAGGGAAAACCATGGAAGAGATGCCACATATCAACATGGACTTGGACCCCTTGGTCTGGGAGCCTTTTTCTGCCATGGTTAATTCACTGGCCAAGGTGCTTTGGAAATTCTTCAGCACCTGCCTTCAGGTGGTTGCTGATGAGGATGGCCTTTGAGATGTTACTCTGGAAATAGATCACAGAACTTGGGGGCTGAGTCCTAAAATCATGGTGGTAATAAAAGGTTGGTCAGAAGAGAGCCTCTGAGTGGGGAGATAGAGATATACTATGCACAATGCACGTCCTCCCCCACCCCTTGACCCCGGCCCCCCCAGCCCTTCATATTTGCCAGCATAAAGCACTTACATACCTTCCTGGCAGAATGCTCCTTGGTGAATCCGTGCTTATGTTGCTGTCCATGATTAAATTCTCCTTGTTGTCTGCAAGCCCAGATCCCCAGTGTTGTTTTAAGGGTCAGGGCAAAACATGTTCTGTATCTCCTCTGAAAGTAACTGGCTGCATTTGTTTGTAGTGGACACATGTCTGTCTCTGTGCAGGGAGGGAAGAGTATCATTTATTCATTAAGCATCTTTAAAAAAAAAGATTTTATTTATTTGTCAGAGAGAGACAGAGAGCACAAGCAGGCAGAGTGGCAGGCAGAGGGAGAGAGAGAAGCAGGCTCCCCACTGAGCAAGGAGCCCTAGATCCCAGGACCCTGGGATCATGACTCGAGCTGAAGGCAGCGGCTTAACCAACTGAGCCACTCTTTTTTAAAAGATTTTAATTGAGAGTGAGAGAGAGCGAGAGAGCACGCAGGAGCACACAAGTGGGAGAAGGGGCAGAGGGAGAAGGAGAAGCCGACTTCCTGCTGAGCAGGGAACCTGACTCCCAGACCCTGAGATCATGACCTGAACTGAAGGCAGATCCTTAAGCTTAACTCAACTGAGCCATGCAGGCACCCCCTAAGCATCTTTTGAATGCAAAGGCTAATAGAAAAAGACAGTAGCTTGGGTGTTCTTTTAAACATTAACTTTCTTATGTGTTGATTTGGAATCATGGCATGAAAAGCACACACAGCTTGGAACCTAATAAAAGATAAATGGGAAACAAAACCATGAACTCATCAGTGTCTCAACTCTACTAAATTATAGTTCTGAAGAACCACAGTAACTCATCTATGTGTCATGGAACAACCGATTATGACCTGCTTCAGATCTGACTCCAGCAACAACGCTCAGTCAGCAGAGCAGTGCGGAGTGACAGTGTTAAGTGGTGTTGCTTTTAATGCAGAAGTTCTCAAACCTTGGCTGCACATCAGAATCACCTTGGGAGCTCTTCAAAATCCTACGTGCCCCCATGTCTATCTACTGAATCAGAATTTCTAAGTGTAGGTTCCAGGTAGCCTTTTTTTCTTCCCCTCTCTCACAGATGAGCAACTAGGATTGAGAACCACCTTTTTTTTTTTCTTTTTTGGTCTTGGGTGGAACTGGAGATCTAGTGGGACTGATACTGAGGGGGGGTGTCTTATAATGAAAAGTGATGGCATCCAACCCATATGAAATTGGGTAGATACAAATCTTGTTAAGCTTAACTTATGAATTGTTTAAAGTAATCCTGTTCTTTTACACATTGGGGATTTATTTACTTTTACACATTGGAGAATTTTCACGTCACAGCCACTCATTTCTGACATGACAAGTTTAAATATTTCCTTTTGATAGGTCCCCCAATAATGGGTCCATGATAAAGGAGCGAGACTGATACAAAGTGAAGGTCAAACAAAGCTTTATTTCATGCCAAGCATCAAGAATCAAACCAAATGTTTGGGGCCGCACATCTTACAAGAGAGGGCGACCTTTCTCTGTTTCACAGACTAGCTTTTAAGGGCAAAGGCCATGTGGCCTGGCCACGCACAGGTGGCCAATGAGATTGTAACACACAGAGGAAACTCCACAGTCATGTTAGGTCACACATAAGTGACCAATTGAATTACAATTTACCGTATAGTAGACATTTGACCTAGCCTGTCACCTTGGTTAGAATTGGCGCCCAGAGGGCGGGGCCCATACTCCTTGGTAGCTAGGGAGACAGTATGCAACCCCCTACTAATCAGATGTCTCCTCCTGGCCTGACCCACCCTTGTATCTGGGCTTTGTTACCTGGGGGTGGTTTCCAGGACTTGTTTTTAAGTAAGTCCCCTGAGGGAAGGGGAGCAGGGACAGTTTAAGTTTTAGACAACAAAGTTATCCTTATCGTTTAACTGATGGAAGCACTCTGGCTAAATAGGTCCTTACACCTTTCTGGAAAGCTGTTCCCGTATACAGCATTATTATATATTCATGTCACCTCTGGAGGTAGGGAAAGAAAATCATTATCATAGTTGTGATATTGTGTGATCTATAATAAGAAATATGTGTTTGGTCTTCTGGCCTATACCTGGGGTGGAGCTCCTAAAAAACCCTTGGAATTTCTGGAGGGGTGAGAGTGAGCAAGGTTTTTTGTTATGTTAATGAGGCAACAGTGGAAAGCGCCTGAGGATGGGGGCTGGTTGCCAGAAGAACCAACCCTGAGGTCTGAGGATTGAACTTTCAGTTACATCCACTGAGAGGGGCCAGAGACTGGAGGTTGAACCAATCGCTAGCGGCCAAATGATGTGATCAGTTGTGCCTATAAAATGAAGCCTTCATAAAAACTCAAACGGAGTGAGTTTGGAGAGCTACTGGGTTGGTGAACAGGTGAAGGCTGGGGAGAGTGGTGCACTTGGAGAGGGCATGGATGCTCCTCGTTCTTTCCCCTTAGCTTTCCCATGCCACTTTTTAACCAGTAATTATTAACCAGTAATCTTGTAAGGAAAGCTTCTTTAGTTCTGTGAGCTGCTCCAGCAAATTAACTTAACCCAATGAGGGGATTGTTTGAACCTCCAGTTTATAGCCTTTCAGTCAAAAGCATAGGTAACCACCTAGACTCAAAATTGGCATCTGGAGATGGGGGGCCGTCTTGGAGTACTGAGCCCATAATCGCTGGTATCTGACCTTATCTTCAGGTATATAGTGTCAGATTGTTAAATTGGAGGACACCCAGCTGGTTTCAGATAATTGCTTGTTGGTGTGGGGCACCTCACCTCTACCCATGTTGGAACTGATAGCTGTTAATAGTTAATAATAAGTGCCCGACTTTGCCTTCTATGGTTTGGGCCAGTAGTTGCCTTAGAAGCTATAATGTATGGCCTGATTTATGAAACTTACCTGCAAAACTCTAATTCCCCTTGGAAATTCTTGTAACCTATACAGATACTTAGGTGGGTGTTTCATCTCATGTTCTATATATAATTAATCTTCTCAAGAAATAGAAATTAAAATGACTCTTAAATACTAAGTGTGATTTTAGTTTTTTCACTTCCTCTTTTATAAGCTATGTCCTTGAAATGCCCTTTCCATTGGTTATTTTTTGTTTGCTTGTTCCTTGTTTGTAACATTAAGTTAGGGCATTACATTAAAATTACCTATGGAACTTTTTTAGAAAAGAAAAAGACCAATCCCCAGGCCTTAACCAGAACAGTTAGTTAATCAAAGTCTTTGGGAGTGGAGCACAGGCATTGGACCACAGGTGATGCTAGTTCTCAAACAGGATCGAAAACCACAAACCACTATTTGAGTATTGCTTGGTGGCGTACCTCTCAAGCAGCCCTTATTCTTCTTCCTTCTTCCTGACATTCCCTTTAGCTGTTATCTGTTGTGGTCCTTGTGAGAGAGACCTAATCCTTTATTTTCTGCAGGTGACTTTAAAAGTCCTTCTTGTTAGAATGGAACACAGTAGACTCCTCTGCCTTTGAACTTAGCCTCTAATAAATGATAACACTGGGCTTATTTAGTGTTTTTTGGGGGGGGAGGGAGGCTCAGATCTCTTTAAAACCCTTATAATTAATCCCCACAGTGCTTCCCTAGAGTAAGGTTAAGGGATTTTTTTGCGGGGGTGGGGGAAGGTTTTAGGTCTAATTCCCGGAAATCACTGGGCCTTCCTACCTTGCTCTCAACTTGAATGCTACCCCGGTGGGTTTGGACTGGTTCCCAGATTGCCTTTTTGGTAATCTGAACAGGAGGATTTACCCCCTAGCTTTTCTTTAGCTGGAAGATAAGTCCTGCAAGGCCTTTTGAAAGGTAGTCTTTTTTTTTTTTTTTTTTTTTAAGATTTTATTTATTTGACAGACAGAGATCACAAGTAGGCAGTCAGAGGGAGAGGAGGAAGCAGGTTCCCCACTGAGCAGAGAGCCTGATGCTGGACTCAATCCCAGGATCCTGGGATCATGACCTGAGCTGAAGGCAGAGGCCTTAACCCACTGAGCCACCCACGCACCCCTGAGAGGTAGTCTTTCTAATTGTTGGTGAAGAGCTCTGCTTGATGGGCAGCTGGTGGCTGAGCTTGTATAGCCCTAGTTGGAGGGTGTTGTAATGTTAAGGGCGGTAGGTGAAAGTGGGCATGAAAGCCAAGCTGAGCCAAGGCGGAACCAGGGAGACCAGAGGACAACATGTGCCACCAAATAGGTCTTTGGCTGATGTTTAAATTGCCTCAAATTAAAGGGTATTTTTCATTCTCCATTGTGGTGTCACCAAAGGGCTGAATTAATGTCATTTTCAGCAGCTTTGAGCTTCTAGAACTGTCACTCTCCCTGAGGGTCACTAGGGGTAGTAACTCAGCATTTCACATTCTGAAAAGGCAAGAAGCTTCTCTGGAGGACTTCTTAGAGTTATCATTCCGGTTCTTTATTTCCAAGATTTTATTTATTTATTTGAGAGAGTGCTAGAGGGCCGAAGCAGGGGGTATGGCGGAGGGAGAGGGAGAAGCAGGCTCCCTGTTGAGCAGGGAGCCAGATGCAGAGCTCAGGGATGAAGTCCTGAGGTCTTGAGCTGAAGGAAGACGCTTAACTGGCTGAGCCACCCAGGGGCCCCTGTCATTCCATTTCTACTGAACCATACTCATTTTTGTTTTTTCCTGCAATGCCTTTTTTTTTTTTTTAAGATTTTATTTATTTGACAGACAGAGATCACAAGTAGGCAGAGAGGCAGGCAGAGAGAGAGGAAGGGAAGCAGGCTTCTGCCAAGTGGAGAGCCCGATGTGGGGCTCGATCCCAGGACCCTGGGATCATGACGGGAGCTGAAGCAGAGGCTTCAACCCACTGAGCCACCCATGCACCCCTCCCTGCAATGCTTTTTTAAAAAAACCTGTGGTAAGAAGTTCGTGTTAACTTCTGTCTGTCATACTTAAAAGAGAAAGGTATTGGGGTGGTGGGGAGAATGTGGCAAGCCCCATCTGCTTTTTCTTGTGTCCAAGTGCCTTAGAAAGCATGGGTCATAGGATTGTGTTCCTTGTCTGGTCATTTTCTAGCAGTGTAGTTCTTCAGGTACTTCCTTAGTCCTTCCTTTGAGGAGTGCATTGTGTTAAGGGAAGAGGAGGGCTGTAAAGATATGCAGGGTGAAACCCCGTGGTCAGAAGTTCAGTCTGGTAGTGGGAATAACTCAAGCACATGTTGAACAAGGTCATATATGCTACATGGTAGGAGAGCTATAAGACACGTGCTGTGGGGATTCTAAGGAGAGAGAAATCACATTTGATTTGTTCTTTACCACTTGAATTCTGGTTGTATTCCTACTTGTATCTCGTGAGGTGGAAATGCAAACACAGGCCATTTAGAGACCCTTACTGGGCAGGTGGTGGAGTTAACGTTATATTCCACCTACCCTCAGATTTTATTCTGGCTCCAGGGATTTCGTCTGATTTTTTCATTTAAACCTTTCAGGCAAATCCAGGGTTGCAGGAGCCACCCTCCTATCGAAACAAACAGCTATTGACTTTCCTCTTGGGGGAAGGAAAAAGATTCCAAAGATTGATGGAGAGCTTGAAACCAGGGATAGAACTGACTTGTAAGCTGGTCGAAAGCCCCAGGAACTGCAAAGTGTTGGTCATTAGTTGTATGTTTTCACTTTGAAGAGGTGTGTCTGTGGTGTACAAGAACTTGAGTCTGCAAGGTGTTCTCTCTAGAAGCTCTGCCTTTTACCCAGACATTTTGTGAAGGCCACTCCTCAGGCAGCCATTGTCGTTTTGCTGAATGTCAGCAAGCATTTAGTGTCACCACTCCGATGCCAGCGAGGAAGGTGACGCTTTTACTTTCTCACAGAATAGCCCCCGGCCTTTTGGTAGCTCTACATTTAAAGGTCAGCACCCTCTCTTTCCTTCTCTTGTCTCCTCTGTCCTCACTCTCATCTTTATAACCTGTCCCTTCTGGAAGCTGTTTTTGAAAAAAGCATTGGAGGTGTATTTTAAAGAGTGCGGTTTCAGCAAATCTGAAGGTTCTAGTGTTAACCGTGAGCTTGAGGTGGTCACCTTGTTCCTGAGGAGGAAGTTCATGATTTGTGATTTTTGGCACATGGAAGAAAGTAGTATTGATTTTTTTTTTTCTTTTAAAGGGGTGTTGTTTTTAAGCCATGTGTGCTTACCATCCTTGGATTGTTTCACAGCTTGAGCATATTGTGATCTTGCATAGCTGTCTTGTTGAAATTGGCCAAGGTAATCATGGTGGTTTTAGTGGTAGAATCTTCACCGCTTGTTGCTCTGTTTCATTACCCAGGCCTTGCACCTGTCTGTATCAACAGGCATGTAGATTACACAAAGATACAAATATTTTTCAAATGTGTAATGATGATGCTACTTCTAATGAAGAACCTAGAGTTGCTGTAAAAACTCATTTTAAATTAGGTTTGTATGTGGTGATTTTTAATGATAGTAGATTATAATATATTTTTCATGATGATGATTAAGTTGTAAGTTTAGTCAGACATCTGTGTATTTAAGCAAAGTGATGAATATTCCCTTTGCAATTAACACTGATTTAGGGAAGATCTGTATTTATAATTAATAGATATTGAAGGTGTGCTAAATAT
This sequence comes from Meles meles, assembly GCF_922984935.1. Taxonomy (NCBI): domain Eukaryota; kingdom Metazoa; phylum Chordata; class Mammalia; order Carnivora; family Mustelidae; genus Meles; species Meles meles. Next base: position 24,368,986 of record NC_060075.1, on the reverse strand, counting down.
ACTTAGGTTCCTCTTCTTTCCTCTTTCTTCAGTGTTCTTTTAATTTTCTTTTTTGTGGCCTTGGAGACATTCTCTGCTTATGTTTGCTTCCTTTTTTGTACTGAGCTTACGTTATTTAAAAAAAAAAAATCGTGTACTCTGAAATGCTCACTTGCTAGGTTTATTCTTTACAGCCATGCATGGCCAAGGTTAGCATTGTTGCATGTATAGTGAGCATGAAGTAAATGTTAGTGCCTGATAAGATACCCCCTCCCCCCCACCCAATTTCTTTGCCCTGTGTCTCTTGGCCTGGCCTGCACATGAAACATTTTGAACTGGGCCACTCAGGTTCCCATGTGAATATGTAATAATGATGTGCTCATTTCCCCTTAGCTGTCCTGTGTTTTCTCTCAAAGGAACCATCTGTGTGTGATTATCTTTTCCCTTCTTTGTGTTTAAGAAAATAATGTACTTGATAAAGTCCTTTTGTCAGATGATGACTTTTAATGTTCTCCTTCCTGTAAAATGCAGAAGTATAAGTGCAGAAAGAGAAGTGATTTCTAAAGAGTACAAAATAAATAGTGGGAAGAGAGAGTTTGGAGAGATAATAAATACTCCGGTTTATAAAAACATACCCATAACTCCCCTGACTGCTTCGATGGTCACTTGGAGTCGATTTAAATTCTAAGATGACCTCATGGGCAACTGATTTTTCCCTAAATATGGTCTCATTTGCATCTTGCAAATTATGTAATCCCTGAGCAGGATTTCCTTTTTAAAACTTCTATTACATTCATAAAGTGATATTTAGGAAGATTAATTCCAAGAACCTTAAACTATGTAAAAATAGTACTGTTAATCCTTTAAACACCCTTGATAAGTAGAAAGATACTCATGGCATGAGGTGCTTACTCAACTGTGTGAAGATTTGGGAAAAGGATGGAAACAAGGGACTTAATTTGTTCAGCTCTTTTTTTTGTTGTTGTAGTTTTGTTTCGGTAGCAGCTTAAAGATTGTTCCTGTATCTTGTTTTCAGAATTTTATTATTTTCTGAGTAGTATACGTATTGTAGCATGCCTTCAGTGACTCTTTAATGGTGGAGAGAGACTTTTTCTCAACACCAGGGTAAAGGAAGTTGGGATTAGGCATCTTTGACTCTCTGTAAAATTATAATTGATGCATACTTTTCTGCTTGCCTTCCAAGGGCTGGCACAAATTGAGGTAAAAGTGGTTTTATCTTCTTTTGCTTACTGAGTGGCTTCATCGTGGATATAAATAATTAAGTCTTTGATGACCCTTCCAACTCACAAAACCTTATATAGAGTCTGATAAAATGCTGATTACCGATAATAGTCCTAGGTGGCCTGAGCCATTTAAGGGTCTGAATGTTTGGGGAGGTGTCAGGCCACAGGGCCTCCAGCAGAGCCCCTTGCTTCATTCAGCTCCTGTCTGCCTGGTCTCGGCGTGTGGTCAGGTCTTGAGAAGGCTTTGAGGCCTGTGATTGTGTGCACACACCCGTGTGTACTGCTGTAAGCTCCTTAGTGCAGTGGAGAAACAGTAGGGAGTACTCGAAGGGAATGGCCATGGCTGATAATTGTGTCTTTAGAAATCCCCCTTTTCTTTCTTTGCTAACTGTAGCATTAATCTCTGTCTGCTGTTGTGCGATGCATTGTAATTTTACAACTACTTTAAAAAAAATCTATAGTTTGGCCCTACCATTGTCTTCAGAATCAGGCAGAGGTCTTAATTTAATTTTCTTACACATTTCATTTCAGCTCTTTCTTGCCAGCTAAACTAGCTTTTGAGCCCTCACCCTTGTGGTCTTAACATTCATTTCCATAACAACTGGTTGTTGTGCCTCAAACTCTAGGGATTGTGATTTGAGGTGGGAGTGAATAGCAGGAACCAATGAATGCTTAAATGAGAAATCTGTTTGTAATGTCACAGACTCATCAGAGGAGGACATGAGAGATGGAAGAGAAGAATGGAGAAACACAGACATCCTGCTGGTAGATTGAAAGTTTCCCTCCTTCCCAATTTTCTGTGCCTTATTTCATTGGGAGATGCTTCTTACTGCTTTATGTGACTGGTCTTTTCTTTACTATTTCTTACATCCTGTGAACGTTCATCCTTTGAGTGCAGTAGTGTTTTAGGCTAGACGACTGAAGTCGAGCTCTTCTAGTACAAAAATACCCATTTATGCTCTGGCTTGTGTGGCTTTGTTCCTACTCTTTCCCTTCAGTCCACACCACTTTGAGGGAGTTGCAGAAATGGCTAATAAAGGCAGCTAACATTCAGTCTTGGTACCTGAGGAGTCATCCTATGCTAGTAATGTTTGACTCTAGGTAACCAGGATGACTTCAAGGCAAAGTGCTCTGTGCGTCTTTGCTAGCACATTTAGTGCTCTATTTTCTTTGGTATTAAAATAACTTGAAAAAGAAAACCTACATTGGAATAATTGAATCAACACTGCTGAATGGTTTTGCACTCAGTACACATAAGGTGTCTTTTGACTGTGTACGTGGAGGATGTAGCTCTGGTGGCAGAGTTAAATTTTATAGAAATGAAGGAAAACTGTGATCTGCAGGGCTGCTTTCCAGCTTGGCCGAGTTCTTCAGATTGATCAACATCTCTCTTCCTTTGTACCATATCATTAAATGAATTGTCAAAGGCCCCGTGTCCTATGCTTTGGATGTTAATAGCACACATGGCTATAGAAAGGACTCTGTTAAGTGTAAGGCTGCCTGTGGCAATTCCCACACTGTTTTCCCAGAGGGAAATCATGGACTCAAAATATTTTTTGCTTCTGTTTTTTTACTCCTTTAGATCACCAATACTTGTATTAACATGGCCAATTACTATAATGCATCGTTCCTTTTCCAGGCTTGCAGGGTATTCCAAGGAGTTGGCATTCGGTATTGAGGGATGTTTCTGTGAGAATGGGTTCTCTGGTCATGAATGATTTCTCTAGTTACAGTCTTGGAAGGAAGTTAGAGTCTAGTAATCCAAAAACTTCATGTCCAGTTTGAAAGATCCTCTAGAAAACAGTTTTTTAAAAATTTTATTTATTTATTTGACAGAGAGAGATCACAATTAGGCAGAGAGGCAGGCAGAGAGAGAGGGGGAAGCAGGCTCCCTGTTGAGCAGATAGCCCGATGTGGGGCTCAATCCCAGGACCCTGAGATCATGACCTGAGCTGAAGGCAGGGGCTTTAACCCACTGAGCCACCCAGGTGCCCCGAGAAAACATTTTTTTTTTAACTGGCAGTGGGTATCACAGCCTGGTTAACATTATTGACAATACTGAACATTAGTGGTTTGAGGAAATGACTCTTACTTGTATAGGCCCACAGCGTGGTGTGTGTGTGTTTTTTTTTTCACAAGGACTAAATTTTTTAGGATACGCCACTGTAATAACTTCTAGCAGTGCTTTAACTGAAGGCCACTGATGCCTTTCCATTATCCGTGTCACCATATTGTATTGTCACTTACTTGGGCTGTCTTTTTTGACTTTCATTTGACTAATGTAAGAAGAAACTATATGTTGTAGACAGAATAGTGTATGAATTAATACATTTTTGTATGATGATGGCCAAATGTAGGTATTGACCTCCTCCTTCACCCCTTTCTTTGTGTGTGTTGTATTGCTTCGGATTAGGAGACCTCTTGGTCCTTTATATCTTCCTTACATATTTGATTGCCATCTGTCTAAGTTAATGTTGTGCTAACTTGTTCCTTTGACCTTGTTTCTGGCCCAGTGGAAGCACCAGCTTATATGAAAACAGGATATTGAAGTAAGAACCTGGCACTTATGAGAGTCATTCCATCGTGGACTGTGCCTGTGGTTCTTTCTCTTGCTTTCCTGACCTTGTCTCCTGTATCTTTGTGTTGACTTGCCTCCTGGCTTCGAATTCCATGCAAAAAGATAAGAACACTTGGTAATATGATTTCTTTATGTCTTTGGACCTTTTCTTAAGATGGACAGTATGTGTGTTTTTGTACGTCCAGAGCACTGACTGCCACCCTGCTCTAGGTACTGGTCCATAATCAGACCAGCCAGGTGGATGCTGGCAGCTGTTTGTGTGACTTGGTAGCCATAAAGTCTCTTAAACCTCTGATATGTGGCAGAGGTAATTTTAAAATCAATTACAGGTTTTCAAAATATTCCCTAATAGAATGCAGGAGAATTAAGCCAAGTACCCAGTGAAGAATAGAAGTGTTTAAATATGACTTTCTCTGAATTACGATCTAGCTGAACAAGCTGAAACATACAACAAGTTTTAAAAGAAGTGTCTTATCAAACATTCCTGTTTCTGTAGAAGACTGTATGAACTGGTTGTTAGAAATTGCTGTAGTTAAGAGGCAGAAGGAGTGTTTCAGATGGGTTAGAACAGTCTGGCTTGGTAGAAGAAACAGCATTTTAGGAGGACTTGAAAGGTGGATGAGTGAAGGTGCAAGGCATACATGGGTACTGAGAGTAAAAATGTTTTTTTGAATCTTTTTTTATTTTTAAGTAATCTCTACACTCAACGTGGGGCTCAAACCCACAACTCTGAGATCAAGTCGCATGCTCTACCAACTGAATCAGCCAGATGCCCCTAAAATAGTTTTTCTCTGTCAGTGGCCCCCAAATCATGAATGTACATGGGAATCATAGACAAAGAGCAAAAATAAGGAACAGTCTGGGACAGCAGTGCTCTTAATTAAACCAGGATATCTGGGATGGGGGTGGATATAGACATGGAGATACATCAAAAGATTCTCCGTTGATTCAGATGTATATCTGGCTTTAAAATGGTAAGCTTAGAAATTTTGCTTAGAACCAAAAAATTGAAAGGTCTCAAAAGCTACACTGTGTGGTGGGTAGTTTTGGCTTCATTCTGTGGACTGAGAAGCCTTTGAAGGTTTTAGAGTAGGTATTTGTGATCAAAGAGAAGCATTAGGAATATTCATCTTGTGGCAGAGTGCAGTTTAGACTGAAGAAGATACTACAGGAGAGGGCCAGTAAGGTGGGTTTTGGTGGTGTTAATGATGAGTAGAGAGTCAGAACCAGGTAGTAGACATGGGCAAGGAAAAGATGCAAGAGTGTTTATGCCATGAAGAGTCAGCAAAGTTTGTTGATCCATTAAATTTGGGAGGGGATGGTTAAATTGTAGATTAGTGGGTATGGATTTGTCTAAGATTTTGATGTTAGGAGATAAGAATTTAGTTAATGGGTAAATAGAAGTAGAGCTGACTTGAGAGACAGATAACCACAAGAAGTTCAGCATAACTACAAGTTGGCATAAGCTACAAGTGGGAGTGTTCAAGCAACGAGTGAGACAAAGGTGAGGTGTAGCTTGATAAAGTGTGTGGCAACAAAAATTTTCTTTCCTACACTGAAGTTCATTGTTAATCTAGTGCACACGCTGCAGATAGGTCAGAGAATAAGTTTTGAGAAAGCTTGGTGGAGGGGGGGTGCTAGAGGATTCGGAGACACTCAGTGCACTGGTTCCCAGGAGTGGAAGGAGTCCCAGCTGGCTACTGGTGGGAGTGATGAGAAGGAGTCACGAAATATAAATCCACAGTCGCCAGTCAGAAATCTCCTTAGAGTCTGCTGTTTCTGAACTCAGAGGCTCTGGGATTTGAGAAAGGTTATAGTATGTGGTACAGGTATGGTATATTAATTGCACAATGCCCTCAGTGGAGTTGTGGATAGCAACCCTCTAATCCAGCACGTTCGTGTATCTGCAGTGAAACATGGGTATTCACATGACGTCGGGTAAAGACTTTAAAGTGGCCTCACATCATCTGTCAGGTTAGGTTTTGCAGCAGCTCGGTTCAGGCTAGGTTAAGTTACAATCTTTTGGTTTTTAGAGGTTTTTAAGAGTTTAAACTGTGGATAAAGGAATATTAGACCTGGAGTCTGAGGCTGCTCTTCTAGAGAGTTTGGACAATCACTACCAGCACCTACACTCCTTACTCCCCAAACCAGAAACTGACAGAAAGTCAAAAGTATAATGTAGGAAATGTCTTTAAAAAGATGAGTTTGTACTGGTATCTTTGCACTCCATACTCTTCTTCCCTTCCATTTATGAGTCCTCATTCTGGGCTATGTGTAACATTAATAGGGGTTGGTAGTAGGATTTTTCTGGTTTACCAATGGGTTTGTTGAGGGCAGACCATCCTAGTTGTTTTGATGTTACTGAAGCCAATCTAAAGAATTGGACAATACAAGCAAATACATCCACTTTAAGTGAGGTTGGGGTTTTGTTTTTATGGCAGCCTTTTTCTGGTCAGGGCCCATTCCATCTCACTTCTTGTTGAAAGGGAAAAGGATGGATGGTCAGATTATGGATGGTCAAAAGAAGCATTCTTAGCTTCCCTGGCTGACTTTCATAGCTTTTCACTTGGCTTTGAGTACTTGAGGCATTTGGTTTCTTAGCCCATTACCTAGGTGGTATGCATTGTTTAGAATATCAGGTGAAGAGGAAGGGAAGCTTGCCTTTCTGACTGCACTGTCCATGTCAAACTCTGTACCATCCCCAGTGTTTTCTCTGACTTTATATATACGATATGAGGGATGAATTAGAATGGGGAAGGTTTTCCAAGGCAGACAAAGCTACTGATTTGGGAGGGGGAGGGAAGGAACTTGGTGAGGGGAATCTTATGTTCCTAACTTTCATTTGGCCTGTGGACCTTCTTTCTAGAGACACTGGCCTCAGTGTCCTCATTTGTTTGAAAGACAATGGTCTGGTGTTGTGTGCGACTCACAGCAATATCCCTCCTTTGGCAAATCCTTGGCGAGGGCAGGATTTGGAAAATAAGGAATGCCCTTGTAGTTTTCCAGGATTGTTGTTATGAACAAATGACCCTATTGCATTCCCTGGTTCTTAGCACCCTCTGGGCACTGGCCTAGTCATGGGCAATTGGCTGTCCAAATAGCGTGAGCAGGTTTGCAGCCGGAGCTCTTAGTGAGGACGAGGCACAGCTCTTCCCCAGCTGACTGCTCGCGGGAGCATTACCCAGTGTGCAGCTGTTGCCTGAATCACAAGTAGCACCGAGTGCTAGCCTGGCACTTACCCCACTCCCCTTCCTTTCTACTTGCTGCTTTGATATTATCTGATCGATGGGGCTGTGTGTTGGCTGGGATCCGGCTGAGCCAGCCATGTTTTTACATGTAGTGTTTCAGCCTCTCCCCTTCTTGTAACATCCTGAGATCCCGTCTTCCAAATAGAACTGGAGAGTGTATTACAGCAGGAATTGTACTGGTTGTGCTGGTCTCCATGTAAATCAGAAGAGTGGTTTTCATTCTGCTCTCTTGTGGTTTCTAAAAATGAGCATGTAGAAGTTTGGAGGGGGTGGGCGTGTTGGTAAACCTGTGGGGGTGGGGAGTTTCATGACAGAGCCGTCAGAATGCGTGTGTTCACAAACCATCCGCTGACACACTATATTAAATACCTCTGATGCGCCAGCCATGGGAAACCTAAAGATGAATCTGACTGCTCTCCTCTAGGGTCCCAGCCAGACTCTCACTGTTGGACAGGCTGCTCTGCTTCTCCATGGTTCGAGTGGTGAGCTCTGGGCTTACAGATTCTGTTCTTGGGGGGAGCAGAAGGGGAATTCAGACAGTAGTAGGTAGGGGTTGGTACATTTTCTTTTATAAGGGACTGGATTTTAAATAGTTTAAGTAAATATTAAGCTTTGTAGGCCATACAGTTTGGCTTCTGTATCTGACTTGGCCTTCTTCTCCCCCTGCTGCTCTGTCAGGAGTGTTTCTTTAAAGACAGCTGGCTTAGCATTGATCGGGAACTGTTTTTTGTCTCAGTTTTTGGTTTTGTTTTCCCTCTGAACTCTTGTTTGTGTGGTTTGGCAGCTTGGAGACAAACATGGTATTGACCCAGTGATCTCAACTCACTCCCAGCTTTTTTAGGGACAAATAGCATCCCCCTTCAGGGCTTCAGAGGACCAAAGGTTCAGTGCCCGCTCCTGGGTAATGAATTCTTGTCGGGTATCTAAACTCAAGAGTTTGAAATAGAAGAGACTGGGTTCTGAACGACTTATTTTACATTCTTGCTGGAGTATGTTGTGCTTTTGGGAGGGTAATTTGGATGGAAATTTTTACTAACAGCCATAATGATAATAGGAAACAGTGGACTTTAATCTTGCAAAGAGTAGAGGTGGTACACAACAGGCCCATTGGAACCTTGGATGCTGGGAAGCCAGATGTTGTATGTAGGTGTGTTGGGCATGAAAATTGAGATGTTGATTTTTCTTAATTTTTTTTTTAATTGAAAAAGTACCTTCTCCCCACACTCCCTACTCTAGCCCCCAACCAAATCCTTTCTTATTCTGATCATTGGCTGTGTCAAAGGGCTGTGGTAATGGTAGGACAAGAAGGGATCCTAAGATGCATAGTGCTCCTCATTTCTGATAAATCTCCCCGTCATTACTTTCATTGAGGTACTGTTTGTTATATTCTGCCTTCTTAGGACTCAGAATTTTCCTGACCCTGAAATATGCTTCAACTCTATACATACCTTATCTCTTGATAAAATTTTGTCATAATCGATTCCTGCTAATACGGTTACTTCCTTTGTCATGCCTCACCTTGTCCCAATCACAGTGAGAAAATAAAGTTTTGACTTCTAAAGAGTGAAAATAGATACCTTCTTAAAAATTAGCTTTCATTGGGGCATCTGCGCAGCTCAGTTGTTAAGCATCTGCCTTTGGCTCAGATCATGATCCGGGAGTCCTGGGATTGAGCCCCACATTGGGCTCCCTGCTCTGTGGGAAGCCTGCTTCTCTTCCCCCTCCCCCTGCTTTTGTTCCTTCTCTCGCTGTGTCAAATAAATGAAATCTTAAAAAAAAAAAAATACTATCTTTCAGGGGCTCCTGGGTATCTCAGTTGGTTAAGTGGCTGGCTCTTGATTTCAGCTCAGGTCATGATCTCAGGGTCCTAGGATCAAGCCCCGTGTTGGGTTCCGCGCTTAGCAGGGGGAGTCTCTTTCTCTCTCTCCTTCTGCCTCTCCCTCCACTCGTTTGTTCTCTCTCTGAAATAAATAAATAAAAATCCTTTAAAAAAAAATTAGCTTTCAGTAGAGGCCCCTGGAGCCCTCAGAGCCTATTTATTCATATTTTATTCACATTTAGCCCAAAGTAGATTATCAATTAGAAGTGAATTGGATCTAGCAGCCGTATAGCAAGATAGGAAGCAGAGAAAGATAAAACAGATACTAGACTTTCTGAGTATGTGTTTCATTTTGCATCACAGTATTTTCTGTTTTGAGAATAGAAAATGATTGCGGTGTTGGAATTGTATAGATTATCTTCTTGAATGAAAATAGGGCCCAGGTTGAGGAGGTCAGGTAGAATAAAAAAATTTTGCTTTCCTAACATGAGCCATCATTCTTTGGAAGCTCCTGTTCTGCTGCTGATTTTTACTGCAGTGTTTGCTAGGACCAAATTTTCTGTAGCCTTTACTTACTGCACGTTAGCTAAGTTCTGTTGCAGTTACAAAGCTCAGAGCTTATAAAAAGTAGAGGTTTATTTTTCACTCATCTATCCATCATAGGTAAGCTCTGGCTCTGCTTCATGTATTCTTCACTTTGGGACTTAGGTTGATGGATCATTCATTATCTGGGCTCTTACCAGTATCATAGCAGAGAGAAAGACAGACATGGTAACCAGGAGCTGACTCATTCTCATTTCACTGGCCATTTAGAATTCACCAGGACAGCGATGTATAATCCTTCCTTAAGGAAGGATTTTATAAACCATATGGCCACATTGGACAGTGAGGTAGGAGATTCTTTCTCTCTCACTGGGAGAGGATGAGAGAGAGAGGGGGAGAGAGAATATTTTGAAACAATACCACATATTTGATGGATGGCCAGATTTATCAGGTCCTAAGTGGAGAACCATTATTCCTTTACTATGGGGAGAAATGTCAAACTACTTTTGGTCTGCAAAAATTCACACTGGTCTGGTGGGTATATAGGGAATATAGTATTCAGGTTGTGGGTCTTATTTTCAGGAGCATTTTTACTTTTCCAAAAGCTCATTTCTTTTAGATCTGAGCAAATCCCTTTGGGTTCATGGACTTGCTCTGGTTTGCCTATCAGTACCTAGCTCTGGGGCCAAGTTGTAGAGGTGATTTCTGTAACCTACAAAAAAACAATTAGAATATGGTCTTCCATCTGCCACCAACTTGTATTTTGGGTGCATGATGCCAAGAAGTGTATTTTGTAACTGGCATCTTCTTTCTGTCACCTGAAATACTGGTGTAGATTCCTGCCTACCAGTTCAGTGCGGCATTGTTGCTGTTGGGTAGCCTGGGTCTTAAGAGGAGAACTGTCCTGTTCATCTGAAGCCAGAGGAGCGACAGCTAAACGCCCACCACTGTCCAGTTGTGTGGAGGCCTCTGACAGAAGCCGAACCAGAACCAAGTTCTGCTGTTTGCAGCGGTTCATTTCTCCCCTTCCTTGCCCTCATCCCCTGCCTTTGCTGGAGAAGAGTCGACCATTTGGTGATTTGGCACGAACCAAGTGCTGATGGGACAGCCCACTGTTCCATCTCACCCTTGCAGGCCAGAGTAGCCTCAGTAAGCTGAAGCTGCCTTATCTCAGAGGCTTCTCGAAACAGAGTCCTGCTGGTACCAGGAAGCCATAGGTGCTTTGTACCTGGGAGTGAGATTGAAAATCTCTTGCTGGCTGTGAAGAGCAGGAGATATGCCGAGTTTCTGTGTCTGTGCCCTTCAGAGGGGGCAGCGACTGGCAGTGACGGCTGCTCTCCCCCGATGTGGTGGCTCCGGCTCTGTCTGAGAGCAGAAGCTGCTGGTTTCAGACCGGCTCCCTGTAGGATAATGAATTGTCATGCCTCTGCTGATTATCTAACAAGTTTGTACAACGTGTAACACAAGCTGACAAGACAAACAATTTTATTAATTTAAGCCTGGGGATAATGGGATTGCAGCGCAATACGAATGTAGGAGTATCACACGCAAGTCCAGGGGTGTGCTACCCCATGAGTGCTTGGGTTCTGGGTTTGGCAGTGGAATAGTCTTACGAATTTTTAAAAAACATTTGTCCCCAATAAAATAATATTCATTTGAATTTGAATAGAAGAATACTTAAACGAATGTTCAGGGATTTGCGGAGCTCAAATAAAATGAGCTCTTGTATCAGCCTTTGAAGTATTAGAGCTGATAAATGCCGGTGGGCAGTAGATAAACTTTGGTTTTTACAAACCAATTATGACTAGAGGAGCTTTGGTTTTAAATCTGTCTGGAGTTTGGTCTTCAGTTGGGCAAGTGCTGGGGCCTTTGGGGAGATGAATTATATTTGTATGGCCTCTGATCTGCAGTATTTTAATTTCGCATTCTCTCGTGTTCTTACATACACATGTGACAGTTTGAGGTAGTTGAATCTTGGATTGTTGACTAGAAGTGATTAACCTTGTTTATGAAAGAAATTCATCATCCAGGAGAAACTGGGTGGGTCCAGGTAGATAAGAAAGAGGTTTCTTAATGAGTTGTGTGTAATTCAGTTCTGGGTTCTGAGAGATGGGTTCCCAGAATGGAAAAGGATCCAGCGTGAGAACTGGGGAGTTATAGAACCCATGAGAGTACACAAATGTGGGGTAATTTCAGCAAGAGTGGTTACATTCCAGAGCTTCAGAGATAACAGTGAGCTTCTCCTTTCAGGACTTTGGGTAAGGAAAGTAACAGGCTCTTGTCACTTGGGTAGCCTCCCAACGCGCAGACATTTAGGAGTGCAGGCTTTAAAATGTGCCAAGTTAATGCAGCAGGCAATCAAGAATTTAGGGCACTGGCATAAAAAAAGTCACTAAAAAACAAAAAACTAAAACCAAAACCAGCCAGTAAATCTAAAGCAGCAAGAGATGGAGGCTTTTGGAGTCATGCACTGTTTATATCCCCACAGTTGTGACCTTGCTGCCTGCCCTCCCTTCCTCTCTCCCTGGCACCTCCTTCATGACTGCTTAGTGGCAGCTTATGTACAGTTGACCATTGAACAACATGGGTTTGAGCTGCACAGGTCCACTTACACGTGGATTGTTTTTAATGAATAGAATATAGTACTGTAAATGTATTTTCTCAAGATTTTTCTTCTCTAACTTACTGTTATAAGAGTATGGTAAATAGGGGCACTTGGGTGGCTCAGTGGGTTAAGCCTCTGCCTTCGGCTCAGGTCATGATCTCAGGGTCCTGGGATCGAGCCCCACATCCAGCTCTCTGCTCAGCAGGGAGCCTGCTTCCCTATCTCTCTCTGCCTGCTGCTCTGCCTACTTGTGATCTCTCTCTTTCTCTCTGTCCAATAAATGAATAAAATCTTTAAAAAAAAAAGAGTACAGTGTATAATACTTAAAGCCAACAACATACATGTTAATTGTTACTGGTTAGGCTCTAAGCTACTAGTAGTTAAGGGTTAAGTAGTTACGCTATTAGTAGTTACTGGTCGGCAATAAGCTATTAGTAGTTAAGGGTTGGGGGTCCCAAAAGTTATACATGGATTTTTCAACACAAGGGAGTGGTCAGTGTCCCTAACTCCCGCATTGTTCTAGAGTCAGCTATGCTTCAGACTTGTGTGCTGGTGTTAAAGCAGATGGGGGAGGAGGGCAGTAAGGACTACAAGTACGTTCTATAAGTGCATGTTGTACAATAAAAAAAAAATTCACAAACTAGAGAATAGTTGTTGGTTATGTTTCCCATTTTGTCTTTATTCTTGAAGCAGAAGCTGTGTTCCCAGAATACATAGCCTCTATTTCTTCCAGTGTCCTTCCCCTCCTCCTTGGATCTTCCAGCATGTCTTCAGGGTCTTCTTACCACCCAGCCTCCGCTTGAGCCATTCCTCTGAGATTCATGCCCTCCAAGTGGCAACACAGAAACTGGGCTTCCCCAACTCGTATACTTGCCCCCAAGCAAATTAATACGCAGCTTCATTTTTAAGAGGTAGAATCTGCCAGCTGCTACCTAAAAGTAACTATTGTTTCTTATTAGCATAGTGGTACAAATTTCAAGTAATTTCCAGATTCTACTCCCAGTGCTAATATAAGTTACTCTTCATTTAAATGTAATGTAAATGGTATCACTGCCTATCTTTGCCACTTTCTGAAAACTTTTTGGTAAAGAAACTTTTTTGAGATTAAACATCCAGTCATGTGTATTAAGTGCAGTAAATTTTAAGTATACAGCATGATGAATTTTTCAGTATATATATATACCCATGAATCCACCACCCAGATGGACACAGCATATTCTGTCATATCAGAAGGTTCCTCTTCTCAGATAGTATTTTTTTTAATGCCACAAGGTGACCGTCATTCTGGTATCTGTCATTATCAGTTAGTTGCGTCAGTTCTTGAACTTTCTGGAATCCTATATCAGGTGTCCTTTTGATTTTGGCTTTTTCATGAAACATTATGCTTGTGATATTGATGCGTGTTATTACATGTATCAGTAGTGGTTCTTTTCTTGTTTTCAGCTTGGATCTGTTGTGTTAAAGATGCCTGTGAACATTCTTGTGTGTCTTTTGGTGAACATGCACATTTATTTCTCCTTGAAATGGTATTGTTGGATCAGGGGGCAGATGAATGTGGATGGATTTTTTCATGTAGCAGCTTCATTAATCTGTTCTATTTATTTATTACTGGGGTACTTGATGATGAATGGCAAAAGAACGGACTTTAAAGGATTGGGATAGTGTATATATCTGAAATCAGCCTACCACTAGCTCTGAGGCATTAAGAGAATAATGAAATCTGTTTTTGAATCTGTAAAATGGGCATTATAATGATGACTTTTCTTGGCTGTTGTGTAATAAAGGAGATTGAATTAAGATAGTGCATAGGTGGGACACCTGGGTGGCTCAGTTGATTGAGTGTCTGACTCTTGATTTTGGCTCAGATCATGATTTCAGGGTCATGAGATCGACGAGCCCCATGCTGAGCCCTACATCTGGCTCCACTGCTGGGCCAGAGCCTGCCTGAGATGATACCCTCCCACCCCGTCCCTGCCTGCATGCTCTCTCTGCATGCTTGCTCACTCTTTAAAAAAAAAAAAAATTTTTTTTTAAGAATGCATAGGGGACATTAAATGTTCCTGTGTTTTTTGTTTGTTTTATTTACTTTTTAGAGAAATCTGTTCACCCGATGATAGGCAATTAAGAGGAAAGCATTTAACTTTTAACACTATTAATTTTGAACTTTCCTAACTTTGCCTAGGACAGTCATCTTTGTGCATTCACCATCATAGGAAAATTGGGTCAAGAGGTTAATGTATAACTTTCTCAGTCTCAAAAGGCACCTCTCTGCTATATGGTTTGTCATGATATCTTCTTTTTGCCATTGTTAAGGGATTCGCCTCTGCAAACTCTTACTAATTATCTCTATATCCAATGGTTCTTTTTAAGTGCTAGCTTTTTGTTCAGCAGCTTTCTCTTCTTCAGTTGTTTCTTCATACCTTTAAGCATTGAGACCCTCTGTTCAGGAATTTACTAATTGCTGGTATTGTAACATTATGGACTTGATGAACTAGAAACTGCATTATAATTGCAAACTGTATTCTGAACAAATTTGTGTGTCGCTGCAATTTCAGTTTATAGCACAATAAAATTTTTGGAGCACATTTAAAAAGTACAAAAAGATTTCAAAAATAGATTCCAAGTGGTTTATTGCTCTCCGTATATACCTTAAGTAGGACTTCTTGAAGTCACTGTTTTCATCCTGTCTCCATATGGTTTTCTAGGCCACCTACCACTACCGTTTTGGCCATCAAGTAGAAGATCAGCATGCTGAAGAATTTTGAATATTTTGCCTGACTCTAATTATAATTCAGCTTGCTCCTACTAAGTTAATCTTCCCCAAACCCAAACAAATTTCTTTTTTTGTGAAGGGTGAAGGTTTTGAGGGAGGAGAGTGCTGTTACCATTTACATGTAAATTCCTATATAAAGCATATCCCTAGACTTGAGTGGTTAATAGCTAATGCTGTCCATGGTTATTGTTCGACCAGTTGCAGTTCTGTGGATTATTTTTGGCGAATTTCAAGGTGAGTAAGCTGTGCCACCATCTCATCTGGTATATTGGGATACTTTACCTCCTTGATTAGCTGAGGAAGTTTCAACTAAGAGCGGAAAGCTAAACAAAGAAATACTTCAAATGCCAAGGATAGAAGATTTATAGAGACCTAGATATTTAAAATAAACACATAGTCCTACTTAAACTGTTCTGTAACACTCACCAATCTCTTCCATCCTTTTCTGTAAGTTATCAGCTTTGAGAACCTGAAAATTTTAGTTTTCATTAAATTTCTTTATCTGTGGTTCAAAGCTAACATCTTTCTGTATTATTGGTCATTTGACCTCATTCCCAATACCCAGTTTTCCTTGAAAGCTGTTAAAATTAGCTTCATCTCCCTGCCAGAAGCAGGTTCTTCCTCTCATTCGTTCAAAGCCCTTATGTCTTTAAATTATCCTGTTTTTCTTTGAAGGTATGTCTTTTTTATGGAGGAACGATTAGTATAGTATTCTCCAAAGCTTTGCATCTAGACACATTGTTGTTCAAAATTACTGGCTGATTTGAGCATCTTCAAGAATTGTGTCCCAGAAATTGATTTAAGATTAAATTGTGGGGTTTTGGTATCGATCTCAGAAATATCTAGGCCTCTGATTTGTAATTATTCTTGTAATACGATAGAAAGAGCTTTGGTGTGCCAAGATCTGTTTTTCCTCGATCTTCCCCTTGTTTTGCAATCACAGGTGAAAACTGACTTCAAAGAGATGGTTTCCTTATCTGTAAAAGGAACATTTGGAGTGGACTGGGAAGAGAGCATGGAAATATCTTTGGGGGTCAGATTGGTAACCAGTAGTTTACTAGGGCTCCAGTGACAGCATACAACAGACGAAACAGCTTAAACCACAGAAATTTATTTTCTCAAAGTTGTTGAATTTAAGTTCTTCTGGGGCCTCTGTACTTAGCTTCCAGGTGGCTGCCTGCTCAGTTGCTTTCACAGGATCATCTCTCTGTACATGTGTGACCCTGGTGTCTCTCTGTCCTCATCTCTTTTTATAAGGATACCACTTACATCATTAAGTGTCCATCCTACTGACCATGTGTTAACCTCATCGCCTCTTTAAAAGGTACTGTCACCAAATGCAGTCACATTTTGAAGTTTAGCATCTGAATTTGGGGGAGAGACACAGTTTAGCTCATAACAGTAACCTCAATTTACCAGGCGGCATAAGCCCATCAGAGAGATGACTTTGCCCTAGACTTTATGTTCACAAATATGTCTTGAGTCCCAGGTTAGGCTTGACACATGATGCTGACTCTCATCTGAAGAAGGCTAGACATTTCTTAAGTAAATTCTAAGTTGAACTCATGGCTGTTTCAGGTTTGTAAAATTCTCTTTATTTTTAAGGAATAATTGAAAAAGAAATGGGATATGCAATGGCATCCTATCCTTTGTTGGGCCTTGCAGTCAAACTGGCTAAAACTGTGGGTGACTTTTAAAAAGGTACATAATTTTTATCAGAGTAGTCACCCTCATAAGGCTCTGTTTAAGGAAAGGATTTAAAGGAAGATGTCTACTGTAGCACGATCACTCGGAAAAAGTAGTAGTCTAAATAGCCAGAAATAGGGACTAGGTTAAGAAAATTCTAGAGTATCAATGGTCCATTAAGGTTTTCTTGAAAATTTTTTTATTTTTTATTTTTAGTATAGTGTAGAAACCTTAAATGTACGGTTTACTCAACCTTTACATTTGTATATAGCTGTGCATTGCAATTCTGTATCTATGAAAATGACAGATTATCTACTGGGAAGATTATTTAGGTTCAGTGTTAAGTGATAAAAGGCAAAGATCATTCTATTTGTACTACAATTATAATTGTAGAAAAGCGTCAGCATAGAGTAGGACTGAAAGGGAACTATTTTTAGAGCATGGTTAAATTTTGTGTTTGGATAAAATAGTGGTGTGTTTTTTTTTTATTTTAATTTCCTTGAAGGCTTTCTTTTTACCGGATTTGTCTATATAACGGACTCTCCTATTTCAAAGGTGAATTTTGATGAGGAAAAGTCCACTAAGGCTTTCCTGCATTGGGCCTCTCTCATGCTGTGGCCCTGTAGTACACCTTTTGAGTTCCTCCAGAGCAGTGGTCCTTAACCTTTTTGATTTGAGTACTCTTATATAGTAAGTTTATTGAAGACTTTTATAGTAAGTTTACTGAAGAGCTTTTGTTCATATAGCTTAATTATAATTCATTAAAAATAACAGTAATAAGCATGTTATGTTAACATAAGTTTTTATGAAATACATTTTCCCCCCAAAATTGAAGAGAGACAGTAGTTCTATTTTGCAAATCTGCTTAGTGTGTGGCTTAATAGAAGACAGCTGAAATCTTAGCTGCTTCTGCATTTTCTCTGTTTTGATGTATTACTTGGTTGAAAGCTTTGAAGAAATTTTAGCTTCACACACCTAAGTAGTTGGAAAGGGAGGAAGAGAGAGGAGCCGGGGGCCTTTGGTTTACATTTGAAAACTGTGCTAACAGGGTGGTAGGTACTTCCCAAGTGACATTGTCAGTCACACTGAATGTACTACCTGAACCTTGTAGAAAGCTTTTGACTTGAAGTGTATGTGGCTGTGGATTGTGGGTGGTACTGTTGATAAAGAGAAGGTACCATCTATAAATCAGTATCTTCTGACAGTCCACTTATGTAGTTCACTTACAGTTGAAACTTAGATAGAAGTAGTCACCTGAAAGAGCGAATATGCTCTCTAATTACACCTAGGGAAGATAAATCCGTGGAATTGTTGGCCAATCACTGGTGTCAGAGAACAGAAATACTCTGTCTGTAATTGTGCATCATGTGAGTTCCTTGTTTAAGATCTAACATGAGCTGTTTTTCTGAACTTTTGGGACTCTGCCACCATTAAGTTTTATAAATACAGCACTGTTCCCAAACATGTTCAGGTGGCAAAACTCCTACAACTCATGGTCTATGGAAATATTTAATGCTGTCGTTTTAATTCAGGACAATTCTCCAGGTTAAAAAAAATGTATTTTACATAAGTCATACAAAATCAAGCATATGTGCATACCAAAATATGCATTGTATTAATAGTAATTAATGTAATATGCTAGGAATAATAACTTGCTGTTGGACATTGATTTATTGCCCTTTGACATTTGAGAGCAGATGTTGTTTTTTATTAAAGAAAAAGGGACAAAGATCCCAAACTGAGGCTATTCTATTTACTAACCTAATTTTTGGTAACATTATTTTAAATGATGATGACACTTTCTTTGCATTCTGTTTCAAAAGCACTAGTGTTCTAGAAAATCTACTAAAATTTGTTAGGGCCTAGTAAGTCTAATTTCAAATACCGATATAATTATGGGGTAGAACTTAATTCCAATCTGAATGTTATGGCTTTTGCAACAGTAATCCATTGCAAATTCGCGACTGACTTTTTACCTGTTGGTATTAAAGTGTTTCATTTCTTTTGCTAGAGGAACACTCTCCCATCCCTTGCCCATTCCTACATAATGGGTACTTTCACATTTCTTTTGGTGAGCTCCATTGAGCAGGTGCAGTGTGTGCATGTGTGAGGTACTTGAATAGGGTGATTTGGCTTTTCATGGTCCTTAACTCTGGAAGGAACTCCTCGTCCTCATTAGGTTTCTGATATTGTTGTATAGTAATGGCCGTGCAAGGCTTCCCCTGCCCTGGGCCGCCATCTTCAGTTTTCTTGGTGTAGAGTCAAATAACAAAACCAAGCCTATATGCATGTAGCAGACTGAGATTTTTATCATAATGTCTTTTTATGTTTGTATATTTGAGCTCATTTTCAGAAATCCTGCCCTTTCCTTTTTTGCATTTCTACGTCCAAGTGAAAGATTTGGGATCATAAAAAATAATTTGTAAGTTCGTACGAAATGATGTTTCTAGGACTGGCTTGTAGGATCAGATGTGAGTTTTTCAAATTAGAACCTTTTCTAATGGGCCCCTGGGAAGAGTCTTAGCTAAATTGCAACAGTGACTGGCGAAGTCGATCGAGGTAAATTGCTCCCATTGCTGAGGGTTCAGAAACCAGGCAGTTGAAGCTAAAATTCTTGGGGAAATCGGGCAGAACTATTGCAGATGGTTTCCACCCTGAATAGAGAAGGGGGTTGGTGTCACTGTTGATGAATGAGAGGAGATTAAAGCCTGATTTTGCGATGAATTTGTAACATGGTTTTTGGGAAACTAAAGAGAAATTTATGAAAAGACCATCAGAATCATTTAGGTGGTTCTTTTCAATATTGTCTACAAATGATATCTGAGAACACATCGAGAGAGCACATCAAGTAGTTTGTATTACAGAAAAGTAGCATCTGAAAACTTACTGTCACGTATACCTTCAGTGAGCTCAGAGGATGAGGGATTGTCCAGATGATTTCTATTACCTAGTAAGGCAACTACTGAGCACTTAGATTTGCATTTAGAAAAAAGAACCTGACTGGGTTTTTGAAAATTCTTAACATAATTTAATTTTTTTAGATTTTATTTATTTGAGAGAGAGCGAGAAAGCACACAAGTGGGGGAAAGGGGAGAGGGAAGAAGCCAATTCTGCTGAGTAGGGAGCCCAATGGGGGCTCAGTCCCAGGACCCTGAGATCATGACCTGAGCTGAAGGCAGACACCCAATTGACTGAGCCACCCAGGAGCCCCATCCTGGCTGTTTTTGACTGTTGGTAATTACGTTAAAATAGAGGTCATCAAGAAAGTACTTGTGATTGGTATTCTGATGACCCAGCTTATATTTTTCTCAGACACCTACTGTATATATGAGAAAGTCTTAATCTCTCAGCAAAATGGAAATAATAGTAAATCACAAAGTTGTGTGACATTGGGTCTTTTGTAATTGATAAAACTCCATACTAACAACATCTCTCTGTCCATTGTGCTGAATCTCTAGTAAGTACAGAGAGCACTAAGTTAAGGACCAAGCTAATACTTAAATGAACCATTTTGAGACTGAGGTCTTTCTGAGATATGGCTCATTGGGTTGGTGGGGTATATCTTGAATGTCTTGGAACACAAATTTTTGTGTGTTTTGTCAGTGGCATTTCGTATGTGTTAGTTTGATGTCTCTTGGAAATGCTTTGTAGAGGTTTTGGAAGCTCAAATCTTTTGTTTATCTAGGATGACAAAGGACTTGATGGCTCCTTGACTTAATGAGAATCGTGTAACTATCACTTGTAAGGGCTGAACTTCATATACTTGAGGTTTGCAGTTCTCCGAGCCCGGAAGATCATTTTTTTCACCTGTTTTTCTTTCTTTCTTTCTTTCTTTCTTTTTTTTTTTTTAAAGCATTTGGGTGTTTATTCAGTATTCACATTTTAATATTACTTGGATGAACTTGTCATCGTGTGATTAGAAAACCATAATTCACGTTTAATGCCAAAGGTGGAAATTGTTATAGAATTGCTGAAGCTTTGGATTACTGATGGGTTGATTCTGGTTTGTGTAAATTCTCCTACAGATCATGCCTTATTAATTAGTCACTTTCTTACTGCATCCCAGATTTTTTCTTGCCAAGAATTCTATGCAAGGAAATATTTTCCTGTTTTCCTCACCACTCTGTCCACTTCTAATTCGGTCTGAGTTCCTCCAGGCTCTAGTGCCTATGTTCTGTGGTTTGTAAAGTGCTGTGTACTTTTATAGCCTCTATAAATAACAAAATATAGCTCATGGCAATAACACTGTGGCACCCTAGATGTTTTGAGAGTGTATGTTAGAAAGACAGACATATATCTTGAGTACAAAATGTCTGGCATGCAAATCTGTTCATCTCACATACTTCAGTACTGCTTCTGGTTTTTGTTCATTTGTTAGTAAGTGACATTCCTTGATCTTTGGGACATTTTATAGAGAGAAACTAAGTGTGATGCTGCTCTTCTTTCTCAACTACTCCTTCCCCCCCTTCATATGGCAGAGATGAAGAGGGGAAAGCTGGTTTCCAGTGTGGTGAGATTTCCACCCAGATGCGTGTGTGCTGGGGCCCCAGTTTCCTATCCTGGTCTTCCTGGTTTTGTTCAGTGGGTCACTACAGATGTCATCACATATTTGGGAGATGTGAAGCAATTTCTATTAACCCCGTCAATATAGTTTGATAAAATGCAAATGTCTTTAAAATGGGTAGACTTCCAATTAAAAGGCTCCAGCAGGGAGTCTGTTTTGATAATGAAAGTGATTAAGAAGGCTCTATTTTTTTTTCCGTTGGTATGAATGTTCAGCTAAAATAGCTTGGTTTTCTCTCTGTAATTGGACTTTGCTAATGAGGATCTAATAACCGAGGTTCTAATGATTTTAGCAAATCTATTAGCTATCTTTGGTGATCAGTGCTGGAGATCCAGACATAATTTCTGGATGGTATTGGTGTAAAGTTGTTAAGGCATAAGGCGTTTCTCCTTCATTCTAAGAAATCAACAGGAGTTAGTTTATTTTCTTTAATTCTGTAATCTGACTGTCTCCATAAATCAGTATTTATGTTTGGAAATGCCTTTAAAACCTGATATTTTATAGACCTAGAAGAATTGGTTTTGATGTGTAAATTGAGGAAGGACAGAAAAACACAGTTGTGGATTAATTGCAGACTGGCCTCTTTCTAATTTCTCCAGTGTTTTTTAGTCTCTGGACCCTTTCTTCCATACGTAGCCCCAAGGAGGAACATGGAAGAGGATAAAACTGGTAAAACTGTTGAAGAAGTAAATATACTGTAGCATAATCTGGGACATATTTTGAGCTAGACTAGTTGTCAAAGATGGGTTGCCCTGTTTATCTCTCAACACCTCATTAATAGCCTGTCACCCTCCCGTTTGTCCTTAATAGGTCACTGTTTGTGTTCTCTCTGATTTTGTTAAAAGTCTGTCCTTTCACTGTCTATTTTTCTACCTGTTCCTTGCTCATTTCCAAAGGACCTAGATGTTTGTTTTATATCACTCTCTTATAACAAACTTTTGAGCTAGGACAGGATTACAAAGACGTTAGGGAGGAAATAACTGTCCTGGGTATTCTCTACAACTCAGAATGGTCCCCAAATTTGCTTTGTTATTTAGATTCATAATCATTTTTCTTGCCTTTTTTTTTTTTTTTTAATGAGGTACCTGGATTTTGGGGACCTTGATGTGCTGTCTCTTAGTTATACAGACAAGGCCATAATTGTAAGATACTGAATGGAATCCGTGGGGACTATTATAGAACAAAGAGTTTTTCTCTAATCTTGATATTTCAAGAGAATTTTTTAATGAAATGATAAAAATGACTAAAGATTTGCAGGTGATTAGTCTTGACTTTGTGTGAGCATTCCTGTGGTTGGAAAAGCCATTTTTCTCTGGTGTCAAACTTAAATAGATGATGTTCATACTCTCCATAGCCAATTAAATATAAGGGAGTTGTGGTTTTTAAATTTAAATATTAGAATAACAAATCACAGTGAAGTTGTAGCCTACTGGGAACTGGAGTCTAAGGTCAGAGTATGAGATAAAAATTGTGTATAGTAAAAATCACCTGTGAAAAATTCCTTTATTGGGGTGCCTGTGTGGCTCAGTGGGTTAAAGCCTCTGCCTTCAGCTCAGGTCATGATCTCAGGGTCCTGGAATTGAGCCCCACGTCGGGCTCTCAGCTCATCATGGAGCCTGCTTCCTCCCTCTCTCTCTGCCTGCCTCTCTGCCTACTTGTGGTCTCTGTCTATCAAATAAATAAGTAAAATCTTTAAAAAAAATTCGTTTATTGTCATTTTGCACAAACAGAAAGGCTTTAGGATGGTCAAGTACAGTGTCTGGGACCAGGCATAGTTTAAAATCAAGTTTTTTCTCTGAGTAGAGTTGGGAGAGAACGGGGATGGATAGACAGCCAACAATATATAAACATATAAAATATATAGCAAATTCTTTGTCTTCATTACACTTCTGGAATTCATAAGAAATTTCCTCTGTAGAAGTAAATCCCTTAAGTTTCATGTTAGGTATTAAGAGAGTGAAATGGGGACAGATAAGGTCTTGATACTACTAGTAAAACTGTGTCAGCCATAGACCCACAGTTAAAATGGTCAAGAGGGAGGCCTTCGGCTTGTTTTAAGAAGCCCAGAAGCATTAGGCAGAGTGTTTTTAAGAAGTGCCAGTGCTAAAAAACTGAATGCTGCTTTCTCTGGGCAGTGACTAATCAGAAGCCTGGGCTGTCTGGCCACGGGTTGGGCAGTTGTATGCTGTTTGCTCAGGGTAGGAGAGAAAGGTGTTTGCCCAGCTCTGTTGGATTCTTTGTGCCATTACTGAGTGACTTTCTACTTAGGGTATTGGGTTATTGCTTAATTCTGAGGGCTCTTTTGACTTCTTTCTAGCAATGTGTCCGATTCCGGTTATTTATGTTTGTTGCAGCCCCTCCCTGGCATCTCATTTGTTAGGTGTGTTCTGACCAGCTTCTCTTCCCTGTCCAGGTCTAGTCCATGTATCTTATTCTTGAATGAGGTCATTCAAGTTGACCTTTTTCTGGTATGATGTTGGCAGACTTTCTGTAAATGTATGTATGTAAATTTAATATAGAATTCCATATGTATGTATCTTCTTCTATCTTTTCTATTCTTTTTGTGTTACAGATGCAGCTTTATTAACTGCAACAGTGCCCTTTTGTAGCTCACTACTGGAGTGTGTGTTGCTTAATCCTCTCTTGCTTTTTAAACTTTCAGCCGGTAATGAATTAAATAGTTTTTGACTCTTCCTGATAAGGATATTTATGGGTCAGACTGGCAGAATTCCACAGAAGCACATTAGTGTCGTCTTTGAGTGGAAGCACTTATGTAGAGGCATCCTTATGAATGGAGGGAAATGGAAATGCTTTGGGACGGCTTGCTGCCTCTGGCCCGTCTAGCCTTCCAGCTTTGTTCCACTCACCTTCACCAGAGTGTGGGATGCCAAGCAGTGAATACCAGCTCTTAAACCTGCAGACTGCTGTTCATTCATGCTTCATTGCCTAGATATTTCTTCAGCTGCTTTAAAGAGCTTAAGTATTTTTCAGTGCCATAGTCATTTTTGAGGGGGTACAAAGATGTTCCTGAATGTGGATGGGGGTGGTAGGTGGGTGAGTCTAAGATAAAACACAAATAAAGACAATACAAGGTAGAAGAAAAGTGGTTTAACAAACCAGTGAAATTCAGAGCCAGAAAGAGGGTTGAGGGTTGGGAAGTGCATAGCTTCATGGTGCTATAACTGGTACTAATGATAAATAACATGAACCATTTTGAATCCCCCACCCACCCTCCCCACCCCGTGCCAGATAATTGTTAAGAGGTTTTCTGCACTATCTAATTCTACACACAGCCAAGGCCCTATGAGGTAAAGGCTTTATTACCTTTATTTTACATGTGAGGAAACTGAGGCTTGGGAAGAAAGGTCAGATTAATTTGTGCAAAGTCAGACCACTGGAAAGTGGAACCCTTGGGAATAGAATCCAGGCCTGTATCAAAGGTTGTACTTGGAACTACTACATCTCACTGTTTAAATTCTCTTGATTTTTCAATTTAGTGCTTTATCTAGGTCACCAGTTCTTTCAATTAAAAAAAGTGTGGTGAAATGAATGTGTTGAGTAATTTGTGTTGTGCTAAATGCTTATTGCTATTTCATGCTATACACTTAATTGCTTCTATATGCTTATTGCTTAATTACATAAAATGCACTAGTCCCTTTATCATCTTTCTGCAAAACTGCTCCTTATTTATTATGACTTAAGCCAATAAAAAAAAAAAAAGAGTGTGTGCTAATTTTAAATTTTGGTGGCCAGATTTCTTGTAATGTTTTCTTTATGAATGCACTGATACTTCATTGGTTAAAGAGTGTGTCTGGTCAGAATGCAGCTATTCAGGATAGAAGCATGAAACAGCTGTCACTGTATAGCATCTTTCCCAGGCACCAGGTTGACATCTGGATTCAGTATTTTGGTGCAAGAGAAATGGGTCTTGGTAATCATGTTGTCACAGGATCATACATCAAACAGAGCTGGGGGCTGTGTGTCTCTGCCAATTGCCTTCTGATCATTATTCACTCTGAGTTAATGCAAAGAAAATGATCAGCTCGGGGCCACAGGCTAATTCTCGGCATATACATACTATTGGTTTCCCAAAGGACCAAATTTAAGTTTATATTCCCTAGATTGGTGTAAGTGATTTGGATGATGCTTGGCCAAGCTGTAAGCTACCTAGGTATCTTCTATCTTCTTCTGTTTCCATCTGGTTGGAACATAGAGTTTTAACTATTTGAGGTCTACTTGCTGGGAGAGTGATTATACTTGATATAAATGATACATAATGAGCATAAGGGGTGAAAATAGCTATAAAGTAAACTTGCCAGTGAGATTTTTTTAACTGTGATAGATGAAAAGTGAAGGTTTGCATTTATGAAATAATCCTGCCTTCTTGACCTTATTGGAAATACACTGCATTTCTTTAATTCTTAAAAGAAATTCTTCCCTGTCCTCCACTTTTTAACATATCAGAATTCAGAATGAAACTTAACTGTGGTAACTGACAGCTTTTAATGGCTCATAAAATAATAGTTTGTCTTACAATAAGTGAAATTTTAGATTTAAATAAATAATGATAGTTGTATTCATCATTACTTGGTTATAACCTCCACTGTGATCTCTATTTCTGTTGACTTGGTAAATTGCTTAGTAGATTTGGAACACCTGAGTTCTTTTGGTTCTGGCCTGTTTTCCTAAAAAGATGTGTTACTCACTTTAGTCATTGGTGTTTTCCTGCCCACTGAATAATTTTTGTAATATTTCAGAGCTCTTCTGGCATTTGAGAATTGTAGGTAATGGAAAAGATGCTGTCTAATGTAAATGCACCAGAAGCGTAGTCTTCGTAAATATAATCAGTGCAGATGGACATTAAAGGAGGGGAGCATATATTTCAGCAATAATTTATTTGGATTTAATGCTGTTTACCAAGATAAAGAAGGAGCAGTAGCTATGTCCTTGAATCTCAGAGAGACAAAGACCTGGAGGAGATTAGGCAAAGATGTCTTTTCTCACAAGTCAAAATTAGATTTAAGTTCTTCTAATGAATGGTCCTTTTCCATATGAACAAAGGTTTAGTATTTCTTCACCTACTCTTTAAGAATATTTTCCTATGCTTAAAGTACTTTTAGCCTAGATAATGGGATTTGTGCTCTTAGTTTTGGAGAGGTGTCTTTGTTTGATATATCTAAAAAACTAAAAAAAAAAAAAAAAAAACAAAACCCAAACAACAACCATGTTATCATGTTTTTGACCACTATCCCACTTATGGATGGTAATTTTTAGGATTGGAAGAAATGGGCAGTGTTATATCTGGTATCTGTTTATACCAGATCTAGATCCACTCCTAAAATGTTAACCACATTTCATGCATTATTATGAATCAGCAAAGAAAAAAGAATCACCCTCTTTCTCATCTATGCCACCATGATGCTGACAAATGTAAGAGGGTACCCTCTCTCATCTTTGCATCTGAGAGGTTATTTGAGTATCTGGTGACTATCTTAGTCTTCAGTTTATTCCTTAGTGGTATAATGGGTTTAATCACTTAATTTCTGTTAATAAGTATTTCACTATTTAACAAATCTTCTTTTATATTTGAAAATCTAAAGGATAGAAATCAGTTCTTTTAGTGTATTCTGTATTATGCTAAGTTTATTTGATTGGTACACATCAGACATTGTGAGGAGGAGAAGACTCTTTGAGCCATTGAGAAATCCTTTACCCTTAGCCCTGTAAGAATGTAAGCGTATATTCCAACATTAATATTATGCATATGTGTAAATGAGTATGTATGTAAACATGTTAAAGATCATGAAACACCTTTATAATAATGATGGCTCGGAAGGACAAGACTACTACTCCTGTAGAGGCAGATTTTTTTCTGATTTAGATGAAACTGTTTCCCAACCCTTTCTGGTTGTGAAAGTACATATGGTCCCTGACTTAATCGTGGCTGGACTTAAAAAAAATTCTGCTTTATGATGTTGCAAAAGTGATACTTACCTAGTAGAAACTAGTGCTAAATGCTTATTGCTATTTAGCAATAAAGCTATTTATTTTGAATTTTGATCTTTTCCCAAGATAGTGATATGCTCTAAGATAATCTCTGGTGATACTGGGCGGCAGACCGTACCTACCTGTCAGCCAGCCACTCGATCATGAGGGTAAAGGACTATACCCTTACAGCATTCTGGACTCCTACAACCGGTGTGGTTTTTACTTTGAGCACAGTATTTGATAAATTTACATGAGTATTCTGAGTATGTTTAAGGTGGGCTAGGTTCAACTATGATGTTTAGTAAGTTGGGTATATTAAATGCATTTTTGTCTTACGATATTATCAGTTTGTGATGGGTTTATCAGTATATAACTCTGTTAAAAATTGAGGAAGATTTGTAGACTTTTAGCCTCTAAAATTGAAGCGATAAATTTGAGATTAAAAATTGTTGTTAGTCAGAGAATGGATGGAATAAGGGTCATGGGTTGTTTGTTGCACACATAATTTTGAAGTCAGAAACAAAAAGCAAGCTGATTTTTGCGTTTTGTTAGCCATATTGAAGTTCTTTTGATTCAAAATGAGATGGCGACAGTGTGTATGTAGGAAAATATTTCTTGCTACATTAACTAAAATTTCATTATCCCTCATTACTGCCTCTTTGAAGAGAACTTCACTGTGTTAGATGTTTGCCCCCCTCCATCGTTTGTTGAATTTTCTTCTACCAATGATGAAGTTCTGAGTATCTGTGGATAGGACATTATTTAGATATAGGGTCCTTGCAGCTGTAATTAAGTCAGGATGAGATCATACCAGATCAGGCTGGGCCTTAAACCCAATGACCAGTGTTCTCATAAGAAGGTCCACTGCACACAGTTGGAAGAAGGCCATGTGACCACAGTGGCGGAGATGGGAGTGATGTGGCTGGAAGCCAAGCACTGCTGGCAACCACCAGAAGCCGGAGGAAGGAAGGATTCTTCCCTAGAGTCCTTGGAGAGAGCTTGGCCCTGCTGCCTTGATTTTGATTTTGGAATTTGGGCTCTCAGCCTTGAGAGAATTAAATTCATGTTGTACGCCACAAGATTGTGGTAATTTCTTATGGTAGTAGCCCTAGGACAGGATTCTTGAGGGTGCTGCCTGCCACCATTTGTTTTGTTTGTTTGTTTTACATTTCACATCTTCTAAATAAGAATGACTTCTCTTTCTTTTTTTTTTTTTTTTTAAACAAAATTGCACACTTGGTTTTTTAAGTGAACATCAGGTATGGCAAGGCACGCTCATTTGGAATTTCAAAATGTTGTTTTGAAATGCTTCAGTTGGTCTTTAAAAGAACTGGCATTTGTGGAAATTGTGAGTGGGGGCTAATTTCTAAACATTGTTTTCCCTCCTGTGGACAAGATGTCCCTTCATGCTTCACCTTTGGGAGCACCCTGGCTACCCTAGTGAAATTAGGAAGCATTTTTTTAGCTTCTCTGTTTGTACTTCTTCCAAAGCGTCTGTCTTATTTCCAGTGTCTTGTTATTCTAATTGTTGGCACTGGTGAAATTTAGTTGAGAGTGATGAAGGCAGAACAGAGGTTGGCGTCTTATGAATTGTGTGGTATCTGTTTCTCTCCTGTGACCTTTTCATATGATCATAGGCAAACTGTCTCCCAGCTCTTGTTTCTGGAAAATAAGAATAGCCGTTTAAATTAAATTAACTCTGGGTGTAATTTTTTTTTAAAAAAAGGTAATTAAGTAAAAATTCAAAAGACTTTAATAAACTTTATGTAGATCACTCTAAGCTTCTGATGTTTATGATTTGTGTATGTGATACTTTGTATTCTGATAGTTAAAATTGTTCATGCAACCACTTTTTTTCTATTTTTACAAATAGCTTTATTGGGACATAATGGATACGCAGGAAAACTGCACATATTTAAAATAGTTTAGTAAATTTTGAGAAACATGTATACCCATCAAATCACTATAATTAAGAGTGAACATGCTCATTCTCCCCAAGTTTTCTCATGCCCTTTTGTATCTCTTCCCATACACCCTCCATTCACTGATCACATTCTGTTATCATAGTTTGCATTTAAAATGGAATCATACAGTATCTCCTCTTTGTAAATTTATTATTTTTTTAAAGACTTTATTTATTTATTTGACAGAGAGAGAGAGAGATCACAGGTAGGCAGAGAGGCAGACAGAGAGAAAGAGGAGGGGGGAAGCAGGCTCCCCACTGAGCAGAGAACCTGATGCGGGGCTCCATCCCAGGACCCTGAGATCATGACCTGAGCCAAAGGCAGAGGCTTAACCCACTGAGCCACCCAGGCGCCCCTCCTCTTTTTTTAATCTGCCTTTTTTCAGTCAGAGTAATTACAGATTCATCCATGTTGTGGTGTGTATCAGCATTCCTTCTTATTGCTAAGTAGTATTCCGTTGTAGGGCTGTACCATGGTTGGTTTGTCTGTGTGCCTGGTGGTGCTGATTTGGGTTGTTTCCGCTTGCTCTCAGTTTTTAGCTATTCACGTGGAAAGCTTCTATAAACATTTGGATATATGTTTCCTTTAGATATATGTTTTCTTACCTCATGGGTAAGTAGCCTGGAGTGGGATGCTTGGATGATCATTCTTTCTAATGCTTTTCTGTGGTTCCTTCCCTGGCCTCAGGTGGTTGGTATTTTCTGCACAACCCTGTGCTAATCAGTACTATGTTCAAGGGGGACTCTGCAGATCTCAGCAGTTCTCCGTCTGTGCTGGCTCTCTTCTCTTCATGTGTGCTGTGAACCCTAGCTATCTTGGTCTCCTCAGACCCTTGTCTGTTCCCACTAAAAACTCTAGGTAGTAAGCCTCCTTAGGGCTCATTTGTGGTCTGTCTCTTAGGGTTTGCTGTTCTTTGTCGCCTGTTATCTAGCATATTAGAAACCATGTTTCAAAGCGGGGAGTCTACTTCTCCCTCTTCCTCTGACTCTACCCTCAGCTCATGCTCTCACTTTTTCTCTCTTACTCTCTCTCAAATGAATGAATAAATTTTAAAAAACTTAAAAAAAAAAGTGGCTTTTTGGGGGGGGGTCTCTTTTAAGCAGGAGGGAAGATTAGATCCTTGTTCTATCTTGGTTAGAAATGGAGGTCCATATTTTTTTAAATTAAGGCACTTTTAATTTTATGCACACACACACATATATTCCATTATGCGAATATCCTGTTTTCTAATTATTCCCTTGTTCCAGATTTCAGTTTTTCCAAATAGTACTAAACATATACTTTTTTGTCCTATTTAGGATATTTATTTTAGAACTACATTCTCAAATTGAGTTAATAGGCCAAAGGATATATAAGCTAATTTTCAGACTGCATCCTGTAAATACTTTTCTATAGATATTTTGGTTTGGTTTTGTCACTATTTTTGTTAGATTTCTCAGATTAACAGGACCTTAGAGTTGTTTTCATTTGCATGTAATATTTGTAGTAAAGATGTGCATTTTACATGTTTTTTACCACATTTCCCTTTGTGTATACTATTTATCTCCTTTGATTACTTTTAAAGGAGAATAATTATTGTAGTGATTGTTTCTTTCTAGTGTGGCTCTTTTTTTTTTTTTAAGATTTTATTTATTTATTTGACAGAGAGAAATCACAACAAGGCAGAGAGGCAGGCAGAGAGAGAGAGAGAGGGAAGCAGGCTCCCCGCTGAGCAGAGAGCCCGATGCGGGACTCGATCCCAGGACCCTGAGATCATGACCTGAGCCGAAGGCAGTGGCTTAACCCACTGAGCCACCCAGGCGCCCCTCTAGTGTGGCTCTTGAGTGGGTTTCAGTATGTAGTTTTTTCCCCTATATTGGAATATTTTATTTTATTTTTTTATTTTTATTTATTTATTTATTTATTTTTTTAAAGATTTATTTATTTGACAGATAGAGATTACAAGTAGGCAAGTAGGCAGAAAGGCAGGCAGAGAGAGAGAGAGGAGGAAGCAGGCTCCCAGCCAAGCAGAGAGCCCGATGCGGGGCTCGATCCCAGAACCCTGGGATCATGACCTGAGCTGAAGGCAGAGGCTTTAACCCACTGAGCCACCCAGGCGCCCCTGGAATATTTTATTTTAATACATTTCATTTTATAAGACTGTTTTTTTGATTGTTTGTTTGTTTTAGAGCATGGATCATTTTACGTCCTAAATGTATTGTCTTTCCATAGCTGGGCTTAAATCTTTCTTAAATCTTTCTCCATCCTATCCGCCATTTACTTACTTGCTTGAAAGCTTAATTTTGTGATACAACTGGCAGTTTATTGCAGTGCCTGTTGAAACAAGCAAAGTTCTTGTTAGAAACCAACTCTCTTGATTATGGAAGTAACTGGCATCCCAGTTCATTTCAGCCCAGCTCAAACCATCCCTTTAAAAACTGCTTGTTGGAAGCCCTGGTTTTTCATTCAGCAAATTGCTTCTCCGAAACAGTCATACAGATATTCTGGAAGCCTGCTGAGCTTCAAGAACTCCCTAGTGATGAAACACTTGTGTTGCTTTTAGTGCAGAAGTTTAATCATTTCTGAAAATTACAGTTGGCTATAATATGGTCATTGGCCAGTGCCTGAGGTGGTTGGAATCCCACTGAGTGTCGTGAATACGTATATGTAGAGTATGTGTGCGTATTTCCCCAAGTTGCTAGCTGCTGCTTCAAACTCTAAAGTGGCCTAGGTTTGAATAGCCAACGGCCTGAGTTTGATGGCTCCCAAGGTGCCAGGTACCACTTCTGAGTACTTGACATATATTATAGATTTAATCCTAATAACAGTATGTGGTTGGAAGGATTTATGCTCACCAGTTACAGATGAGGAAACTGAGGCACAGATAGTTTAGTAAACTTGCCCAAGATAATGCTGCTAAAAAAGTGTTAGCCAGTAAAGTTTGAAGGAAAAAAAGTAATTTTCTGATATTATACTTCCTTTTGAGTCTGAAACTGCAGTCTGGAATCACAAAATCGGTCAGGGTCCAAATCAATCAAGAAAAGTTCACAGTCATGAAGCACCGTTTTCGTGACTAAGCAGGTGAGACTCACTGTCCCCACCAGGGAGCAGGAGCAAGATGCTGGCAGTACGTGGTGAGGCTCAAATTGTGCCGTCCAGCATGTGCCCGTTCTGCTTCCCCTTTTTCTTTGAAGCTAGAACTTTTTTTTGCAGAAAACTGAACGTTGTTAGGATTATAATCTTTATCATCTTAATAGAAATTTGCTGGGTCTCCGTAATAGAAACTTACTGGCTTTATAATGAACAGGTACTTATAACTCCGCTTTCTAATGAGCACATGAATTTATATTGACCCTTTCATCTTGTGGCCAGACTAGCTCACAATCTTCATTTCATTCATTAGCTTTTGTCCCGTTGCTCTGGGGCAAGGCCCAGTCGAATCTGAGTAATTCATTTGTTTGGACTGACCTTTAATGCACAGCATAGCATTTGACATTGCTCTGGTAAAAGCCTTTGCCAGTTTTCCTCATGACTTTTATGTGCCAACTTTGGTTATCTGTTAAAACTCAAGTTTATATTTATCTTGTTTCATTTAAGATTCAGTGATTTATTGTTGTTTTAAGAAGATGGGAAATACGTGGGGCAGTGATGCTTTAAATTAGAAGATGAATGTGTTTGAAGTTTTTGTATCCTGGAGGCCAGACCCTGCAGTGTGGTTTCCTGGGCACAACAAGAATATTTTAATAAAATACTCCTATTACCCAGGAAATAATTCTTCTCTTTCTACTCTTCACAGCTTCCCTGGGGATAGTGTAGCAAAGGCCTGTTAAGTATAAGTATTAAGTAAAATGTGTCAAAATGGTATTACCTGTGTAAGTGGCTATAGTGAAGAAATTAAGGAGAGAGACTTTATATGTACAGTTCCAGTTACTGTGCTGTTTAGACATCCAGGTGCAGGAGTTAGTGTGAAAAAGTGTGTATTTCTTAAAACCAACAGTTCAAGGCACTTATGTCCAAGCCACAGGAGCGAGGATGTCAGGGTAGCATTCACTCTTCCGGGCTGGTGGTATGCAGAACCAGGCTCCATTTAACTCCCAACTCAAAACAGGTATTTCTGGACAATTTGGTATTAAGAGTGTGATGACCTTTTATCCTCTGGGATCTGTGGATTTAGGGACGGTACATTCCTTTCCTGTTCCCATCCACAGACTTGTGATATCTTTCCTGCGTGGTCGTCACACCCACCTCCTAATTTTTAGCCACTAGGGCTCTTTTTATTCTTGCTCACAAATGGTGAATTTTATAACAAGTTGTTATATCCAGGGACCCAGGTTGTTAAGGGAAAGTCAGAGTTGTTGCAGATTTGTCTTAGGATCAAGGCCTCACTGTACCTCCTCCCCACCTTCCCATAATGAGTGGAAAGAGGAAGTAAGGGGCGCCTGGGTGGCTCAGTTGGTTAAGTAGCTGGCTCTTGATTTCATCACTCAGGTCATGATCTCAGGGTCCTGGGATCGAGCCCTGCATCAGGCTCTGGGCTTAGCAGGAAATCTGCTTGAGATTCTTCCCTCTCCCTCTTTTCTTCTCTGTGCTTGTGCACGTGCACCCTCTGTCTCTCTCTCACTCTCTGAAATCTTTAAAAAAATAACTAGAGGAAGTGAGACCTTCATACAGCAGAAGGGATTGAATTTAGGGAAAAGCTATATTGTTGTTAGACTGATATCTTAATATGATACGCAAAATATCATCTTGTAATCGGCAGAAATAATCATCGAAAAACTCCCAGGTAGAGATGGTAAAATTATTTGACTTAAGGGAAGATTCAGTAGAGCAAGCTACTTTGGAACCGAGATTCTTATAGCATTGACTTGGTTGTTCATTCCTCCTGCTTACCGGGATAAATGCAGAGTGGGTTCGGTTGTCCTTATTTGGGGAGAGTCGAGAATGGGCAGAAGTAAAAGGATAGCTAATATAATACATGAGATTGGATTGTATGTTCTTGATTTCAAAAACATACAGTCACAGTATACTGTAGAGTGGGATGTATTTTAGGGTGTTGAAAGGGAAAGTTCAAGGTATTTGTCAGCTTACAAAAGAAAAATCGTTTATTTTGAGATTTTTATACTCTAGCATAGAAATTTTTTACTATCGCAGGCCACATAATGAACCCTTGTACGTTTTGTAAGGGAAAGGAGAAGGACCCCTTGTTTGGGGGCTTATTACGTATCCCACTGAAGACCTTGCTGAAAGTAGGTGTCCTCATTCCTCACAGTTGCTGTCGCTCAGCCTTGTGACTCTGTCATGCTTTCTCTGCAGTTTGCACTTAATGTTAGTTCTGCACCCTACCTTCTACATAGAGTTTCTTGACCCTAATGTTTTTGTCTGCCCTCTTGCCATTCCCATTTACGTGTGTCTTCAAATCACTTCTTTTTTTTTTTTTTTTTTTTTAAGAATTTGTTTATTTGTTTGAAAGAGAGAGAATGAGAGAAAGAGAGCATGAGGGTCAGAGGGTCAAGAGGAAGAAGCAGACTCCCCGCCGAGTAGGGAGCCTGATGCAGGACACCATCCTGGAACTCCAGGATCATGACCTGAGCCAAAGGCAAACACTTAACCAACTGAGCCACCCAGGCGTCCCTTGCCTTGTCATTGTTAATGTTAATTTCTGAATTGAGTGCTGTATGTCGAAAGAGGACAATTTGTAGTCCAACTGACCTGGATTTCGAGTCTGTTTTGGTGACCGAGTAGTAACTTTGGTTGAGTTATTTAATATATTTGAGTTCTGGCTTCCTCCTTTGTAAAGTCATATTGTTGAAATCTTCATCTTTGGAATATTAAGTGGGTCATACATAGTGCTTGTGCATATTAGGCATTCAGATATTATATAGTTATCTAATAATTATTTTTGTCAGTCAAGCTTATTTAGTAGCTCTGACTCACTTTGGATCCCTAAATAAGAAAGTGCCTAAAAGCAGCTTCTGGCTTTTCATTTATCGCACATCCACCTCACCTAACTGGGAGCTGCTGGCTGCTTCCCTCAGGTCTGATGGTTTTTTCGCCCCTGTTGAAAGACTTATACTAATAATCTTGGCTTGTATTTTGAATGGCCTATTCTCAAGTGTCATTTTAAGTTGATTTGTTATGCTAATGGCTTCACAAATAATGTGCGTCCTAATTAGTCCATATGTAATAAGGTGAGGTACTGACCTGCATACTTTCATACCACATTTTCTATGCAAAAAACCCTTAGCTCAGCTTTGCAGGGGGTGGGGTTATTATTGCTGCACATAAAGAAATCTGTTCTTTCTTGGACATGAATGGTAGTGACATTACACAAGAGTAACTCATGAAAGCTAGGGATACATGGTTGTTGGAGTCATTTAAAATCGGTTTGGACAGTGTGCTCTTGAACAGAACACCTTATGAGTAGTTCTGGTCCTAATTATATCTCCCTCTACCAGTATAATGGCCTCCTGACTGGCCTCCTTACCTCCAGTTGTCCCTCTTCTAATCCAGTTCTATAAATGGCTGCTAGATTAATCTCCCTGAAATATGTCTCTGATTCTACCCCTCTCTTTATCCTAAACTTTCCTAGAGAAAAGGGCCAAACTTCTAAGGCCCCATGATATGGCCTAAGCTTTCAAACTTACTTGTCAAAATATTCTTTATATACTGTTCTTTTTAGAGTAGTTTTTAATGAGAAGTTGGAAGTATGTATAGATAGTTTTGTGTGTGTGTCACGGGGGGAGGGGGGGTTAAGGTGCCAGATGGGACAGTCCTACTCTTGGCAGATTTTATCTAGCCCAAGCGGCCACTTGTGTACCCATTGAGGAGTGGTGTGGCACAACTCTGACCAGCTGGATTGTGGTTTTCCATACATGCTTCATGATTTCTTTATACTTTTCCTAGTCAGTCTCCAGCCTGGAATACTCTTTCCCCTTACCGGTATACAAGTTTACCCCCTTGTCAGTATTCAGATGGATAGGATCATCTGCACAAACCTTCCTCAGATTCTTGTCAAAATCTCTCATCCTGAGCCGCCATAACATCTTATCCATAAACATAAACCTATCTTGTTTTATGGTACCATTTTCTATTTTGCATTGTAGCTACCTACCTTATCTCTATTACTAGACTTTTAGCTCCTTTGAAGGTAGATTTTATGTTTGATTCATGCTTGTATCCCCAGCATATGCAGCATGGATCCTTGTAGGTCATGAACACATGCTTTATTTAAGTGGATGAAGACGTCTGTTCCTGCCTTGAAGCAAGAATGAGGTCAGGAATTGCTGCTGGTTACTTAAGAAGCCCCAGTAAGAGGCTGAATCATTTTGTGGTAGTTTTGGTTTCTCATATGTTTCATGTGTTTTATAATCACTCCTGGATCACACCGACTAAAATGTGGTAACTTCTACTTGTGAAATCTTGCCAACATGTGAAACAATTAGAAGATTGTTTGTTTTTGTGGTGAGTGAGATTATATTCTTTGGAGGAGGCGGTAGAATAGAGTCAGAAGTCCTTTTACTAGTTAGGATAATGTGGTATCAAAATTGCCAGTTCTTTTAATGTGCATGGGTCCAGTCTCCTAATGTTAAAACTGTCATTTGAGTCTCAGTGAGGTTAACTTGTCCAAGGCAACAATAATGAATCCCAATGGAAATAATTGCAGCATTGTCGTATTTGTTTTCTTTGACATCTCAAATTTGTACTTAGAATCACCTGCCTCTTTTTCTTCTTGACATAATGAAAGCCGATCCCAGTGTTTTCTGCTTAGGGTTTAACTCACTAATCATAATGACACTGTTAGTCTTTCTTATCTCTTTTGGTAGAATTGCTTCAGTGCTTTAACTGACAGATTAGACAATGAGAAGAAGAAATCCTTAATTTTAGATCCCTTTTTGTCCAGCTGGGTCCCTTAGATTAGAGCAACAGGCTGTCTAGTTCATGAAGAATGGGTTTCACAGTGCACTGGGATTTAGTAGCCTAAGCTGCTCTGTGGTGGAAAAGTGAGTTCTTTATGATTCTGGCAGCATTTAGAATCTGACTGCATTACAGAGAACGCAGGTTTTATGACCTCTTTGTTAGGCCGCACTGCAGAGAAATTCTTCTGTTGCCTAGTCAAGTAAGAAAGTTTACTAAGTTTGTTCTGTTGAGGATCAAAGAGTAAAACCTTAGGACCAGTTACAGGGAAACCTACTGAAGTTTTACTAGGAAAAAAACAACTTTCTACACAAGGTGTTTAATAAGAAAGTGTGCTTGTTGCCGCAGGAAGTTAGGGTTTTCCTTTCATTTAAGGCATTTATACAGGGCTGAATAAATATATGGTAGGAATGGCATGGAGAGGATTTGACGGTGATTGGAGGCTAGATGTAAACTTTGAAGTTTACATTCTTCAAATTTTTATTCTTCAAATTTAAATTCTTCAAACTTTTGAAGTTTCCATTCAACCCACAGACCTTGTGACTCTGGGGTTTATAAATTCATGAACTTGGTGAGACTGATTGATTTCACTATGGGAATAATGCATTTGCACCTGTCTTTTATTTTTATTTTAAGATTTTTTATTATTTATTTATTTGACACAGATTGAGAGAGAGAGAGATCACAAGTGGGAAGCAGGCTCCCTGCTGAGCAGAGAGCCCTATGTGGGGCTCCATCCCAGGACCCTGAGATTATGACCTGAGCCGAAGGCAGAGGATTAACCCACTGAGCCACGCAGGCGCCCCTGCACCTGTCTTTTTTTTTTTTTTTTTAAGATTTTATTTATTTATTTGACAGAGAGAAATTACAAGAGAGGCAGGCAGAGAGAGAGGAAGGGAAGCAGGCTCTCCGCTGAGTAGAGAGCCCGATGTGGGACTCGATCCCAGGACCCTGAGATCATGACTTGAGCTGAAGGCAGTGGCTTAACCCACTGAGCCACCCAGGCGCCCCCTGCACCTGTCTTTTTATGCATTTGTTCATTACATGCGAGGTAGCTGGTTCTTGTTAAAGCTTGCCTCCACCTTGTGACTACAGTGTTGTTTTTCCTTGTTCATTATACTAATCAATATAATTAAACTATAGAATTCATCAAGAAAAATGGAAGCTGGTTTACTGCCTGTGATTCTGAATTTCCTACCCCTGGTTATGCCAAGCTTCTGGGGCAAAGATAATAGCAGTGTTTTTGACCTCTTAGGAATTAAGAAAGGAAGGAGAAAACTTTTTTGCTTGTTTGAATTTTCATTGGAATAGAAGTCAAGGTCTGAACCTTGTATCTTAGTTTGATTTATAAGTCCCACTTTTCAATCCCAGGAATGACTTCTGGCTAGCCTTAGAGCAAATTAGCCAGATGCTTATATATTTGACAGAGTTTTCTCTTCTATTATTAATCATTAAAGTAAAAGTAATCATAATGAAATGTCATTCCAGTAATAATGAAAATATTCCAAAGCTTATTTAGACTTGTAATCTCAAATACATGAGAATGATTGCCTGGATTATTCACAATAATCTCATATAGGAGAAACAGCCAGGATACTGCAATTAGGGAATCATTTGCAGAACCTAGACCAAATTCCCTTTTTTTACTTAAGACAAGTTCCCATAAAATTTGCCTGGGTTTTATATACTAGTTCTCTAAGTCCTGACCAGTTTTTTTTTTTTTTTAAAGGTATCTTTGTAGGTTTTTTTTTCCTTTTGATATCTCTTTAAGGTATCTTTAGGCATCTAGTGGTGGTAGACAGAGCTGTACATCTTCTATAAATGAAGGCAGAGGGTAGTTTCCTGCCATGCCTGTCAGGCAGTAACTCTTCTTACTCCCGTATCTTATTTACCTGTCTGGTTTCCTGTTGTATTTTGATTGCCTCTTTCAGGCCAAGGAGATTAATTTAAACACATTGACCTCCTTTGTGGTTGTTGAGGATGATTACCATTGAGGTCTGATTTGTTTTCCGGGGGAAAAGGGAAGTTAATTTAAACAGATCTTAATCAGAATAGTGTTTCCTGTGATATGTGTGTATGATTTTGAAGATTAGTTCTAGGGTCCTACATTCTGACATGAACTCACGTGCTTTTTGCCAGGGACTCTGAATAAGATACTGGAATTCAGAGGAGATGTGTAATTCCTTTGAGGTTAAGACACCTTTGAGCACCTTGGAGAGCTTAGTCTATTTAAACCTCTTTCTGTCATAGGTTACCATCCTCTGGGTTGTTAGTTTGCTGAAAATAGAACTTAATTGGCTACTGTACAAAGCAATGTTTTTTAACTGGGCAAGAGAATCATAATTCAATCAGCCTGTTAAGTCTTTAAGATTGTGTGAAAATTAGAAAACGTAACCAAAACCTCATGTGGACCATGACTCCTGTGTAAACTAGGCCCATAGTCTTCTCTGTGTGATTGTGGGTTGTGCCCACTAGAGTTTCTGACCATTATGTGTAGCTGGAGCGGGCAGTATCTGCCCCACCTCTGAGGCATGTCCGTGACCATGTTCATTGTCCAGGACTGAGTTTTTTCAACTGCTCTGCATTTATTTGCCATAGAAATACCAAGGACTAGAACTGTCCAGCTGATGAAGCATTATCTTCCTCCTTTGTACTTTGGATTTTCCTATTTTGCTAAATAGGAAAGAGTTCTGTTGGGGGTGGTGTAGTAATGTACATGGCCAGTCATTTCCTCTCTATTTCAACAAAGATGTTGCAGGAGGGTGGGGACTTGGGGTAAGTGGGATATTGGGGAGGGAAATCCATTCCGGCTGTATGTTCTCTAAAGAAAGCGTGGTTGTCGATACCTTTATCTTCTGAGGCATGCCTGAGTCACTTCCTAGTGTGGCACCCTTTTTCATTTGAACAGGTAGAGCTATTGTGACTCCTCCCAGCAGACACTGAACCAGATGTGCCTGCTATTATAGAAGTGAAGTCTGACAGCTGTAACCTAACCTTTTTAATATCTTTATTCTATCTACTTCAGCCATTTTAGATTTTTGAAGCCTTATTAGATATGAGCAATTTTTGCTCAAAGGAACAGTCTTCCTGTTTCCAGTGATTGACAAGATACTGGTCAGCAGACAATGATTAGCAGTATGCTGTGGTTCCCATTTTCCCCTGATGAATATTTGTGGTTACAAACTAACAGCAGCTTTGTGCTACAGCACAGTTGTTTGGGCTCATAGGGCAGTGGAGTTCCTTCCAGTTCTAGCTTTTATATGCCTGTACTTAATGAGAGATGTTGGGTGCTCTTAACACCTTGATAATTAAGGTTGCCAGAACTAAAGGGATAGGCCGCATAGTTGCGTGTTCCTGAGGACTCTTGTCGCAGCTGTACTTGGACTTCAGCCTTTTGTTATTCTTCCACTGCATGTGACAATTCATGAGAGAACTTTCTCTTCAGTCATCACATATTTACTGAGCACCTCCTGTACCTGGATCTTTTCTGTGCTCTGCCTTGAAGATGTCTTAATTTTTCTCTAGTTTGGTTGTGACTTTAGTCATGTTGTGAAAATACCATAATTAGAGTTTGGATAACTAGTGTTCTTTAAGGTGGGAACATACACCAGTTATCTCATTTTGGCATTTTTTGGTGTACTGGGAAGAAACACGTTAAACCAATCTTTGGGTTTTTAATAGATATGTATGGCTTAATGAAACTGTATCTAGATGGGTATTCCTAGGTATAAAGAAAGCAAAGCAAACAGAAAGGTATTGACTTATGTTGAATTCCCACATGTGGGTTATATTGTGGTGACCTAGGCGCTTGGTATGTTCTGATGGATTGAAACTTCAGAATATTATTTCAGAACTCTTCCCCACTGTTGAAGCCTTGTGCTTTGTTTCATGTGTGGCACAAGCGTCTTGGTTCCCTGTTTCACATATCACTCTCTCCAGTCTGTTGTTCCATACTGTTGCTTATTTGGTCTTTCTGAAGTTCAGACCCCATCATTCTTCTTCCCCCAAAGTTTTCTGTTTCTATATTCCACAGGTTAACATGTCTGCCTGGTAATTAATAGTAGGCCCCTGATATCTGTCCCTTGGCTCCCTGCCAGCATTGCTTGCTTTTTCAACTCTGTCTTCCCTACTGCTTATCTCATCCCTCTCTCTGGAAAAGTACCTGGAGAACAGTGCCTTCCTACCTCCAGCGTTACTACTTCTTAGCACAAAGAACTAATTCCCCAGAGTTAGAAAAAGGCGGGGGGGGGGGGGGGTGTCGTGCTTGACTGGCTCACTTGGTAGAGTGTATGACTGTTGATCTTGGGGTTGTAAGTTCAAGCCCCATGTTCGGTGTAGAGATTACTTAAAAATAAAATCTTGAAGGAAAAAAAAGACCTAACAACATATAATTTAAGAATAATAGGCCTGCAATAAATTTGTTCAAATCCAGATTCATCACTTTGTTCCCACTTTTTGATTTTGTGAAAACCGGGAAATCTTTATTATAGGCTGGTCCTAATTCACCAACTGTGTTTTTGAACTTCTTATGTACATGGTGAATTTAGCAGAAAGGCCAGAGATGTGAGGACGTGAATAAAGGACAAAAAATTTTTTTAAAGGTTCTGTTTATTGAAATGGAGACTATTGGAAGAGGATGGTTTTAGAGAAAGCTGTAAGCAGCGTGAGAGCAGAAAGAAAGGAGGAAACGTAGTAATCATGAAGAGGGGGGTGACCTAAGGAAAGACATTTTAATTGATCAGTAGAAGGGCGGTTTGCGGTTAGTCAAAGTAGAAATTAATTGGAAGATGAACAACACATGGAAAAAGGGGGAGACATGAAACCCTCCTTCAAGATTGTTTAATGACTACTTGGAGTTGATTCCTGATTATACAAAGACAGAAGTGATATTGATTCATTTTGTGAATTCTGATGGATGCTATTCAAAGAGGAAAGAAAGAAAATTCTTTATACAAGTTTACTGTAGTGAAATGATGTTCTTTAAGAAATACCATCCATGGTGACTGCTGGGGAACCTGGCCTTCTAATAATAAGCCTTTTGGCCTGAAAGTAATTTAACCATTAAGTATCTTTCTTGGTGATTATAACTGCGAGATATTCGATAGTCATGAAATTTAGTTAACATTCTTGCTGTTGAATTGATTTTTAATGTTTATTTGCAAAACCTCAAATATGTTTTCAAAGCCTCGAATGCTTTCCCAGAGTTATCCATTGTACACTCCCTAGATATGAAATATCAGTTTTACAGGCTAGCAAAATGGTATTTAATGGTGGCTGACAGGATAGTGTTTAAGGACAATATGTATTGGATACTTAAATTTTTCTATTATCTGACTCTTGGCACAGATCATTGAATTTAAGTTGTACTGAGATTGCAGAAGATCTGGCCGCCTTAATAACCCCAGCTACGCTGCATGTTTATTTAGTCTCTGGACCTCCCTGTGCCTTTCTGCTTTCTAAGCATGTACAGAAGAAAATAAAACCATTTTGGTTTCTACCTCCACATCTACTTGCATTAGGAAAGATGTCTAAAAAATGTGAGGGACATTTTCAGGCCGCTTCTTGAAGCCTGGAGCATACCAGTTTTTTGGTGACGTGTTGACATCAGTTTGTTTTTTCTTTCTCTAATGTTTGCCTTCTCTGATTGTACTCGAAGACCAAAGGTTTCACCACATTCCCCCTTAAAATTTTGAAGCTACATTTGGCAGATCTACAGCTCTAAAGATATTTTGTTTCATATCTATACATTTTGCCTTGAATTTCATTTTAAAATTGATTACTGTATTGTAGGCATATGAAGTGTCGTCTTAATGGCTCCTTGGATAAAATACATTTTTCAGTTAGATAAGTAAATGAAATCGTCTGGGTTATTGAGCATGACTCACTTAAAACCTCAATGATTTCTCTTTCCACCCATTGTTAACCATATATCCTGCTGGTTTGTGGCACTGGGACTTTGCATAGGAGTTAAAGCATGAAGTGTAGATTTGTGGATAACAGCCCCCTCCTCAGCACAAAGACGGCTACTTTTACCTTTTCGCTTTTCCTTTGATCTCTTTTTGGCTTTACTTTTATCCTTTGCTATAGGATTCTTAGCTGCTTGTTTCTTTTTTCTTAGAAAAGTGTGAGCACATGAGTTAAACTACAGGGAATTTTGGAGTGATTTGATGGATGTGCTATCCTACACATAACCCATATGGGTTGTTTGAATAAGAAGCCCCTTTATGATAGGCCCATATTTGCATATTTGCTCAGAGTTTCTCCACTGAATCCTGTGGGGGTTCCTGTGGTACACAGTGTAAGCTTCCCATCATTGCCATGCATCCATCTGCTCATCGGAATACTTTCTGCTTCCTCCTCTGCCCCTGCCACTCATAATTCTTAAGTTACAACCTCAGTGTGGAAGGGAGAGGAACATAGCTCTTATCATCGAAGACTGAAAGCTGTTGAAAAAAATGGGATGAAAAAGAAGCAAAGCCATCATTGTTTTCTTAATCCCTTACATCTGCTTTCCTCTTGAACAGTTTAACTTTACTGTTGCTAAATTAAATAATGATAATTTGTTAAATTTATGAAGACCTAGTTTAAAGGCATTGGAGGCAGAAAGAGGGAAGGTGTATAGCTCCTCACAGTAATGTTCCTGGAATGCTGCAGATAAAAATGACTTTTGGTAAATCAGTTTATGCTTTAGAAGTGGTGGGAAAATAACTTTGTAAAGAAACAATTTTTAAAGTTTCTATGTGTAGAGAAGAATCCTTTTATAACACAAATAATCATTGTAGCATTTTTTTCGCTGTTAATTTGGGTTTTTTCCTTCTGTAAATTTTAAACCGTGCTATTTCAGTTTGGATTGATCAACTAAGTGGTTGTGGATCAGTATAGAAAATA
This sequence comes from Meles meles, assembly GCF_922984935.1. Classification (NCBI taxonomy): domain Eukaryota; kingdom Metazoa; phylum Chordata; class Mammalia; order Carnivora; family Mustelidae; genus Meles; species Meles meles. Next base: position 24,325,214 of record NC_060075.1, on the reverse strand, counting down.
GGACAGAGTGGTGTGATTTACCAAGTTTGAATACACCACTATTTGGGGATTCAGTCTATGTTCCTTGAAAATAATCCCTGGTAAAAACTTCATTGTTAAAACCTACAACTTAAATATTTTCTGTGGATTAAGTCTGATTAAAGCCTGTCCCATCTGTTCAAAATCCATGTAGATAGAGTCCTATTAGTTTGCATTTAAATTCTGCTTTTGCAGGTTGAGTAGAGTTCTGGAGAAGGTTGAACAGATTTGAGGGACCAGTATGGGGAGGTACTAGGGATGTAGGGGATAGAGATTGTGGTGGTGGTGAGGTGTCAGTCACAGTTTCATGTCACTGACTCATCAGAGTCTGGTTCTCTCTGGTTTTCTGGTTTTTCACAGCAATAGTGGACATAGTTGACTTCTGATTTTTAACGCTGTGTGGTTTTGTTGACAATGGAAATTGGCTCTTCATTTGAGTGCTTTGAGAAACTGTTGCTTAGTGTTGATATTTTGTCTCACAAGTGCCTGCAGATTATAGAAGACATCTCCACTTTTGAAATTCAGTTGTTTCTTTTGGTTGTTTCCCTCTCCTTCCTCTCCTGGCTCCCTAGCTCCTGATTTGGATTAAAACTTTTTAAACAAGCCTCGAAGACATAAGACATTTACACAGTTGCAGATTTATTACCTTTGAATTTTTAGAAATGAACTTTTAAAGGTTTCCTTTACATTTTTAAAGTTTCCAAGTAGTGCCCATATCTGTGCAGACTGACAGTTACATTGGAAGAGTGGGGGAGGGCAAAGAAGTTAACATTCATCAAAACATTTTCTGAAGATGTCTATCTTCTGTTTCCTTCTGTGATCTGATTTAATGAAGATATTTTCACCTCAAAGGACCATCTACTACCAAGGATTAACATGTAATCTCATTGTTAGGTAAATGGGTGTGACTTTGTCCTCATGCCCTTGCTTAGCTGTGAATGTTACAACATGGGTTATTTTCAAGGAGTCAGACCCATTTTTATGTAACAGTTACAGACTGGTGGGCATTTATAGCTAGAAGGAACATCATTTAGATCCAGCCACCTTCTCCCACCCTCCGCCCCCAGGAGGAAATTGAAGCCCAGAGATATTAAGTAATTTTATTCAACAAATACTGAGCGTTTGCCATTATGTTAGACCCAATACTAGGTGCTGGGGGCTACAGAGATGAGTAAGTGTTAAGTCCCTCCTGGAGATTAAACACGTAGTTCTTAGATCCTACAGTTTGTAATTAGTGGGTCAGAAAGTAGAATATTTATGAAGCCTTCACATTCAAGTCTTTCTAACTTGATAGGACAAATATTATACCATCCTTTTGTTCATTCTCCTGCCTTTAATTTACTGAATCATTCAATAAAGATTTTCACTTACTTATTTTTAGAACAAAATTCAGTGTTCTCCCTTGACATCAACACTGCTTGGCTAGTGCTCTTCCTTGCAAGATTAGTGTCCACCAACCATCTCCGTTTATTCAAGCCCCCAAAGCCTGACTGAAACTACTGCTGAAGCCACTGCCGCATCTAGGGGGCATATTGCAGTTTTTATCTTGACTGCGTGTTGCTGTGTCTTCTTAAAACTGTCCATTGGATTATTGGTGCTCCAATTGTCCTACCTCTTTCCTTTTCAGTTTCCCTTAGAGTTTCTGCTGCCCACTTCTTATTCCCCAGAAGGGCCCGATGTTTGCACAACTTACAGAAACTGGTCATTCTCCTTGAGTTAGGATCCCTGAGGAGAGGGTCTTTTCGCCATCAGACCTTTTCAAGGTTGTAGGTGCTTCCATCTCTGTTCTAATAGCACGTTGTACATATTTCCTAATCCTGTAATTTTATGTTATGCGTTATCAAGGTTTTCTTTGGATTTTTTCCTTAAGAACTGGGACCATTTTCTTCAGCAACTGGCATATGATAATGTTTTTTAAAATGTAGTTTAATGCAGAATGACTCCTCACTGGCTCAGGCAGTCCATCCCTTTGTTTCTCTCTCCAGCCCTCTCTGCTGGGCTCTACGAGCTACATTGCTGCCAAGAAACAGCTCGTGGTGATTTGCTGTTAGTGGTAGATTTATAGTTCTATGAATTGTCAGTGTATTAATTCAAGTAAGAAGCTTAAACACAACCCTTAGTTACACCCAAATCGATGGCAAACCTTTTTTAAAATTCATAAATCACATGTGCATAAACTTGAGCCCTCATCTGTTTGATTAAATCTGCATTTGTAATTTGTGTGGGACAAATAAACAAAATATTTTACAGCTAAAACAAGGATGTTTTCCAGTTCTCACTATGATAGTGAATATCCTACATGATGGTATTGTTTCCGTACTTAACGATAACCTAAACATTGGTGGTTCATTTGTGCTGGGCAGTACTCCATCCTACAAAAGACAGTTTCTGCCCTTAAGGAAATACAGTGTACTGCAGTTTAAAAAAAAAAAAAAAAAAAAAGTGTGTAGATTGATTTTCCCCAATGCCTTGTTACGTGGCATGATAGTTCTTTGGAGCCTGTTATCAAGCTGACCCATTTGCTGAGCTAGAATGTTTATCTCTTGTTTCTCCATTTCGTTTGGGTTGCTGACCCTTCATCCTTTGCTGCACACTTGTCCTTGATTAAAATTAGATCAATAAAGCTAAATCAAGGTAAAAAGGGGGAATTTCCTCAGGAGTATAAGTGACCATATATTACAATTAAACTGTCCAGAAGGAAATATAATGTGTGTGTGTGTGTGGTTTTTTTTGTTGTTGTTGTTTGTTTGTTTTTGCTTTATTTTTACTCACAGCTTTTTCTTTTATTTCTGATTAGGACTGATAACAAGCTATGTGGGTTATACCTTATTTTTTGGAAGTATGGAGGGAGGTGATGTGGATTTTTAAGCTGGTGTTTCTGAATTTTTTGTTTTGTTTTGTTGTCCTGTAACCTCCTGGTCTTGGGTTGTGTTCAAATCTGTAAGATTTATTAGGTGAACATTCTGTAGCTAAGTGGCAAGATGTTCTGGCTTCTCATTAGCAGTGACCCTGGGTAGTTTTCTCACATTCAGCAGCATTTGTTAGGAGCCACCCAGCATTCTTGTCACCAAGTGGTGAGGCTGAGCTGGAGTTTTGGGTGAGGAGGTCACCTTGCACATATCTCCCCGGGGGAGGCAGGGGGGCTTTGTAGGGAATGCTCAGGCTAACTGATTTCTCTCTTCTTTCTGCACACCAACTCTGCTCTTGTAGAACAAAATGCTTAGTGGTTGAAAGAAGGAGAATGGCTCTTTTTCTCCTTCCCAGAGCTGTTGGAGGAGCACACAGGGTCCTTAAATGCCTTGTAGTGGAATCCAATAGCTATGGATTATGGAGTCAGAGTTCCAACTTTTGCCCCTCTATTTTCTCCTGGATAGACCTCGGTCTAAATTACACTGAGCCTCATTTCTTACTCTGTTGAATTGTTCTGAGGATTAAATAAGTACATTTGGGTTAAAAAGGTGAGTATGACGTTGTTTTTAACCTGGAGTGCCTTCTAATCACCTATGTGATGTAAGAAGTTTATCTACATACTGACTTGGGTGAGATATGCAATGAGAAGAGAAAGGACATTTGGTTAGAGAGCTCCGAGAAGTTTTGCTGACGGGGGTAGATGGCATTTGAATATGGCCTTACAGAATTTTTGTCATTTTAGTAAGCAGAGTCTACTGCTAAGATAGTAGTCACATCCAGGCATAGGATATAACATAAAAAGAAGAGTAGAAGATTCCATTGTGGTACTTGTTCAGGAAGGAAACAGTTTGGAATATAGTTGTTGGGAGCAGAATTGCCCTAGCAAGTTTGATTATATTCATAAATAGTGACTAAGTAATCTCCTTTTCTTTTTCTTTTTTCTTTGTGTGTGTGTGTGTGTTTGTGTGTGTGTGTGTGTGAGCTGTCAACCAGAGATCTGGAATCATATCTGAAAACTTGCATGTTAACTTGCAGTTTGATAGCATGTTCATGCTTCTCCCAGATTGTAGAAATCAGACTGTTACCTTGAATGAGCTCTACTTTTTTTCTGGTAGTTAAAAAAAACAAAAACAAAAAACAACAACCAAAAAACTCTCCTAACTTAAAATTGACCATTTTCCTCATTTATTTAGTGTGTAAGTCAGAAGTGTCAAATATATTCATGTTATTGCAAGACAGATTTCGAGATTTATCTTGTAGAACTGAAGCCGTATACCCATTAAACATGTTTTCCCCCTTCCCCTCAGGTCCCTGATAATCATCGAGCTCCACTTTTTTTTGGGGGGGGGGGGCTGGTGACATAAAAGAAGTTTCTAGAATCCATTCAGTAACCTCTTAATGAAAAAATATGTACTATAAAACCTGGTGTTATTTTTTCCATTTTGTTGTAGTAGAAAAATGACATGTTGTTAGTGTTCTAAGCCTATGAGTTTGGCCATCTCTATTAACCCTCACTTTATTTCTATTCTTCTTTATGCTGTAGTAACCACCTTGAAACATTTAAGGTTTTTACTTTTCCATCTTTACTATGATCCCAAGAAATGAAACCATAAGTGTAGCCTTGTTATGGTTGACCTTTTTAAGATCACAAAATGATTCACTATCCAAGAGAGCATTTAACAATGTATCAAGTAGAAAAAGTTTAGGATACATTCTTCTCATTGTTTAAATGAGTCTTGTTGACTTTATGGTTTAGGCACATACTAGCTTGGAAATCTCTTTACTCTAATGTGGTACTTGTGTTACCAGGTAAATCTTGCAAGAATTTCTCTCCATCACCCTTTAAAAAATATATATATATATATAGAGAGAGAGAGAGAGAGAGAGAGAGAGCATGAACAAGGGAAAGGGCAGAGGGAGAAAGAGAATCTCAAGCAGACTCTGTGCTAATAAGCACAGAGCCTGGGATCATGACCTGAGCCAAAATCAAGAGTCAGATGCTTAACCAACTAAGCCACCCTGGAGCCTTCATCTGTTTTAACTGTGGAAGCTTTTCATGCACACTCCTTACATTTTTCTTGGGTCTTTTATGTACATTTTTGCATTGTAGATGGCCAGGTGCATAGTCTAGAACAGGTTAGAGGTGGTATTCTCTGAGGGAAATGTTGGTTACCAAAAGAGTATTGACCTATCTGATAGTTGCACGTTTCTTTGTCCAATTACATAGCAAGGAGGCTTTGGGCTGCTGTTTTGGGAGATGGAAACCATACCGGTTGTTTTAACCGATGCAACTTAATATAAGAAATTATTAATCAAGCATGGGAATACCATAAAGGCAAAAAGAGAACTCTAAGGTTCACGTAGAGGTGTTCGTTACAAGATGCAGCTACTGTCTGTGGGGTTGGGAGGACGAATAAGACACTGGAATATGAAAACTTAGAAATTTGAGGATGGACCCAGTGGAAGGGGGATGCTGGCCTCTGTTGAGCTGATGTTTTTGTCTCTGAGCTTGACGGAGAAACACTGCGGAGCTGGGACCCAGACCTGCCAGGAGGGGCTGCTGGTTAATTGGTTCTGGAGAATCTGAGGAGGTATGATGAGACGACTTCTGGGAGTGTTGGGCAAACTGTAAGCTGGAATCAGTTACTGCTCCTGGAACAGACTGCCATTGCTGAGGGGAAGAAGTGTAGCTCTGGAGAAGCTGACAGGAATAAGAAAGAGTTTGTCCCTTCTTCCTGTCCATTCTCCTGCTAACATCCCCTATTGGCAGAGCCTAACAGGGAACCAGCTGGCAAAGCAGAAACGTGCTTGGCAGTTTTCCCATCTCAGCATCACAAAGTGGAATTTAAAAAAGGTTAGGTTTGAAACTGAGTGACAGTAGCTTCATAACTGGCACAAATACTGTGTCCAACTTACTTAATCTCGATGAGCTTTCCAGGAGCTGGTGGCTTTGGGTGGGCATGCAGTACTTGCTGAAATGAATTGACCTTTTCAGGTCTGTGGGGGATTGGGTGTGGAACCAGACAGGAGCGAAAAGCCTGTGGGTAATCTGTCTGTCCTTGCCACCTCAGTAGTACTGGGGAGATGAGAGAAACTCGTATGGGCTCTGGGGCCGGATAGATCTTTTTTGGGATCTTCTGCTCTGACATATGTTATCTTGAGCATGTTTTTTCTCTGGGCATCTTATTTGAGCAAACTAGTCATTCCAGCTTAATTGGTTGCTGTGGGGATTAGAAATAATTTTTAAAGTACCAAACACATAGTAGGCATTCACATGGTTTGGGATGTTTGTTTTGCTTTTTAACAGAATGTTGGAGGAATTGAGAGTGGAGCCATCCATCTGTGTTAGGGAGTTAAGTCAGAAGGCCGGCAGTAGGAACAGTAAGCATGTGGTTGTCACAATGGGATGGTGATGTGATTGACATAAAAACGTCAACTAGGCACAATTAAAGTTTTGTTTGTGGCTAGGAGAACCAGGGAATTTCGAGTGGTGTGACAGAAAGCAGGAGCTTAAACTGCATTCGCAGTGACCAAGGTACTAGTCTCAGCTGGACAACAGAACCATGGATGATCACCCCTGTTGCAGAGCTCAGGGTGGGGAATCCCCTACTAAGGCCCTCGTGCCCTCACTCGACTCTTCTGGGGATCTGGTCACTAGAAAGCTTGCACATTAGGTGCAAATGACTGGTGCAGAGTAACTTCAATCCCTTCCTGACTGTGTTTATTCCAGGTTGGGTGAAAGGATAGTCTCTGTCCCGGGAGCAACTTCTAGCAAGTCTGGCTTCAGCCTTGTCAAGGTCTCTTCCTGTGGTGGGGCAAGGCATGATGTCTCTAGAAAGAATTGCCTTGCCAGCTGGGCAATGTCCGTGCTGTTCACGGTTCTGGGAACTTGATTCACCTGTGTTTCTCCATGGTTGTAGTGACTGATAAATGTCGTTTTCTGATTGACAGCAGGTAGGCTGTAGAGTAAAAGAGAGTCCTCTTTGTTCTGTAGGGCTAGAATGATACCTGTCCTGAAGGCATAGGCCTTGTTTTAGTGAATTAAACCCACACGGAGAGTACTTTGAATTTGGTGGATAAAATATGTAGCAGTAGACCTGGCAGCCTGATTTAGACCTTGGAGTGATGCAACTGGCAAGGCAGAAGCTCGGTGTCTAGAGGGAGACCTTAAGCCGTGCACTTACATAATTCAGTCCCAGTTTTTGAAATGCATCACAATTTATTGCACAAATTTGACTGGAAATCTGGCTCAATTGAAGGTTCCACTGGCACCAGCTAAATAATGGTGTCATATCCAGCATCATTTTCTCTTCTGTTGTAGTTCCAGGAAGAAACTTTAATAATTATTTTTTAATATGGTAAAGAAGGAGAGGCATTCACAAAGAAACATTTCTCTAACAAAAAATTATCTTCTGAATGGGCTTCCCTGATCCTGCGGTCTGTTACGGAGAAATTGGTTTCCTATTGTAAGAGATTTATTTTCTTTTCCTCCTTTTCCTTCCTCCCCTTCTAGAACTGTGGGAGGGCTTGTGGCACGTCACCGTGCTGGATGGGTTTCATCTGGCATGTAGCCTGTACTTTAAGTAACGGGGTTGTCTCTTCTCAGGGTATTGGCTCTCCATTTTTAGCCTGGGGATGAAGGGTAAGAAATGTGGGAGATTTCTCCATTACTAGAAAACATAATTTGGGGCCAACTGGTTAATTATGAGCTTCCAGTGTAAAGGAAGACATTTCCAGAAGGGAAGAGCCAGTTGTGATATACCGGTCCCTGCTGGTTTCCATTACCTCGCAGACCTCCAGGCCTGCTTTTGTCCTTGAAGATGCTTTTTCCTTGCTCCATTTTCCCTTCTGTTTTTACACTCTGGTTTCTTATTTGCACACTTTTTGTGTTCTTTCCAATGAAGGGGTTTCCTATGTCAACGTTGATTCATGTTTGCAATCAATCTTCAGAACTCCTAGCTCTGTAGAAAGAGGCCCTACTAGAGAGTCACTCGTTATTTTTTATTCCTTCCCAGCCCTGTTTGTTCATTTGAACAGCAAACGAAGAGTGCGTGCGTCATTCAGCATCGCGATGAACCTGTTAGGATTGTTGCAGATCAGTCTCCAGAACCTAGGAAGGGTCCTGCAGTCTTCCCCGGCCTTCTCTTTTCTCTCATTTTAGCCACCAGAAACATCACCCCAGCACATCTTGTCTAGGCTTAAGTTTAATCTCCAATTCATGAGTTGGGGGAGGGGGGCTCTGGTACTTTGATTCCTCATTAGGAAATCTTTTATGTTGTAGTTCAGTATTACTTATTTTAAGTGTTGAATTGTCACACTTGATATTTTAAAAATATCAGTTCAGCTTACTTAAATTCTGAGTGGTGTTATGTGCTCTTACAAGGATTTCTGGTAACCATTAGCTAATGATCAAGAGTATTTTCTTTCTTCTTCAGAGATTGTAAGTAATAGAATTCATTATGTCAGACTTGCAGAGAGAACAGAAGATTGCTTTAAATTCTCAGCCAGGTCAAAAGAGAACAAACCGATTATTTGGATTTTGTACACTTGTTTTTTCCAACATTACACACAGCAGTTAGAATATTACTTTTGCATCACCGCTTACAGAGAGCCTCGATTTTATAGTTTGGTACAGTGAGCTATCTAGCCTGGAATCTTTTTAATCATTATTCAGTAATGCCATTTGTGTAGTATAGCATCTTACTTGGTAATACTGGCCAGAAGGTAGAGACATGAGAAATAGTTCACCTTCCAGTAGTGTTGTATGGGGAGCATTCATTCAGTGACTTTGCTGGCAGTGGTATGAGCCTACAGTGGTAATTGTCTCCCCTCACCCCCCCTTTAAGTGCATTTAGTGTTTATTAACCAGTTCCCTTTATTCTGTAATCACAAGAAGTACAGTTTGAGTTTTAAAAAATAAATCTTTTAGATAGGACTTTTTGTTTTCCTCATTTTATTCTCTCAGTATGTTGAATTTTCTAGGAATATGGCACTATGCTAGGCACTTTCTGGGCAACATAAAGATCTTTTTTTCTCTCACAGTGATCTTTCCTTGTGTGGTCTGGTAGGGAAGATAAGACCTATATGGAGTAATTAAACTGCAGTAATAACAAGGCAGAAAGTGATTAGTGCTGTTGCTTTGGCTTATCTCTTCGTCTCTTGACGTTTTAGCTCTTGCTAACATCCCTGCTAGATGATGTAAAACTTAACTAAGTAGCTTTGTTTCTTCTTAACACTGAAAGTGTAGATTTGGTTTTCCAGTGGAGTTTACATTACCTAAAATGTTCTTTGAATGTGAACTTGGAGTTGCCTTAATTTGTACTAATATATCTAGCCCTTTTATGATCTTTTCAGGGTTTTGAAATAATTTTGCCTGCTTCCCACTCTTTTCACTTGTATAATGCCAGGTAATTCTTTAAATTGCTGCTTCTTAGGAGGAAACTGAGGCACAGGAGCAGCCAGGAGCTGCTGGTGGCAGAATCGTTGTTCAGAGCCCAGGCTCTTATTCTGTTGGTCAGCAACAAGCTGCAGACTTAACTCTTGATCATTTGTTGCCATCACATGCTTGAGGAGTGTTCGATTTCAAAGTCCAGGGCAGCTCTTTCGTCTCTGACTTCAGGAGTAGTGAACTTGAGCTTTGTTCTCTTCAAGGATCTGATGCCCTTTCTGTCTCATTATCCTGGTCTTACCGGCAGAATCCTCACTATTCCTCTAGGAAAGGTGGCCCAGACTTACTGCCCCCTTGGAGCAGACTTCTATTTTCAGAGCAGTTGGTGAGTGGGGGAAAAGATTTTGCCCTCTTGCTTGTTGGAAACCGTCCCTATGCAGGGAGAAGACGATGGGGCAGGACTCCAGAGTCTCTTTTATTTTCAGTTTTCTTCGGGGTCCAGGAGCAGCTTTGCTGTGGATCGCACAGCTTCTGACTTGTGAGCCTTGGCATTCTTTAGCCTTGAGGTCTGTGATGGGTACTGCTGCTCTTTTCTTTTATTCCCTCCTATGCCGGCAGAAGTATTTGCAGCCAAGTGAAGGGACCCCATATGGTTTGGCGCTTGGATAATGGTTTTGGAGCCCTTAGAGCCTTTAAAGTATTTATTCTTAAAGCCTTGACAGGGTCTTGGGGGAAAAAAGCCCTGATATTTGGCTTCTTGCCACCCCCCCCCTTTACCTCCCTCAGCCTTATTGCATCTGAGCAATAAATAGCAAGTCCTTCTGAAAGTGCTCATAGTTGGCTAATGTAATTGAGTAGAAGAGCAATCTCCAGACACATTTTTTCCCCCTTTCATGATGGTCTTGAAAATGGTACTTTAATTTTGGGATGTGCAGGTTCCTGTGGAACATAATCATATGCTGTGCACTGCAGATGACGGGCGAGTCCCTTCAAGGACACGAGGCTGCCGAGAGCTGCTCGGCTGCTTTCCCTCTTTGGATGCCGTGAAGCCGGTTTCCTGGCAACTTGCCAGACTGTGACTGGGCCTGTTTTGGGGAACTGTCACTCCCTCTTTTCTGTTGTCACCGTGGCTAGTCTAGGTCTAGACCACTGTGTGTCTGAGGACAGGCAGACAGGAGAGAGGATACACCCTCTTTGGCTGGTCCCTGCCTGTGGGCAGGTTGGTTTTCTTTCTTGATTCTCGGATTCCACATTCCATCTTCTTACAGCTGGACTCGCGGAATATTTGAAAATCTTGTTTCGTCCCTGTGACTAGAACGTTTTAAGTTGTTTTATCCATGTAGAAGTTTAGGGAGTATGTTGAGTTACTTTCAGCTACGTACAGATGCACTTGGATTCCCCAGTGATTTACTTGTTTATTTTTGTTTAACTGTTTGCCATTAAACACTTCAGTATTGCTTTCTGACTCTTAAAACCTTTAACCTCCTTTTCTTGCCATTTTTTTAAGTGGGCCTAGGCACTCGGTATATACAGCACCATTTTCAAGGTGTGGCCCACAGACCTTCTTGCTGCTTATTAAAAACATAGAATTATGGTAATCACACGCCAGACTTACTGAATCACAGTATCTAATGTGGGCCTGGCAGTCTGCATGTTTACAAGCTCCCCAGTGATCCTTAGGCACACCAAAATGTGACAACCACTGACAGGCGATGATTGCTTTTTGGAAATAACAAGCCCGAAGTATAGTGTCCCACCCACCAACAGTGAGCATAGGCCTCTGAGATAGCTGCGTCCAAAATCCCAGCTCTTCTGTGACCTGTTACATGATCTAGGAACGTACCGTTTCCTTGCTGTACAATTGGAATTTTACTCCTCGCCCCCATGATCCAGGGAGCATTGCTGTCAGCAATCAGCCTGCTTGATAGGGTTGTTGTAGGGGTGATAGGTTTGTTACTGTAGGGGAGGAAAGTTTTCCTTCCCCCAAAGGGTCCCTGTATGGGTCCTAAAATTAAACTGACAAAGACAGATTAACAGGAAAAAGACATGCGGATTTATTTAAGTTTTATGTGACATGGGAGCTTTCATAAGAAGATAAAAGACTTGGGGCACCTGGGTGCTCAGTTGTTAAGCATCTGTCTTCAGCTGTGGTTATGATCCCAAGGTCCTGGGATTGAGCCCCACATCGGACTCCCTGCTCAGCGGGAAACCTGCTTCTTCTCCCACTCTCCCTGCTTGTGTTCCCTCTCTCGCTGTCTCTCTCCCTCTGTCAAAGAAATAAAATCTTTTTTAAAAAATTAAAAAAGAAAAGAAAGGCTCTAAGAAACAGACCTGAGTGTTTTTATATTAGGTCAATGGAGAATGGACTGCTGGGTAGAAATATGATAGGTGAAAGAGTATGAGGAAAGTGCCAAAACCTGTTGGTTTGGATTCTTTGCAGTGTTCTCTTTTCTTTGGCAATAAGGATGTTTTTTTCCTTCCTCCGGATATACTAAGGACATCTCTCCCGTGAGGTTTTATGACCTGACCTGTTGGAGGGGAAAAGAGTAGGGAGAAGGTCAAAATGACCTTCCCGTTTCTACTATTCTCTCAGACTCCTTCAGCTTGAACCTCACCATTTATAATAGCATTGATTATCAAACATTAAATTCCAGTGTTTTTCATACATGTTATTAGATCCTTAAACATGGTATCAGCAAGGTCAAATATGCTTGTCAGAAAAATTGAGAAATTTGAGGGATCTGTAGAAGCAATGAAACACTTCAGGGGCATAATCACGGGGTTGAAAGATTAGCCCCTTCCGGTCTTATACCTGTGAATTTTTATAATCGCTTCCCTCCCCCTGCAGTTTAAGTTTCTATTGTTTACCATTCCCTCTTTATTTCCTGGGGATATGTATGAAATGTATTGCGTTGTGGATTTGGGACTACGCAGACCGTGTCTCTTCAATAGACTCTGTTTACCTTCGAGAGATGCTTTGACTGGCGGAATGAAATGAAGCTAATTGGGAAATAAGTATCTTTTTTTTATGAGACAACTCCTAGAGAAATGTTTGTATACGCACTTAATGTATATATTCCTTTAGAGAGAGTGGTACAAGCTGACTTCCACTTGGCCAAGGCGGTTACAATTTTGAACCTTTCCCCAGGTGCTGACTGTAGCTTTCCAGTTAACTGACCACCTTTATTAAAAATATGCTACTCTATGGACTAAGGACGATAAAATAGTGGATATCCCCGTGGATTCTGTCTCCTGGCTGCCAAGGGAATTGAAAGGTTCTTGATTGTAAATATGCCCAGGGCATGTGGTAATGTTCCTATGTTCAGTCTATAATTCAAATGGAAATAGCAGCCTTTGTTTATTAAAATGGTGTGTGTGGCAGGGCAACTGGGACTGGTCCATTATTTACTGTTGGAGATTTTATCCATTTTAATCGGATCATGTCTGTTCTTATTTTAGTTCAACAGTCAGTTTTAAGATCTTCAAAGAGTACAATTCTGCTTGGCTACTTTAATTAATATTATTATAGTTCAAGTCTCCTACTAAAAATAAAATCAAACTTGTTTTTGACCCTTGTTATTTGAGAGCACATTTGTAGTTAAATTATTCCGTTCTGCCTTGTGGAAGGATACATTTATGAACTTTTTTTTTTTTTTTTGGAGGGAAAAAGTGGAATTTAATGCATTTTTTATGAGGAAAAGAATGACCATTGTTTCATATTTTATATTGTTTCATTGTTTCATATTTTATTCCTCTGCAGTAAAACACTGTGAGCAAAGGGAAAATGTTGACCAAACAAGGTTTGGGGTTTCCTATCCCTGAATATTTTTCACTTAAAAAAAATTCCAACATTATAGAATAGTATAACAGGCATTCCTTTTTCAATCTTGGTATTATACCACGTATTCTTCAGATCCTCTTTTTCGCTTTCTTTCAAAGACAGAAAACCTCACAGAGAAAGCTGGAAGTCTCGTGTACTCATCCTCAAACCCATTTCTTTCCCCCTGCTTCTTTTCTTTTTCCCATTACCCATCCTTCATCAATACCCATTGTCTTTCTTTTGCTCTCCTTGTGCGCGCACACTGTTGTAGCTACAGTCGTGTCTTTGCTGCTCCTTGAACCCACCAGGCATGCTTCTAACACAGGGTCTTTGCATTGGGCATTCTCCCTGCCCTTCTCCAGATGGCTCCATCCTGTACCTTCCTTAAGTCTTTATTAAACTCGAATGCGCCCCCCGTAAGGCCTACACTGATCACATGACAGCTATGGCTCTGTGCTGAACTCCCTCTCATCCTCCTGAGCTTTTTCTGTATCTGTTTCAGTCATCAGCTACTAAACCTTTGTACTTTGGCCTGTCAACTTTGCTCATTAAGTTTATTCAGTAAAGAACTGCTTTTAATTTTAGTGGAACCACATTTATTAGGCTCTTCTCTGCCCCATCCTCCCTTCCCCTGCCGTGGTTTATTTTTAAGCCTTGTTTAAGAAATCCTGCAATATCTCTGGGACATTAGATTTTTGCTACAGGAGGAGCCAGATAAAATTTGGCCTGAAGTTGAAACCCACAACTGGGGGTTGAATATAAGGCCTTGATTGGAGATTTCATCCATTCCCTCCGAGTGAGCATTGAACAGCAACCACATTTTGGCAGCCAGCCAAATATAACTTCCTATAAAAATGCCAAGTGGGTTTTTAGATGCTGAGATGTGGGTGTTGGGCCTCCCTCTCCAAACGAGTGAGAGGTACAGATAATTGAAGTTATCTCTAATGTGTGAGTCATTGCAGGGCCTACATACAACGTCATTTCTCAGGATGAACAGTGATTACAGCACATACTGGTTTTTTGTATTATCTGCCCACCAAATAAAGCAAGCATTCTCTTCTGCTTTTATTTTTTAAAAAAATATTTCTGTGTAAATTAGAATCTAAACTAGATAGTCCTTTTTAGCAGGCAAGATCCCGCTAAAGTCCTGTTTTCTCAGAATACATTCCATACCTCAATTGCCTCTTAGAGATTTCAAAGGCTTTTATGTACCTGGTAATTTGGAGGAATTGCTTTTATTTTGTGGTTTCCTAGGGACTTCTAATATCTCTCTTGTAAGATGTTTGCAGATGTCAATAGCTACTAGCTCTGAAGGGTTAGAGTAACAAGATCATTCTGTTTTCACTTGTGATACCTTGTTTTCTGCTTGTGCTATTAGTTCTTTCCTAGCTTCATGACAGACATATAATCATTCAGAAGTTGCCCGGATTTTTATTGGGATGTTTCTCGATATACTCTCTATTTTCTTTCATTCTTCTGAGAACATTTTGGCTTGGGCCAGTTCTGTTGAGTGTCTTTCTTTTTTAGATAGTCATTTTCACTCATTTATGTATGCCTCATCTCGTGATCTTCATTTGAATATTTGTTAAAGCTATTTATTTCTTAACTTTCACTCATTGTTTCAGAATTCAGTCAAGTCATACTGCCTTATGATCTCTGTGGTGTTTCGGAATAAGTAGGATAAGGTTCACACATTCAGGTTCTGTGATAAATCATGAGGTGAGGCGAGGTAATTGTCAATATTTTGTTTACTTCACTCTTTATAATGTTGTTCACTTAGGCTTGTGTAATAACACAAATACTCTCTCTAAATAGATTGTCCTCCATTGCATGGTGAGCATAAATTATCATTGGCACTTCTTTATTCCCAAGGATTGATTGTGATAACTGTTGATTTTTGTCATTATTAAAAATACCGTTCATTATTGGCACGTAGAATCTTCGGTCGAGCAAGCATTCTTACTGTATCATTGACTATCATCATAAACTCTATTTTATGGCTTATATGTTATACTTAGCTCCTCAGGAGTGACTCCTATTTTGATTTGGCTGCCTGGATGTTTAAAAAATATCCATAATCCTGTATAATTTGCCCTTGTGTTATGCAGAACTCCCCTACCCCAGCAACCCTCATGTATCCTGTTTTGACCTTTTTTTTTTCCCCTTGCAAAATACTTCATGTTTAGGGCCATCCCTCACTTACTAGACTGTGATCGTGACACCCCAGGAATTTGATCCAAGTGTGGCAGTCTTATTGTTTCCCTTAAGAGCATGTGGAGTCCCACACATCCAAGAAGGAATAGGAACTCGCCTTCATTTCTGAACGTACCTCCTTAACCTCCAAGAAGAACACCCAGTGCTGAAATGCTGCTGCCACCTTGTTGTTACTGTTGTTTTTACCAGAGGAGCTAGAAGGCAGTGGGATAAAGAATGTGGAACTCAAACTCAATTCTGTGCATTCTCATAGAGATTTTTCTTGGTGATGTCAATGAATTGTTTATATGATGCATTCTGGACACCAAGGCTTGGTTAGGGTATAGGAGGAAACACCTATTTCAATTCCCTTGACCTCATATTGTCATTAGGATTAGTTTAAACATGGGGTATTAGAATGATACAGCTTCTTTATTTAGGAGTAGTTAGCTATTTAAGAAAATAACTTGAATACCTCTTTCAGTATAGAAAGGATTATAAAGAGGTGAGGCCAGAAACTGTGGAAAGAACCTAGATGTCCATCAATAGATGAATGGATAAAGAAGATGTGGTGTATATACACACAATGGAATATTATGCAGCCATAAAAATGAAATCTTGCCATTTGCAATGACGTGGATGGAACTAGAGGGTATTACGCTAAGTGAAATAAGTAAGTCAGAAAGACAATTATCACATGTTCTCTCTGATATGAGGAATTTGAGAGACAGGGCAGGGTGTTGTGGGGATTAGGGAGGGAAAAAAATGAAACAAAATGCGATCAGGAGGGAGGCAAACCGTAAGAGACTCTTAATCTCATGAAACACTGAGGGTTGCTGGGGGGTGGGGGGGAGGAATAGGGTGGCTGGGTTATGGACATTGAGGAGGGTATGTGCTATGGTGAGTGCTGTGAAGTGTGTAAGCCTGATGATGCACGGACCTGTACCCCTGGGACAAGTAATACATTATATGTTAATAAAAAAAAAAAATAAGGAGGTAAGGCCAGGTGGGCTAAGTATACAGGATGGGTAAGCAGCTGCACAACTCTGGGTTAGTTAGTCCTTGATTTTCTTTTTATTTGTGAATTCCGTGCCCACCCACCCCCCCCACCACTACCATGATCTGGGTCCTAGAGATTCTGAAATCTATACATGTCATTCTGTTCTTCTAACATACTTGATTTCTGTGTATATGTAATTTTGCTATTTCTTTTGTAGTTAGTTCATCCCAGCTATTATTTGAGCATGTACTGTAGAGAGGAGGTACTCTGCTTGTTTCCAGGGTCACAGAATAACAGAAATGGACAGGATCTCCATTCTTGTGGAACTTAGGGGCTAGCTGGGGAGAGACATTAATCAGACCTAGCAATCTAGCCAGCATCTCCGTATTTCTTGTAACATCGTCCAGCCCTCCACAACCCCCATCAAAAGGCAAACTTCTTTTGACTTCATATGCATGTCATCATTTATTGGATTCTTCTTCTTTTATTCCCTCTATCCATTCTGTTCATTTGTTCTCCCTTCCTCCCTCCCTCCTTTCCTTCCTCCTCTCCTTCCTTTTTACGAGATTTTATTTATTAAAGAGGGAGAGGGGCACAGAGAGAGGGAGAAGCAGATTTCCAGCTGAGCAGGAAGTCTTAGGACCCTGGGATCATGACCTGAGCCAAAGGCAGACACTTATTCGATTGAGCTGCCCAGGCGCCTTTGTTCGTTCATTTCTTAAAATCCTTCTCGTATCACTTTAGTTCCTATCCATTCTCTTTGTCAAGCTCCTCTAGAGCTTTCTCCCGTATTCTCTAAAAGTTACATTGCTTAGAACAGTAACCTCTTGGGGGGGAATTCTGGGACCAGCAAGATAATGAAAGAATTGTGTATGTTGATGTTCATGTGTGTGCATATTGTGTTGAAATACTATTTTTTCCTGCCTCCTTTACTTGTTCTGTTTTTTTTTTCAACTCTAATTTCCTTTCTAGTTTTTTCTTATCCTGTAAACTCATATTAAGTCAATGAAACCATGTCACCTTGTCAGTGAAACATTTCCTGATTACTTCTTTCTTTCCACTTCCCTGAACTCTGATAGCACTTAGTCCCTAGTCTCTATCACACAGTTTAGCACTTAGTCCAAACTGCTTTGTGTTGCCATTTCTTATCTGTTGCCCTGTCATAGCTTTTCTTGTATTACTCTGTTAGGTTGCAAGAATTTTGAATCTAGGATTATAACATATATTTACACAGAGCTTTGTGTGAGGCTAAGAGTTGGTGGATCCTTAATGGCTTAAAGAATAATAGAGCTAGATTCATAGTGTATCTATAAATATTTGAAGGGCCCTAATACTTACTGAGCTGCTTCTATCCCGCAGTTTATATAGGTCTTTTCCTTGTTGATTAACACTTGGTTGTTTCCAGTTTAGATAATTACAAACATTTCGTTACTTATTTTTGAGTCTGTGGTATGAAAAAGATAATCTTATTTGCTGCAAAGCATTCCATCCAAATATCTATTAATCATTTCCTGTGTATTGGCACTTAGTTAATGTTTGTAATACTGGGAGGTAGCATATTTCAGATGTATTCTAGTATTTTTGTTTTGTTAGCTGTGTTCATCTGTGGGTTTTTTTAATGTTTGTTTTTCATTTCTGATGTGATACTTTGTTTTTCTTTTAGGATAAGAACAAGAAACTACGTCCCCTATATGACATTCCCTATATGTTTGAAGCCCGGGAATTTCTTCGAAAGAAGCTTATTGGGAAAAAGGTAAATGGGACAGAAACATATTTACAAATGGTTGGGGATTGTTTTAAGCTGGGCCCTTGTGATGGAATCCCAGAGACCAGCAGATGACACCCCTCTGCCAAGTCAAGCGGAATTACTTTGATACGACGAGGGGCGTGCCTGTGTCTCAGGAAGTGGTATCCCGTGGGAGAGATTTAAAATTGGGGCCCTGACCACAGTGTGATTGCCAAAGCTCTCACAGCATGTTCTTTCCAGGGTCCAGGCTCAATTCCAGTTTCAATAATTGCATATTGCCCTGAGCTTCATTTCCTTGACTCCCTTGTTCTCTTCAGCCACCTCCATTAAAAGTCAGTGCCGCAGGATATGCTATTGAAGGAAGTTTGCTGGGTTTTTCTGCCTGCCTTCTGAGGAAAAGGTTTGGTTGTTGAGAAGGGGGCTCTCCTGGAACGGAAGCATGCTTACTGAAATGCACTCTGGGGCGTATGCCACCCCCACTTCTTCAGCTGCTCATACCTCCTGTAGCTTCTGTGGCAGGTGCTAGGGCAGCCTTGCCGGGGAAAGGGCTCTGGTTTCCCAGTAGTTCCTTTGGAGCCTATGGTGCAACACAGTGACTTTCTGGTCTGGTGCAACAGCCCAGAGGCCCAAAGAGTGCATCTCCTTGTGTTCTTAGAGCATATATTCTATGACAAGCTGCAGAACGTGCCGTTTTGGGGAAGCTGAGAGTGAGCCTCTGAGCATTCCCTATTTTTCCCCTGACTCCCCACCCTAAATATCCTGGGCAGGTGCCTGTGTCCTCGAGGAACAAAGGAAATGAGTGGCGTGGTTCCTTTGATGGCGGTTGATGGAAGTTTTTCAGAGAGGGACTGTGATTTGCCTTTTCTGTACTTTGCTTCAGTGAGGATTCTTCTGGGAAAATACCATGTTTTGGGCCAATTTTTCTCATATCGTGAGAAAGATAAGGCCATTCTGCTGTATGTCTGGCCTTAACACACATCAGTGCCACATTAACATTCTTTACCTAAATGCAGATTTTTAATGATGTGACAGGTTTTATAAGGCTCTGGCTTTTGAACTAATGCTGAAGTAGTCTGTCACAAACATAACCAGTTTTATTATATACCATAGTCACTAGAAATGCAAATTACAGCAAAGAGATTCTTAAAGTTGGCATGGGATGAAACTGCTAACTTTGAAGTAGGGAAACTAAACTGGATTCCCTAAAATGACTGTTTAATCTCCTCAGGTTCCTTCAGAGAAAAGGCTCATTTGTCATTGTATAAAACTTGACAGAATACTGTATTCATTCATGAAGTGTAGTGCGAATGATGGCTTTAAACCTCTTTCAATTTCTAGATTCTGTTATCTGATCTAATGTCGACATCTCTATTTCACCAAGTTTTATATCCTATCACTCATTTGCTGGCTTATAAACAATAGCATAGAAGCAAACAAGGAATTCCCTCGAAAGTTGGATTTCTCTGGAAATCCATCCAAAATTAACCTGAGGGGAGTGTTGGCGGGGGGGGGGGGGGGGGGGTGGTTGTGCAGCCCTTCCCTCAGTCCTGTGCAGATCTTTGTACACAGTGTGTTAGGACATCCCCCCTGGCTTCTTTGCATGTTGCCCTCACCTGGTTCTGTGTCATGCCTGGGAACCTGGACCGCAGCTTATTGCAGCCGCTGCTGAGTGGTCCTGGAAGGTTAGCCCTGCTTGGGTTCTGCTCTCAGACATGTGCCAGCCCTTTGCAAAGACCTGGATCTTAGGATAGAAGGGCTGACGTCAAGTGCCAGATAAGGTGGCAATTCTTAAGCAATTAGGTTCCTTCTTGGTGGGAGAAGCCTTGTTTACTGATTCTTCTGCATAAGAGTTGATTGGATTCAATTTGTGCTGAGCCCAAGTTTGTCCCCTACGGTGACATTGTATAAATGATGAATACTGTATCCCTGCACAGGGAGTAGGATGCTGCTCAGCTCTGCTGGGCTGGAACATTCCTGATGCAAACTGCTTTTCCTGACTCACCACCTGAAACCACTTGCCTGTCTTCTGGGCCCGTCAGTTGCGACAGCGAACACCCATGTTTTCTCTCGAGTCTGGGAGCAGGCAGGGCAGTTGCTGCCTCGGGGGTGGCTAGCACATCATTGCACATTTCTGCCAATTCCCTTCAGACCTTTGCAGCTGCTCAGCGTGGCACGTGGTGATTAAGAGGCACGGAGAGGGAGTGTGTGTGCCTCTGTGCACGAAAGCTGATTAGGGCAGCCTGTCACAGCTTACGCGAGGTAATGGAGGTAAAATCATCTTCTCTGCCCAGACTATTATTTGACCATCCCAGAGAGTCTATAATATGACAGTTTCATGGAGTTTCTAGAATGTAGAGAAATAAGATTGAAGGTAAACTGGTAAGGTTGCTTTGTTAGATTCAATGGTCTCCATTTCAGTTATGGAAATTCACTTTGATTCACTCCCAAGATTTAATTCTGGCTAAGTGCCTAGATTAAAATAACCATGCACCTCTCTGAGCCTTGCTTTCATCACTTGTGAACTGGGAATATCATTTGCCTTCCCTGTCTCATGGGGTTTTTATAAGAATCTAGGATGATACTAACCTTTCATGTTTTTCCAGATGCCACTCAGGTAAGTTGTGTTATTTTGTTTAATAGTGCTGCTTTTTAATAGAATCTAGCAGTTCCTTTTCTTCTCTTTTTTTTTTAAACTGACTCTGAAGTTGGGGATGTGAATCAGTGTGCAGCTACTTTGACGGACACCCTCCCATTGCACAGATTTATCTGAGTAGCATCTAGTTAGATGTGGCATCAAGTTTCCAGCTTCCACAAAATGAGGGTCTTCTCACGCAGTTCGTGTATGTGTAAAGTGTCTGTGTGTTGTGTAAAATGTATGTTTGTGTGTTCTCTGGTTTGAGGGAGATGTGGAAGAATACGTGTGTATCTTGGAAGTGTTTCAGAAGCTGTCTGAATTGCCATACTGCCTGGTAGAATTCCCTCCCCATCCTCTGTTTACCATCTGCCATCTGTGCTCTCACTAAAATCTTGACTAAGGAATATGCCTGGTGAAGAACAGTCTTGCTGATTTCTTCTGGGCTTCTTCATGGCCCCAGTAACATAGTGGAGAAATGGAATCCATGGTAACTTTCATATGTCTTTTAGTTTTGTGGCATGACGTCCTAGGTGTGTAAAAGACAGTGAGATGGATGCCCTAAAATAACCAGGGCGACAGTCCTCTTCTAGTAGCAGGAGCAGTGTCTTTCTGTGTACGTATATTGTTTTTAATGCTTAGAGAAGGTCAGTCCATCGACAGGCAGAGTTTGTGTGCCTAAATCATTTTGTTCTCCGTGAAAGAAGGCAATAATAACTGAGATCTTCATTGGGAGTTTCTCCAGCAGTCTCGTAGAATCTCTAAAGTAGAATCTTGAAGTATTTTAAATCCATGTAATATAGCATTTACAAATGACATATGAATCACTGCAACTCCTGTCTCTTAATTGTACAATTTCCATCACCATGGGAACTGTTGTGTTCGGACCTGTAACTTGCTTGGACAATTGAGGGGTCAAAAATGAGCGTGTAGAAGGGATGGAATTTCAAGAAGCAAGAGTGCATAGAAGCCTCAACCCTGGCACAGTCTGCTCAGTCCAGGCTTCTACTGTCTCCAGACTCCTCGGCCCAAAAATAAGTGTGTGCTCCCAAAAATTTTTTTGCCAGTATCTGTTGAATAAGCAGATTTTGGAGATGAAGCTCATTTGTAAACTAACTGCCGACTTTGGCTTTCATGCCATCAAAATTTGTTCTATGAACTAGGCTGACTCTTTTTTAGGCACTTAAAATGGAGTGTTTTTCTTGATAAATGCAGACATTTGGGGAGTTATTGGGCTATAAATAATAGTGGCAGTTATTTCAAATTCATATTGCATTAGATGATTCCTCTCTTTTGGAAACCTTTCTTTACTGAAGTTTGTACTTTGGGGGCAATGAGCTCTTTGGGGTAGATGGAAATTATCCTCCTTTGCACCAAGATTCATAAGTCTGAACTCATAGTATTCTGTCAGAAACTCTGGACCCATCCAGTGTTCTGGAAATCACACCTTTATCATGCCTTGCTGTTGCTGTCAGAGACATCTTTGATACCCTCTCTTCCTTTATCCCCCAACCCCAGTCCCCCACCAACCCCTGCTGTGTAGATGTGTGTGCTTCCTTTTGCTGCTGCTGCCTTGTCTCAGATGCCCTCTCACCCAGACTCCTGGAACCTGCAGCCATTCTTTCCCACTCCAGTCTGTTCTGTACCTGCAGCTGAAGGGAACTTCACCAATGACAGACTTTTGGCTTCCGGTTGCTTCCTGTGGCCTACAAGATCCAGCATAATCTGGTTCCAGCTTATTTCCTAGAAGGAATCCCCTACCCTTATCTCATCTGCCTCCTCCCGCCCACCTTTCTGGCCTGCCTTCCTTAGGTGTGTGAAATGTCTTCTGCTCCCACCTCTGGACGTTTGCACTTGCAGTTTGTCCTGTTTGGGATGCTCTCTTTGTCCTCCTTTCCCCTTATTTATCTCACGGTTATCCTTCAGATTCAATTTAAATGTGACTTCCTGGGGAATTTGGCCCCAAACAACCCCCTTTCTGAAATTTGTACATGATTTTTCACATCTTACTGTATTTTGTGTTAATCTCTCTCATCAGATTTATTATATTAGGCCAACTGGGGCCCACATTTGTTTGCTCACTACCTGGGGGCTCAGTATGTACAGTTTATGATGCACAGTAGGTGCTCAATAAATTTGAGGGAAAATGGGAGCATTAGGATGAAGGCTGTGTGGACCCAGATAAGAATATATTCAGGGAGCTAGAAATAGACCCTACCTGATTTGCCTGGGGTTAGCCAGACATGGAAGGAGTAGCACAAGATTGCCACTTCCTGTTCAGACTCTCAAGTCAATCTGGAGATGGTTGATAATATATGTAAATGATCTTCCCTCCATTCTGGGTTAATGTGCTTTAAGAACTGGTTGGCAACCCAACTACTGTTAAAAGCCTTGCTTCCTTGGGATGCCAGCTATTGAAGATGTGGCTCATTTGCGATGTGGTGAACACCTCTCTATGATTTTCATGCTTTGTCTCAGATGCCCTTTCACCAAGACTCCTGGAACCTGCAGTTTGTACTGTGAACTAGACAGGCTTCTTAAGACATTTCATATAATGCTCATTTGAGCATAACAGGGTCAGGGCTGTCATTTATGGAGTAGTCTCCTCATGGTAAGCACTGAATATTTTCATTTTTACTTAATTTTCACCTCCATCCCAAAAATGTTTGTATGCATTCCTATTTTTACAGGAAAAGACACTGAATGAAGCTCATAGAAATTGTTTTATCCAGGTGTCTATGCATTTAGTTGCTATGCTAGGTTAAAGGCCATCTAGAAGTTCCCACTTCCATGTTGTGTGTATTGAATAATATAGATAGCCAGGGTCACGGTCCTTTTTTGGGGTAATGTCTGTTGTTGTATATAACACGTACCTTACGTACTACAAGAAGTTGATTCTCTTTCGTTGTATTATCCTGGTCTGCAGGTATCAGCAGGTGGTAAGAGCACCATAGATCAGCCCACGGAGTGCCTTCAGCCCTCTAGACATGATCTCATTAGTCTTTGAGATGTCCCTGTGAAGTGATGTTTTATCAAATTGTTCTTCAGAGAAACCTGTGTCAGATTACATGTTCTTCTGCTAGTTACACAGACAGCATGAGGTCATTGGGTAACATTGCTAACCCAGTGCTGAAGATTGATTTCCTTTTCTCTTTGATCTCTTGGCATAGGTATGACTTGGGAGCATCTGGGAGAAAGGAAAGGTCAGGTTGCTTTTTCGTCTTGGCCCAGAGCCAGGGAGAGGATGAGGAGCACCCAGTGCTCTTTTCCTGTGCAAGGACAGATCTTTGAAGGTACTTGGAGTGACATTCCTTAGCAGAAGCGGTTTTTCACTCAGCCTATGAAAGCTCTTCAAGGGCCTGGAGCTTTCTTGAGGAGAATCTCCTTCACTCCTTGCTGGCTATTTAACAGGGCTATCCTTTTCCCTAAAAACACTTGTAAGTTCTGTCTTTCACAGTGTTTTGCTTAATCAGCTGTGTTAAGTGCAAAGCTGGCAGTCTGGGGATTTTTGTTCTTAATTACCTCTGATGTATTTTAGTTTGGTTTTTATAAACATACCCTTTGTCATCTCCACATTTCCCATTTCATACTAATTTGATTCACTCATGCTACGGAAAAGTCCTTTACATTAATGATCAAAACAGGCCCTAAGGTGATGAATGCATTGTGATCTAAATTGACAGGTTTATACAAGATTGCTTGTCCTTGCCTTCTCTGTGCCAGCTGTTATCATCAACGTGGCTGTAAATTTTTTGAATAAATGACTGTAGATATTCACCAAATCTGGAGATGTTTTGAATGACTCATAATTTCTGACCATGCTTTTTTCTAGTAAGACTTATCCCACTTAGACATGTGTCAGTGTGCACTGGAAACCAGGAGTCATCTCGATGCCCTTTAATCCTGTGGGTTTGGGGAACGATCCTTGACACGTTAGTTCCCTTGTCTGGTGAAGGTAATTAACAAAACTGTAGAGTTGTCTGTTTCTGGAAATTTGGCTGTTCTGGGCAAGGTAGCTTTCTACCTGCTGCCACCTAAATGCTCTTTTTGGTAATGAGAGCACTTGAGTGTTTGATCTGTAGGTTGTGAAAAGTACCTCTGTGCCTTGGGGGCTATCAGGGTGTGGAACTGAGCAGGTTGCTTCTGGGTGAAGTGTAGTGTTTGAATAATGTCTATTGTAATATCCTTTTCAGAAAGCATCTCTAAGTTAAATGAAGAAACTAAAACCTCTAACTGCATTCCTGGAAATTTCTGTATGCTCACCTGTGGGAAATGATTCTCTAGCTACCAGAATCCTTGAGATTCTCATATCTCTGGGTAGTACTCATATATTACATTGCTTATTATTCAGGGCTTTCTTCCCCAGACTCCCAAGTTGCTCACAGTTTTCTGGTGCTAGTTCTTACGTTTAGAACATGATTTGTGGCCAGTCTCTCTTAAGCCACCCACTCCTGATCTTTCCAGCTAGGTTTCTGAAATGTTGTCCTTGGGGCTGGAACTTTCCATGCTTATTCTCTGCAAACTAGGATTTTATTTTAGGGGAGATTTGTGCTGAATCAGCTCAGCTGTGTTTGGGGGTAGGGAGAGGACAGGCTTTTTTTCCCTCTTTAAAAATAACCCTTATGTGCCAAAAACCTTACAAAATGTGCTGAATTGCAAATCTTCGAACTTCCTATACCTCCTGGTTCACAGAGAATGGATTCTTTTGCAGTTGGGCTCTATGATAGTGTACAGAGTATCTTACGTCGTAGAAAAGTGTCAGGTGAGACAGGGTGCAGATGTGTTCAGTTGGAAAGGAAACTCAGCTCTTGCCGTCTTCTCTCAATATTTTTTTCTTCAGTAGTTTCTTTTTCTTAAAAGGATCTGTACAGAGATAGTACATATAACTTTTCTAATAAGAAAAAAAACCTTAAACAAAAATGTTGTATGTTTGCAAAATAACACATCATTCAGGGTGGGCGAGTTACATTTTTAAGCACCGACTTTCCAGGGTTTTTTTCTGTGTGACCTCTGCTTTTTTTTTTTTTTTTTTTTTTTTTAATGTTCAGAGAGTTAGGCTAATACTCCTGGTTGCTTGTGTATTTCTTTCCCGAGGGTTTGAACAACCTGTGCGTGTACAAGAAGGTAGTATACGCAAGCGTCTGTTGGCTCTAAGGTGGGAGTTCCATCAATTCTTCACAGTTGGGGGAAAGAAATGGTGTTTTAGGGCTGTATCTTCATAATTGGGACCATGTAGTTCTAAGCTGCATGTTTTAGTGTGTTTAAAATCTGAGTGAAGTTTTTTGCTCTTATCTGAAACACCTGAAACTGCCTTCTTGTTTTCACTTGCTAGTTATCTTTTCTCTGGCAAATTTTTAGGTATTTGTAAAGTGCTGCAATTCTGTCTCTTGTAGATGGCTGACTGAGACAGTCTTTCCTGGTGTTTTCATGATGATAAGTGTAGTGGGCTAAATGCCCATTTGGAACCTTCGAAGATGATCTTATTTGGGAATAGGGTCTTTCCGGATATTAATTAATTAATTAATTAATTATTTTAGATTTTATTTATTTATTTGACAGACAGAGATCACAAGTAGGCGAAGAGGCAGGCAGAGAGAGAGGAGGAAGCAGGCTCCCTGCTGAGAAGAGAGCCCGATGTGGGGCTCGATCCCAGGACCCTGGGATCATGACCTGGGCTGAAGGCAGAGGCTTTAACCCACTGGGCCACCCAGGCGCCCCTAGATATAACTTAAAATGAGATCATACTAGACTGGGTCAGGTGGGCTGCACACCCAGTGACTGGTGCCCTCATCAGAAGGGGATGGGACACAGGTACAAACAGAAGTCCATGTGACAATGGAGGCGGTTGCAGGCAAGGAATGCCAGGGATGGCCAGGAGCCACCAGAAGCTAGGAAATGGCAAGGAGAGATTCTTCCCCTCAGCCTTCAGAGGGAGCATTTCCCTGTCAACAACTTAATTTTAAACCTGAAATATCCAGAACTGTGAGAATGGGTTTTTGCTGTTTTAAGCCAACCAATTTGTGGGATTTGTTATTGCAGCCCTAGGAAAGTGATACAACAGGAAAGTAGTGAGCTTCTTCATGTATCTGGCCATTCGGCTCTTGGTTGGAGTTCTTGTTTCTGGGTCTATACTTTGGTAACCAGCTCCTTTGCAAAACTGATCCACAGGAAAGGGTTTGAATGTGTGATGTTCTTTCACCTCTGGTCCCCTCTCCTACCTGTCTTATCCTTGCTTTTTGTATTTGTGTTTATTCTTTTGTCCTTACTGATCTTGGCTTTATGCATTGTTGTCTCCAGGCTAGCGGACACTTGCTGTAGAGTAACTGACTAGACTTGAGAGCATGCTTTTAGTTTTGTCTGTAGGCTCACCCTCACACTTGTCCCGTTTCCCTTCCTTGGAGGATGCATGCTGCTGTCCACTTAAGAAGGCTGCCATAGTCGGGGCCTCAATCACTTCAACTTCAGTAATTAGCAGCATTTTGAAACATGGCATGCTCTGGGAGGGAATCATTCCTGGCTGTAGCTTTTGATGAACCATGCTCATCCCATTCAAGGCTGATAAATAGAACATTAGGAGTAATTGCAAGTCTCTTCTGAAGCACCATGTCTAAAGTTTGTCTGCAGAGCTATGCCTCCATTTCCTTTGGTAACTATAGGAATCTCAGGTTTTGTTTTCAGTCAGGCCTTTTTGAGCCAGGTTTTTTTTTGTACAGTTTCGCCTTTTTTTTTTCTTCTGGTTTCAACAAGTGTGTTTGTTTGGACTGGACGGACTGGGCAGATGAGCAGGTAGTCTTCTTATGAAGACAATGCTCAAGTGGATTTATTCTCTTTGAGGACTCAGTCTCTGAAGCTTTGGTCATGCCTAATCACTTGATACGTTAAGAAGGCCAGAGGTGATAGCATAGTGAAATCAGTTCATTTTTATTCATTTAGCAGATTTTTTTTTAAGCAACCACTATGTGCCATACCTTATTCTAGACATTGAGGCTAGAGCATTACAAAACAACAGTTCTGGTGGAATTAATATTTTAGAAAAGGCACATATGGTTATTAGGTACCTTTATGGAGGTGAAGTAATGATGAGTAAAATGTGTTCTGTGTCACAAGTTGCTTACTGTCTAACTAGGACAAGATTACATCAAAAATGTGTGAAGTTGGGGGCGCTTGGGTGGCTCAGTGGTTAAGTCTCTGCCTTCGGCTCAGGTCATGATCTCAGGTCCTGGGATTGAGCCCTGCATCGGGCTCTCTGCTTGACAGGGAGCCTGCCTCCCCCTCTCTCTCTGCCTGCCTCTTTGTCTATTTGTGATCTCTTTCTCCTTGTCAAATAAATAAATAAAATCTTAAAAAAAAAATGTGTGAAGTTGAATAGGAACAGAATGGAATAACAGGTGAGACAACAGAAATGTGTCTTTTGGCACTACGGGATTAACATTAATGTGGATTGTACAGATCGTCACTGTCTTTCGGAAACAGAGACGTCTCACCTGCTGTGTGACCTTGTGCACTTACTGGCTCCAGCTATCGGCTTGTACTGCTGACTCTTAGGAATGTTTCCACTTGTAACTTCTTTCTCTTCCCACGGATCTGTTTCCAGCTGCTGACCACTGGGTACTCAAATAGATTCCAGCAAACAGGTGACATCTGTTATGTCCAAAATACAGCTCATGGCCTCCATGTGATTTTTCTTCCCTGCCCACAGATGGCCTTGGCTACCTTTGTTGTTGGTCTTCAACAATGTCTCCCCTGCCCATCGTCCTGAACATTAGCGTCCACAAGTCTCCTCATCCTAAGTTAGCCTGATTTTTTCCACAGTTAGCTCTTTCAGATCTTTGTTTTGGCAGTTCTTCTGGTGAATGGTAGTCTGTTTGCTCCTTGTATCTCAATCAAATCACGGTAGGTGGTTGGTCTGCTCCTTCGGGTCTTCGCAGTCTTTCACACCATTGGTCAGATTGCTTTCTACGTGCGTCCATACTCCTTTTCCTTTCACAGACTCTGGGGATCCCCAGATGTCTGCAGAAAAGCATCTCATTCCTTCAGTGAACGTAAAATCAAAGGAAAGGCAGTTGTGTATAAAATATCATAACGTCCTTTGAGGATCTTGCCTTCATTTCCAGTCTTACCTTTTACTCTAATGTCCGTATAATACATCACAAAGAACTTATCCCCATTCCATAGACATGACCAAGCCTTTTCACAGCTTCTTGCCTTCACACTTACTTTTCTCTAAGAATCTTACTGTTGTCCTGGATTCCTGGCTCCCCATGTGAAGTCTGAGCTCTCTGTCCTCTTAGTAAACTTTTGTGCCCCCTTCTTCAGGAACAATTCCCAGTTCCGACCTCTCTCAGGCAGGGCAAAGATCTTGTCTTTTCTTCAGCTCTTGGTCCCTCATGTCAGCAATCCGGTTCGATCCCCATTAAGTCTTCACAGAAGAGGTGGGATTTGTAAACTGGTACCTGGAAGGTCTTAAGAAAGAGTGGGGATATCTGGATATAGAGAAATGATATGGAAAGCTCATCCTGTAGTTCTAAGCTTTGGAGCTAGTTTCCCTGTCGCCTGCTTTCTTTGATTTCCTAACACTGATAAAGACTTTGAGCCTGACTTCAGTGAAACTTTAGGCATAGCATTGTCTGAGAGACAAATGAAAGCCTTAAAAATACATAGAATAAGTATGTTTTTCTCTTGGTTTCCTGTATATGGGTTATGACCGTGAACTCACCTCTCCACTGGATCGGTGGTCGTACGCTCGATGCCTTGTGTGGTCCAGCCCTCACTGTCAGCTTGCTCTTTGAAGCCTTCATGTGGCTGCCTGAGCAGTCCTTCCCTAGTGCTAAAGGTCTGGTCTATGGCTATTTCTGTGTCTTCACTTCATAATAAAAAATACGCAGCATCTCTAATTTGTTCTCTTTTAAAATGATCTGACAGATTTAATAGGCAAAATTATTATTTTTTGACTTGACTCTCCATTATTTTAAAGCTCGAAATGACAGAAGCTTGATGGCCCCCAACTACTCCTTGCTGTTCCCAGCCCCCCTCACTTGGGGTTCGTAATAGCCCTGTTCTCCACTAATAGTCTGAACGAGTTGGAAGTAAGTCACTGACTTGCTTCACTTTGCCATTTCTGCAGCGTATGGGGTACCTTTTAGCCTGGCAGGCGCAACTTTGATGCATGGTGGAGTACGGAGAAAAGAGAGGCCAGTTAGAGCATCTGACTTCGCCCCACCAGGCCAGGTTTCCACCACCTCTGAACCTCTGGCCCTGCTTTATTTAAAAAAAAAAAAAAATGTTGGAGGGAGAAGAAAAATAAGGAATACAAGAAAAGAAGGGAAGAAAATCACAGAAACAACTTGAGCACTGATTAGAAATTAGGTGAACAAGTTTTGGTAAAATGGTACTATATGTCACTGGAGAAGTTCTTTAGTTTTCTGGCTGAATCTCAGCAGCTAAGAGATGTAATCTTAAGTGTAGGGTCTGAGTGTTCCTGAAGCCTCTTTATTTGCAAAAGGAGAATGGTGTTTTGACAGCCGTGATTCTTCTGGCCTGCTAGTATAGAGAGGGAATGGAAGCAGAGCACTGTATTAGGAATAACTGTTTTAAGTTCCTTAGGATGGAAATACAAACTAGTATCTCAAATGCTGACCTCCAGCCTGGTCTACAGTTACAGTCCACATTATAGTGAAGAGGTAGGACATTTCTGTGACCTCAGAAGCAGGAAGATAGGCAGCTAAAGATTATGTATGTTCATATTCTTACACTAGGGATGAATTCTTTTCGTGTTCCTTGTTTTCTTAAATTGTGAAATGTGAAGGAATCTATTTTCTATCCTCTAAAAAGATACTCTTACTAAAAAAATATGCAGAAAGCCTCAATTAGTCCTCCTAATGTCTCTAATCAGACTCTGATATAATTGTATTTACTGACAAATGTGTTACTTCTCCCAGTAGAGACTCTGGGAGGGCCCCTCCTAGAGAAGCTGGCAGATTTCCATGGCCTGAGCTGGCTTCACCTCACAGGATAGATTGAAGGTAGAAAAACCCTGGATTTCTGGACCCCCAAGCCTAAAGCACATCTTGTCCTAACTCTATGACCTTAGATGCTTCTCTAATATTAGTCCTTAGTTTCCTTATCTGTGGAAGGGGAGTGGACCGGCAATCCCGAAGACCTGTTCCTAAACCTAGTAGTGAACATGTTTTGCCCTGTTAGCAGTGATTGACCTACCTGATCCTTTTTCATTTCTGAAAGTTTTATCTTTTGCTACCAAGAGTTTATTTTAAATATCCATGAATGTGAGTGTGTGTGGTAGACAAAATGGTAAGATTTGAGGGAGGGTATTACACACACACACCACCCCCACCACCCACCACCCAAGTCTTATGGCCACTGGGTGATTCTTTTGAAGGCTAGAGGACTGTTTGTTGGTGAAGTTGTCATACAATTCTTTACCACCTCTATGAAGCAGCTCCACTGATCTCTTACTCATCAGTTTTCTCCCTCCCCAAGAGAAGACTAGGAGATTGAATTTATTCTTTTCCTACTTGTGATTCTGTTACTGAGTTGTAGTCAGAGCGTCTTTTCCTCTGAAATGTTTAAATTGTTATGGCTGGGTTACAATATAGTTTCTACTGGGGCAAGGGCCTCTTTTCTGCTTTCCTAGGACCTCTGTCTTCAAATGATTTTCACTTTTTTGAGAGCTTGTATTTGTTTCCTTCCATTACTCATCAGTTCACTAAATTTTGAAATGATGGCTTTAGAATCCAAATCTATCAAAATGATTGATTCCTTGACATCAGCCTGGCACTTTTCCACACTTCCACATTGTCCACCAGTTTCTATCCTTGCCAGTGGTCTTGCCAGCTTTGTGGAAGAATAGCAGCATGTGGTTTGAACTCCTCCTGTATGAAGGTTTTGAAGATAAAAGACAAAGATGAATCGTGCTGCTCTTCAGTTTTTCTGGTTTGGTGCTTGCTAATCATAGCTTTCCAAGGGGACAGTGCTAACAGGATCACTAAGCCTAGGTAGACTTAACTATTTTCTCTACGATTGAGAGAGTAAAAGTGGTATTGATGGTTTCTTGATCCTCCCTTTACAGACACAAAGTCCCTCTTTCTTTCCTCCTCTCTTTAACCTCCTTGTAGTTTTCCTTCCTCCCTCAGTTTATTCTTCCTTTTTTCCCTTTCATCTCTCTGCCTTCCATTTTCCATCACCCTCCTCACAGGTGCTTAGACCTTCCACATGAACAACTTCAAAATTCTTAGCTTGTAACAAGCTCTCATTTTCCAGTACACACACCCCATCTGCCATACTGTCTGACTTGGCCGTTGCAGAGGATCCCTGGGACCTTTCTGGCCTTAAGAGGAAAAAAGTGATTTGCTAAATGTCATTTTTTCTTGTTTCTGTTCTTCCTCTCAGCAGCATGAAACTTGGTTCAATACCAAAGTTGATAGAGTATTCGCTTCTCTCTGAAGAAGGTCCACTTAGTTTGCTTGATGGTTCCGATTTCTCCTTGGGCTTGGGTCCTCTTGGAAGAACACAAAATTTTCTGGCACAGATAATACTGTGGTATGTTTAAAATCCCTAAGTGCTTTAACTGTCGTTTCTTAACTTGTTTTTGGAGAAGGGAAAACATGAATGAGGAAGCAATTGTTGGTTACTTTTTTTAGTCTGCATTTCCCTTCCCTGAAGGTTTCCGTCTAGTTGATGGGCCAGGATATTTATGTCCTTGCTAGGTGCTCTTATGCACCTTGGCTTGGTGCTGCCCTGAGTTGCAAGTACAGGTGTGGTCCTTGAACATTGTATCGGTTACAAAAAGAGTAACTATTTGCATGACTTTCAGTGTTTGGGAAGCCTCTTTTCCTTGCATTGGTACAGCTTCCTGGAATTCACATTCAGGTTTGTTTCTTCCTTGACTCCATGTCAGCATCTCTGTCCTCTAATCCTGTGTGTGTCCAGGGTGATGAGAAGTAGTGCAGGGTTGATGGCTTTGGGTCCCTGTTTTTTCCCCTCTCTTTGGAGACTGCGCTTTGCATTGGTGTGATTTCCATGACAAGGCAAAGATACTTTTCCTTATAGGATTTTTTAAATTTAATTTTTAAGCAGTCAGGAAGACCTAATTTAAAACATTTTTTGTGGTTTTATTTAACATAGCAAGTTCCTTACTTTAAAAAAAAAAATAGATGTAGATAACATTTTTAGAAAGCACGTATATGGATAAAGCAGTGATTCTTTTTTTATTTTCTCCTAAAGATTTTCATAATCAAATCAAGAAACTGAATGCTTTGGTTGCTTCATTTGCTGAAATAGACATTTTAAAGTCATTTGGCAAGAAAGCCAATATGGAAACCTAGGATATTCTTTGACAGACTATTGTATAAAATAGGCAGACGTTTAAATTAGTTACCATATCTTTTATCTTTTTTTTTTTTTTAAGATTTTATTTATTTATTTGAGAGAGAGCACAAGCTGGGGGAGCGGCAGAGGGAGAAAGAGAAGCAGGCTTCCCACTGAGCAGGGAGCTCAATGCGGGACTCTATCCTGGGACCCTGAGATCATGACCTGGCAGATGCTTAACTGACTGATCCACCCAGGGACCCCATATCTTTTCTCTTTTGGATACTTTTATTTACTAGGAAACTAGTAACATTGACTTAAGTTTTTCTCTCTTTGGTGTGGTATTCACTTCTTATTTTAATTATTTTGTGTAGGCAATCTATTTTATTTGGTTCAAAATTCAAATGATAATACAGGGTATATAGTTGGAGAGCTCCCTTCTGCCCTACCCTACCCTACCCTGCTGATTCAGTTTCTTCTCAATCATTATTACTACTTCCTTGTGAATCTTCCCAGAGATATTTTGGGTCTATAAGGGCAGATGTTTGTGGGTGGGTGGATATTCTTCTGCCTTTTTACACAAATGCTAGCATCATAAATACAGTTAAAATTTTGTACATATAACAAAAAATAGTATCCTTGCGTTTGTATTTCACTTTTACATGCTTGACAGTACTAATGCTTGTCGTTGTTGATCTGTACAATTTAGGGAAAGCTTACAATTTTCCAGTGAAATTTCATCCTAGTTTTCTGTGTGGCCGTAATTTTCCTCCTTGAAAATGTAGTTGTGTGTTCTGCTAATATTGGTGATCTTGTCCCTTCTATCTTGGTTTTGATACAGAGTTTGTTTTTGCTGTTGCATTACAAATAACATTTAGTGCCCATTTTGTTAGTCACAAAAGCAACACTGTTCTATTCTTAAAAAAAAAAACATTTTTGAAAAAAAAAATTAAAGCAAAAGGAAATGACCACCCAGGGGGAGCGTCTGTTAATACTTGAATGTATATATTCCAATCTTCTTTTTATGTATTTGAGTATTTGCATAATTTTCAACTTAGCAGTAATTATATGGTACTTTCTGTTTTGTAACTTTCATTATGATGTTTTCCTTCTGTCATTAGACTTCTACATGAGGCTCTTTTATCATTTAATATCAAGTGAATGTTTAATCAATATCCTAATGTTGGCTATTTGTAGTGGTTTAGCATATGGACTTTGGAACCAAACAGATAAGGTTTTGAATCTCTGGGGTAGCATTACCTAACTCGGGCTTGTCAT
Organism: Meles meles; assembly: GCF_922984935.1. Classification (NCBI taxonomy): domain Eukaryota; kingdom Metazoa; phylum Chordata; class Mammalia; order Carnivora; family Mustelidae; genus Meles; species Meles meles. The sequence continues at coordinate 24,290,904 of NC_060075.1, read as the reverse complement.
GAGCATTAAGTGAGGTTATGTATGTTAAGCATTTAGTGCAATCCTCCGCATATCCTAAGAACTCAATCAATAATAGCAAACTACTGAGTCAGGGCTTGGGAAAATTAAGAACAGGGAGCAGTATATAATATGACAAATAAAATGACCTAGTTCTGTTCTGTGTCCTGATAAGGCTGATAGAAAGGGAGCTGAAAGGGGAGAACTGGGGGAGAGGGGACGACAGAGAGTGAATCCTTCTGAGGGACAGCAGCCAGCACTTTTATTTTCCTTAGGCCCTGTTGCGTTCAAAACCAGTCTAACAAGATTATAGTCTGTTGTTTGCCCTTCTTCTTGAGATTGTCTTTTTGATCCCCTGGTGCTTATTGGCCCTGATTTGGGTCGCCCAATTCAGAGAGGAAATGGGAGTGGGGCCTGAGTAAGGAAGAGCTTGGAGAGAATGCTTAACATCCTGTTTCCTTCTTTTCTGAGAATTCTGGTACATTTTTCACAGCCTGATAGAGTTCCCATGGGAACTGGCAGGAGAGCTGATGAGAATTCAATTTACTGTGACCCAAAGGAAGGGAAATAAAGAGCCAAATATGTCCTTATCCAGCAGTTCTCCCGCCCAAACTTGAAGCTCAGACTTGAGGTGTCTCCTAAACTCTCACCTATCCAGTCATACTGTTTGATCATTGGTTAGAAATAAACATTTGCTACCCTGCTTTTCAGCTCCCCAAATGAAAGTTCAATTAATTAAATATTTCAAGATAGTATTTATTTGCAGATTTGACACATCTACTTTTAAAGGCCGGACTGTTGAAGAGTAGTTAATTCGGATAGTCATTAAATTTGAGGTGATGCAATGAAGCAGGTTTGCTTCGAATTCCATAGGCAGTACATTTTGTTGACAGCACTGTACCTGATACACTTCAGATGAGAGTTTTGTTATGATTTGTATTAAAGAGTGATTTTTGGTAGCTCATATCTTAGTCAACACTTAAGCAATTAAGGTTTTACCCTGGTGCTAAGCATGGGGTATATTGCAAACAAAATGAAGTAGAAATGCTGCTTTATTATTATTTTTTTAATGTAGGCATACTGGTTATACACATACAGTGTTATATTGTCATTTCTCCATAGTGTCACTTGTGTTTCCATTGATCTGATGGCATCCTTTTTACCATTAAGTGCATATTAACCAAAATTTTGATTGAAATAAATGACCAGATTTTATTTACATCCTCAGCATTATTGTCATTTGTTGTCCCACAAAAATTATCTTTGTCATAGGAAGATAGTTATAGAAAGCTTGATATTTAGGAAAGTAATGAGGTTTTATTTTGTTCCCCAATGTAATTAGGTCTGTTTCTCTCCTTGGTTTTTGGACACAGAACAAGTGTTAGATGCCACCTCTGTGATTGCCTTCATGTTATCTGAAACTTTAGAAGCCCTCTTCTTTTAAGGACTAAACCATCTTAGGTTTAGGATTCCCTTTGGCTAGATGGCCTAGAATGTGAATTCTCATCTTTATTCATTTTCACTGTGCTTAGCACTTTATCTGGTTTTGTCATTACTCTGTAGAACTAGCATTCCCACTGCTAGGAAAAGATGGATTCCTTTGTAGTTTCCATAGATACAAATCTCTTTATGTGTTCCCATTTTTATTTATTTAAGTTTATTTTTTAAAAATGATTGAGGAATGAATTGTCTTCATTTGGGATAGTTCTAACCATCTTGCTAAGGTTTATCATCCTATTCCTTTAGTTCTTAAATTTGAAAGCTTTTCAGACCTCTAGTGAATAACCCCATTGACTTCCATCTTAGCTTGTGATTTGCCAAATTTTTTATCTGTGTTTTTGGCAGGGGAAGGAGGGATATGTCCTATGGTTACCATTGATTTGGAAGTTATTTTTGAAAATAAGGAGGTAAGAACATATGAGCACTGAATAAAAATTGGTCAGTTGATTACAAGCCTCACAAAGACCTACATGCAGCCAGAGAGTATAGTCTCCCCTGTTATCAGTGACATGCAGCTTACTGTTTTTCAGGAATGTCACTAATGTTACCTTAGATTATACCTTAACTATGATGATCTATTGCTTTTCTTCTTTGGTTACTTTTTTTCCTGGCTGTAAATTCAGTGTATGTTCATTATAAGTTTGGAAAGTATAAAGGAAAAATAAAAGTATTTTAAATTACTGTAAACATTTTGGGATTTTTCTAAAATTTCTATATATTTCTGCTGGAATCAATCTATTTGACCTTATTTTTTTTTCAATTTACTGCGTAACCTGAACAGCTCCCTCACATCCTTAAATGATCTTTTTTTAATAATAATTTTTTATTAATTTAATTAATTAATTTATTTATTTGGTGGGCAGCAGAGCAGGGTTTACTGAGCATTAGCAAAAGTGATAGTCAAAGCTCCTGTGGTGGGGAGGGGACTCAAGAGGGTTGCCCTTCAATGACCTTTTAATGTAGTAATTTTAATGACTGTCATTTAATTACACCAATTGAATCATCTTGAGTTTTTAGACCTATAACAGGGCAGTTTTATTTTATGTTTTAGTAAACAGGGTATACTGTATAATAGAATCAAATAAATTCCCTGAGCATACAAAATCACAGACTTTTACACCTGAGAGGATCTAAAGTTTAGAAGAGTCATCCCATGTCTTTTAATTGATGGTATTGAGTACTTTTTAAAGATAGGATTTGGTCATTTAAGAAGTATACTAGTTTCTCCCCCTTCAGTTGTGTGCATTTCATCTCATTCAGACAGCTTTGTGTTTCCTGAGATTTTAATTGTCTAATGGCAAACTTGAATTTTATTCCTTTTATTTCCTTACATTTCTTTTTTTTTTTAAATTTTTTTTTATTTTTTAAAGCTTTTATTTATTTATTTGACAGAGAGAGATCACAAGTAGACAGAGAGGCAGGCAGAGAGAGAGAGAGAGGGAAGCAGGCTCGATGCTGAGCAGAGAGCCCGATGCGGGACTCGATCCCAGGACCCTGAGATCATGACCTGAGCCGAAGGCAGCGGCTTAACCCACTGAGCCACCCAGGCGCCCATCCTTACATTTCTTTTAGCCTGGTTCTAATGCTTAACTTCTTTAAAAGATTTTATTTATATTTATTTGTTAGAGAGAGAGAGAAAGAAAGAGGGCACAAGCAGGGGGAGCAGCAGGCAGAGGGAGAAGCTGGCTTCCTGCTGAACAAGGAGCCCGACGCAGGACTTAATCCCAGAATCCTGGGATTATGACCTGAGCCAAAGGCAGATGCTTAACTGACTGGGCCACCTAGGCGTCCCTGAGGCTTAATTTTTAAACTTTGTATTGTCCTCTTCACTATTTAAAAACAATGTAACAACAAAATAGTCTTTGTAATTTTATTTTTTGTTTGTATTGTAGATTAGTGGGGATAGCTGTAAGCTGGGTAGTTTTGGAGGAACCAAAGTTAATAACAGAAGCTGGAGGTCTAGGTCTGAGCCATCTCATAAACTACCCTTTAGCCACTTGCTTTGTATCATCCATTTATTTTAAGAGTAGCTTCTGAAATGACTCAGACTTGGAAGTTTTTTGGGCTAACCCTCCTAGACTGTAATTCTCTCTAGGCATATAACAGACTTAATTTACTGAAATGGCTTCATTTTACTGTGGATTACTGTTCTTGTACTCTCAGATTTTATTTGCTCTGATATTTAGGATCTAGTTGTAACTCTTTCACTGAATTGCTGTTTAAATTTGGAGAATTCATATAACTCCACTGAATCTGCTTTCTCTTGTATAGTGGCATGTGTTTGCTTTATGGGATAACTGTGGTCCCTTTCATTCTGATTTTAAATGGCATTCCTTTTACTTTATCCCTTAAAAGCTCAATCAACTAATGCAGAGTTGGAATTTTAAAAATGAAATCTTTATATAATATAAATCTTAATCATTTTTTAAAGTAACTTACTATACAGATATATTTTCTATTTCTACTCTTTCTAAGCGAGCCTAATTCCAGATTGTATGACTTTGCCATTTTGCATTGCAGAAGGCCACTATTGCATATTTTGGGGACATATTATTTAACTTGTATGAGTAACTGTTGTTGATGTTACTGTGTCTTCCTTCTGCTCCACAGCCCAGCTGCTTCCAAGCAGCTAAAAAAAGTATTCTTCCAGTGTTTAAGAGAAGCAAAAATGAAGAAAGGGGTGGGGCTCTTGCTTACAGATATTGGTCGACTACTAATAAATTGTGGAATTATTAAAAATTTGTTATATTCATTGTTTTCAGATTTGGGAGTTGCCTATTAGATCAATACCAGTTAATTCACCTCTGTTCTCCTTGTTTGCTCCAGATCAAAGTATCTCAAACATGCCTACTCTCTTATTAATTATGGGACTTTTTTAGACTTTTGAACCCCATACTTATCATTGAATATTTTACTGATTTCGTTGCTAAATTATGTTTATCTTTTTTTTAAAATTATGTTTATCTTGATGTTTACTTGTAGGAATTTTAGCAGGTGTCAGTCACTAAGAATATTCACTTTATTAGATAGGATAAAGTATTTCAATTTATAACCTTCTGTCAGTTATAACCATTTCTTTTGTACATTATATTTGTAAATACATCAGTTTTTATTTATTTATTTATTTTAAAATTTTATTTAATTATTTGACAGAGGGAGAGAGAGAGATCACAAGTAGGCAGAGAGGCAGACAGAGAGAGAGAGGGGGAAGCAGGCTCCCCGTCGAGTAGAGAGCCCGATGCAGGGCTCGATCCCAGGACCCTGAGGTCATGACCCAAGCCAAAAGCAGAGGCCTAACCCACTGAACCACCCAGGTGCCCCCATCAGTTTATTTAAACTAAACATATCTGTGCATATTGGTTTATCTTTTACGGTGAAAATAAGGATCTTACTATGGACCCATCTTTTCTGTTTCAGCACTTAATTAACCTGAAATTTCAGTGTTGTTCTTTAAATATATTTAATATGTTATTTGCTTTCGTGTGTGTGTGTGTGTGTGCGCGCGCGCGCGTGCACGTACATGTACATGTAGCAGTTTTGCTTGATCTTTTTCTAACATAGTCAGTTTGATTTCTATTTCTTATACCTAGCGGTTGTTCTGGAAGGTACTCTTTAAATGATTGGGCTTTAGATGATTCTTTTGAGATTGAGAAGTCTCTCCTTTAGGTAGTTTGCATGAAGATTGTGACCAGTGGTTGCAATAAAGTCTTACAGCAATAAACCTCAATTGCTGATTTTCAGTGTCATCTTGGTAGTTGTGTCAGGAGCTGCTAGAAGTTTTTGCTTTGTTCTTATTTCCCATGAAATTGTCTAAACTTGTGTGGTAATTCTGTATTTGACAGAATATATTAAATATCATCACTGTCTTGTTAGGCTGGTCTTATAATGAACAGATTAATTTATGACTCAAAAAATTACCTGATGAGTAAACCAACTGTCCTGTTTTTGAGATGACATCTCATAAGAAGAGAGAGAGAGAGATTTTTCTTTAGTAGCACAAGAACAAAAATTCTTTCCATGCCAAATTATGGAGAAGGGTTCATTGGGTCTTTCTGTTTATTCCTACACTACTGTGCTGTGGAAGAATTTCTCATTAGTTTTTCCATTGTGGACTCTTAGAGGTGTAGGCAGGAGAGGTATAGGTCAGCTGGTAGGAAAAGACTCACATAGAATTTACCATATGTGACACATGAGGGAGAGATGCATCGCCATGTGTACCAAGGATGTAGTCGAACAGGCCAAGTAATGAAGATGTAGGAGTCCTTGAATTCTGAAATGTAGTCCAGTTCATTTTAAGTGAGTTGAGTGTGTGCAAGAAAACTAGAAGCACACATAGCGGGTGAGAGGGTAGAAGCCTATAGGGTTTGTAATTTTGGGAAGAATCTTTACATAGACTCTGTATGTAAACCCACAGATACTGTATGTGAACATACTGTGTCTAAACAGCAGTGCCGGGCGGTTTGTCCTAACCAAAGGACCTGTTGTGAGGAAGCTTGTGCTCCTGTGAAGTAGCTGCTCGATTGGTTGATGACTCAGGGAGCACCTCCTGAGACTTAGGCATCAAAAGAATTCTTCCTTCTTACCAAAGAGTGGCTTTTTTAAAAAGATGGATTTGGCTGAGGTTCTCTGAACTGGATAGATGAGGGGATTAAAATCGTTATCTTATATGATTTGATTCAGAGGGCTTCCTTGTGTTTGTTAATCTTCTGCATATGCTATCAGTTGCTCTCTCAGCTGATTCTCAAGGCACTTCATGGTATTACAAAAAGCAAGATTATTGTTATTAGAATAAGATCTTATTAAAGTGGTTCTCCATGCACTTTCTCTTATTATGGCTGCAGTCTCAAAAGTGTATCTTCAGGGGTGCCTGGGTGGCTCAGTGGGTTAAGCCTCTGCCTTTGGCTCAGGTCATGATCTCAGGGTCCTGGGATTGAGCCCCACATCCGGTTCTCTGCTCAGCAGGGAGCCTGCTTCCCCCTTCCTCTCTGCCTGCCTCTGCCTGCTTGTGATCTCTCTCTCTCTGTCAAATAAATAAAATCTTTAAAAAAAGAAAAGTGTATCTTCATAGATGAAATATGGTATACACACGTAAGTACACATACTCCGCCATAAAAGGACATCGAGTACTGATCTGTGGAACAACCTGGACGGACATTAAAAGCATTATACCATGTGAGAGAACACGCAAAAGGCCACTTCCTCTATGTTTCCATTTATGTGAAATGTCCAGAATAGGCAGACACAAGGAGATAGTAGATTAACATTTCCCAGGAGCTAGGGGAAGGAGGGAATGAGGAGTGACTACTTAATGTATAGAGGATTTCTTTTTGGGTGATGAAAGTGTTCTGGAATTAGATAATCGTGATGGTTTACAGAGTTGTGAATACACTAAAACCCACTGAACTGGTATACTTTAAAATGGTTACACTGGGGGCACCTGGGTGGCTCAGTCGGTTAAGCCTCTGCCTTCGACTCAGGTCATGATCTCAGCATCCTGGGATCAATCTCCACATCTAGGCTGTCCCCGCCTCTCTCTGCCTGTCTCTCTGCCTACTTGTGATCTTCCTCTGTCAAATAAATAAATAAAATCTTAAAAATAAAATAAAATGGTTACACTGGTGAATTTTATGTAAATTTTATCTCAGAGATGAAAGGGTACATCTCTCTGCTGGTGGAATGACTGCTGAATGAATGATGAGAAGCACTTGGTATTTGTTTCTTGGTGCTATTGCTGGTTGACATTTTACCCAGTGAGTTAAGTAATGGATAGTAGGGGCGGCCCTTGAAATGTACGAGGAGTCTCCTCATTAAGGGAAATACATACTTGCACAGTGACTTGATAATTCATGAAAGTGCTGTTGGATAATCACCTTTAAGTTCCCATTTTTAATGGGAATGCAAGACTCTTGGTTAACATGTGTGATTGATTCCATTTGTATGTTCACTATGTTTTATCTAAACTTGGTTTTGAAAATCTCCGGCTCTCCTTTTTGGAAACTAGTTACTAGATTGTTGCCTAGGTATAGCTAGCAAGCCTTGTATTTTGAGATTCTCTGTTAGATACAGACTGGAATGTATGAGTTAGAGGTATAGTAGGGCAGTGACTGGTGGCAGTTTATTGGCACACCAGACATATTTTACCATATTTGGTTATCTTCAGATTATTTGCTGCTATGAGACAGTGGTCCATTACCACCAGTTCTTGGCTCATGATGTCACAGCCTTCGCTGATCTGTACAGTACATTACACTAAAAAAGGAAACCCCATGGGTTGACATCAGGTTTTATTGACTATTCTGTGATGATTTAGGGAGACAGAATGAAGTCAGTTTGTTGCAGTGGGAAATCTGTCCTCCTTGTCCGCTCTACCAGTGGGATACAGGATCAGGGCATGAACTGGGGATGGGGCACAGCCCTTCAGACATTACTAACTGTTGGCCTTAGAATAAAGAAAGAACAGCAGGTTAGCCTGCTGCAAAATACTGGGGCTTAGTGAATGGTCAGTAGAGTAATATTTTGTATCTTTCATCCACTGTTCCTCAGCTACCTGAAGGGCTGCAGCTAGATATAACAAACATAGACCAGTAGTGTCGGACTTGTCAGTGACCAGCATGCTAAAATGCAGTTCCTTGTTACGTGACAGGTAGAGAAAACATATGGCAGGCAGGTGGTGGCAGCAGCATCATTATCAGCTCACAGTGAGATTGGCAGTTCATTTGCAGATAGTGATGCCCACCTGCCATGGAAACAGTACACCACTGGGCACCCGGAAGCCCTCATGATTGTGTCCTTCTAACATGTTTAGCCTGCCCTGCATAATTCTTATTGGTTGGCAGACACTACCAAATGGTGACACTGGCCACAGCCTGGGAACTAGTATGATTCAGCATTGAAGTGTCTGGTTTGAGCAGGCTAGTTTCTTGTTGTTGCTCTCAATAAAGGTACATGTTCTCTTTTTTATATTTTTATTACAACTAGCCATTTTTTCCCTTAACTTTAATCTTATTTTTCCTCTTCCAAATGTAACTTACAGATTTTAATCTTGGAAATTCATGGTGTAAAAAGAACTGAATGTACCCTATAATTGTAGATATATTCCTACAATTTGTTAGGTATGTTCCTCTGGATTATATTTCTGTCTGTGTCCTGAATTTCCCCAAATAGGATTGTATTATATGTACCATTGCACATTTGCTTTTTTATTTGGCCATGTTTCCAAAACAGAGTGCGTAGATCTCCCTTGTTTTCAACAGCCATGGGATGCTTACTGAGAAGTGCTGGTAATACACTGGTGGAAAAAAAGAGCCATGGCCACGACCAACTTGGAACTCGTGGGCTGCTATGAGAAATAGATCACAACTTGTAATTATGCTTTGGTGCTAAACAGAGTCCTTGCACATACATCTTTGTTTCTATAGACTAAATTCCTTAAGTAAAATTGCTGGGTCAGAGGGCATCTACATAATAAGTGTTGGTACAGTTGTCAATTTTACCTCCAGAGATATTGTACCAATTTCTGCCAACAGTGGGAAAATAGTGCTTAGAGAAGCACATGAAAATTGAAATCTCGTTAGATAAAAGCATGGGCAGTAGTGATTAGATTCAACTGGAGAATCAGATGGGGGGGTGGAAAAATTATGGTGGGACGCAAAGAAAATTCCCCCCAAATCTAGATCTGCACTTTCAGATCTCTAAGAGGTCTATTTTTCCTGGAGGAAAATAACAACCAACACATCCAAAATTATTTGACAATTTTATAGGAAGTCAATGAGCTGTAGATTACTCTGTCTTACTCTATGACCACTGCTGAGAAATGGTGAAGTAGGCAACATTTGGTTAGACTTGTGGTACCTAGACATGTAGCTTGAATTCACTCTTCTGTTTAGAAAGCAGAAAAATACATAAAGGTATTTCATATCCTGAGAAGGGTGAAATAATTTGTCCTCCACGACCGCCCGAGACTGCTCCTTTATTTCAATGGGTTATTGGACATAACTTCTCATTATTATTGCCTTTGGGTAAACATCTGTTTTCTGGGAATGTGATCGGAGTATCCTCTTGAGATTCTGGAGTTGGCTAGGTATGAGATAAGAGTTGTCTGACCTTTACCTGGCTGCTGCTGCTAGATTACTGCCTAATGGAATGTGCGTGGGTAGAAAATCCCAAGCAAAAAAACAAACAGAAAACATGTATTTAATTGTGGTAAAATGCCCATCACAAAAATGTATGATCACAACCATTTTTAAGTGTACCATGTGATTGCAGAACTCAGCACTACTGAACTCCAGAACTCTTCCATCTTGCACAACTGAAGCGGTTCACCCATTTAACAACATTTCCCCATTCCCTCCTCACTCTAGCCCCTAGCAGCCTCCATTCTGCTTTATTTCTTTGAGTTGGACTGCTCTAGATACCCTATGTAAATGGACTCATGCAGTATTTCTTTTTGTGACTGGCTTATTTCACTTAGTATAATGCCCTTGAGGTTCGTCCAAGTAATAGCATGTGTCAGAGTGTCCTTCCTTTTTAAGGCCATGGTATCGTATTGCATGTATATACGACATACACCACTTTTTGTTTATCCATTTATCCATCAGTGAACATTTTTGCTTCCACTTTTTGGTTATTGTGAGTAATGCTGCTGTGAACATGGGATACAAATATCTCTGAGGCCCTGCTTTCTATCCTTTTTTTTTTTTTTAAATTTATTTATTTTTTTACAGAGAGAGAGAAGAAGAGTGTGTGTGTGGAACGGGGTGGGAGGGGCAGAGATAGAGGCAGGAAGAGAAACTTAAACAGACCTCACGCAGAGTGGGGAGCCATCCCACGACCCCGAGATCACCACCGGAGCCCAAACCAAGAGTCAGACCCTTAACTGACTGCACCACCCAGGTGCTCCTTTAATTGAAGATACCCAGAAGTAGAATTGCTGGTTCTTATGGTAGTTCTGTTATTTATATATTTATTTATTTATTTATTTTTTGAAGAATCTGAGCAATTTTTCTGCTTCCTGTCTCTGAAGAGTTAGCAGTGGAGACTGGGGAACCAGGAGTCTCGGAGAAGACTTCTCCGTATAGCTGCCTAGAGCTCAGTTGCATGAATTTAGGCCGTTAGGTATGCAAGTGTAATGCATTTGACGTAGGGTTATCATCCATTTCTATGTTCACCTGGTTTCCAAATATGTATTTGTGGGGTGGGGAGTTGACTGTATGCATATAAACTGTTTTTTGCTGTTTTGCTTTTTATTTTTGGGGGGGAGGGTTTGTTTTGATTTTTTAAACAGTGGCTGCATACAAGTCAAAAGACCTGGATTTGGAGGTGGACGCGCAGATGCATGTAGGATGGTCTTTGATCAGGCTCTGTGTGTAGTTTCAGGCATTGACCTTAGGTGTTATTGCTGTGTGCACACTGTGCCTTTGATCAAGGAACTTCGTTTCATTTAATAGGCCTCTGTCTTTGTGAAATACAGGGAGAGGGTGATCTGCCTAAAGGAAGAAAGACCTATGATGTTAACATCTGTTTATCTTGCAATCTTTTCTTTGCATCAGAACCAAGAATAATTTATATAAATACAGAAGAGCTATATCCTTTGGCTATTTTTCTTTGTGCCATTGGCAGGCATTCCTTAAGAATTACTATATGTTCCTTCCTAATTCTTCTTAGCGATCATGATGATACTCTTCTTTTAGTCCAGTTCACCCCTTTAGTTAATTTACCTGAATATATATTCCCTTTGTCTGAGTGACTTCTAAATGCCAGCTCATGGGCATGCTGGAGAAATGGGTGTGCTTTGAACTGTAGTGAATGCAGGATGGCTTTTCTCTACTGGCTTTGCTCACCCAAGCAACACCTGGCCCCCAGAGCAATAAGGATTTATTGGAACTCTTGACAAGGTGAATACGTTAGACCCCACTTTATTGCTTAAGTTCCCCTGTTTGGCTTTTGGTGAGAGGAGACATTTTCTTCATAGACTGGCATATATTTGCAGAGAAAATATAATTTTTGTTTTTATCCATGTCTTAATAATATCCCCCTTTCCCCCAGTAATTCTTCTCAGATGCCATTAAGCAAATCCTCTTTCTTCATATCCCTGAGCCTCTCCGTTTTATGACTGCTGTTGTTTTAAAGACTGAGTGACATTATGTGTATTCTACACAAAGGCATAAGGATCTCTGTGTATTTGTGCTGCTTGTGTGGCTGGAACTCCTCCAGGGAGAGTTCTGGACGAAATGATTTAATTTCCCCTGACTGCTGCTGACCTTGGAAATTTTGGACACAGATCCCTGTGACTGACACTTATACAGGGGAGAAAAAAAGACCCTCACGCAACTTCCATCCTCTGGAGGAAAGCAGTGGGAGATGGCAGCTCTGATGAGGAGTAAGAAGGACCATATGGGAGACACAAGGGGCAGTTTCCAGTATTACTTGCGGGGCCTCACTATTATAATTAGGTATTGGGATGAGTCACACCATGATATGGTAATGAATAAGATGATGGAGCATTCATGTAAACACAGATTATACTTTTTATATATATATTTGCATGCTTGTGAGGACTGAAGATTCTAGAGGATTAATGAAAATACTGGCAGCTATGAGGTTATTTTCGTATAGTGGTCTCTGTTTTTCTGTGATCCTCATCAGATTTACTTGAAATATTTTCAGTTGTCAGAGCTGTGTTTTCGAAACTGTGTATGTCCCGTTATTTACCTTATACATAAACTAAGGAATCTTTTGAGACCATTTTAATGTTACGGTTGTCAAGTCACTACTTCTAGCAATCCTTGCCAGTCTCTAATGGGTCCTTATATGAAATGTTTTCATACGTATTTGTGGATCTCATGCCTGTGTATACTTTTAATTAAATATTTACCAAACTGAATGTTTATCAGGAAGCAGTGATGTCCACTTAAACGAATGCTTAATGTCAGTAGAGACTCTCAGCATCTCCGCAGGCCCTGTGTTAAGCTGGATTTCTACCTTTCCTCTCAAAACAGATAAAAGAATCTGCCCATCCAGCAAGGTGGTGGGGGGTAAGGAGTTCATTTTGTCAGAAATACATCAAATAAAAATGCTCCTTGCCTTTACGCTTGTAGAGGTTTGTAAGCACCATAGGTTAACATTCCATTGATGGAACTAGAATGTGCTCAGAATAGTTCTGACTCTGGGGGAGTTGGGAAGGGTGATTATAGATGGGGGAGAGCAACATAAATATATGTGAATAAACAACCAGCCTTAGCCCCTAATTACAGTGATTTCAAAGTGGGGGGGGCGGTTTACACAGTACAGCAAGGCTGGATTGGAGAAGTAAGAAGGGAGGATTCGTTTGTTTCCTTAACTTTGCAGTGTAGGTGTATAATTTTTTGTCCATTATCTGTAAAATTGCTTAGGTTCCCCGGTTTGGCCTTCTGTAAAAATTGTTTTAAGACAGATCTGAGCTCAGTGATATCCTAATGAAACATAAATTTCAGCTTTTTGATTGTGGTTATAAAAATAAATAGTTCACATCCACCAATTGCTCAGTTTCTTTCTAATAATAGCAATCAATACTCAGCAGAAGTATTCATCACCACTACAAAAGTATGTATTTCTTTAACCTGAATTTCTAGTCACCATCCATCCAGTAAAATAAATTCCAACTCCTAAGGTAAAGAATTCTAGAATTATGTCAGCAAATCAAGAATAAATAAAACTTGGCCATTGGAATGGTAGAAGTGATTGAAAAGTATCTTCATCAAATACAGAACAGAATATATTTTACAGTGATAGTCATAAATTAAAGGAATTTTTTTTTCCCCTTTGTACAAATTTAGTCTCACATCCAAAATTGTTTTTAGGAACCGAAAATTCCAAAGCTTTCTGGTCAAGTCCAGTAACATTTTTTTTTTAAAAGATTTTTATTTATTTATTTGACAGAGAGAGAGAGATCACAAGTAGGCAGAGAGCCCGATGCAGGGCTTGATCCTAGGACGCTGAGAACATGACCTGAGCTAAAGGCAGAGGCTTAACTCACTGAGCCATCCAGGCACCCCCAGATTTTTTTTTTAAGATAATGAAGGATAAACTTTTTTATTTTTCATACCTGGTTTTTCATAAGATGTTTGTTCCTATTTGGTTTCAGAGTGTTTACAGGGAATTCTTAAGAGAAGATAGCAGAAGCTCCCAGGAAGAAATGGAGAAAGTTAGAATCACAATAGGTAGGTTCCTATAAGAGAGGATGAGGTTAAGACTCTTGTGCCTGAAGGTAGAGTCTGGGTGTGCGCAGTCCCAGGTGGTGACAAGAGTGGCAGGTGGCTCCCAAGCACTTAAAAGGTGCGTGGTCTGGATGGAGATGCGCTAGACCCACAGCATGCACACCGATTTCAGTGACTTTGTATCAAAGGAAAAATAATCTTAGTATCTTTCTCATGTTGGTTATTTGTTGACATTTTTAGTTAAATAGGAAAGACTAAATATAATTTCATCTTTTTTTTCCCTTTTCAATGTTGCTACTAGAAAATGTGAATGTCATGTGTTGCTCTCATTTGTGACTCATGGTCTTCTTGTGACCCCGTGCTATCTAGGGGGAGGTACGCGTGATGTCCTGTTGTGGGGGTTGAGTGGCTCCACGAGGCTTGTATCTGAGTAGCTGGCTTGGCTGGGAGGTAAGCTGAGCACATGCCCAGAAGCAGGACCAAGCAGCCCCTCCTCAGCAGTTGTGTTGAAGCTCAGTCTGTATCTAGGTGAATGGATAATTAAGATTTGTTTGAAGATGTAAGAATATGCAACGTATATATTGTTAAATTAATACATTCGGTGCTTTTTAGCAGAGAAGAAAGATCAAGCATACATAAATATTGAGGAGTATTCTGGAAGGTCCTGTTTTGTCCAGATAAGTGGAGACTTGGTCTCTTTGTTCATTGTCTTCCTGATTTAGTAAGGCAAGGAGTATCCTCTTAAAGTATCTTTAGTTAACCTATTAATTGAGAATATTCCCACACTCTGCTTTAATTATCTTTGGTAAATAAAATCTTTAATAACTAGTACCTACAAAATTAATCTAGAAAAGGTATAAATAAATACTAAATAGTGTATCATTCTTTAAAATAAGCCCCACTTATCTCTAAGTTGGGATGAATATGTATGAAGTACATATTCTTGTTTGCTGTGGCTCCTTAAGGAGAAAAGTGTATTTAATTGAGTCTTTCTACCTAATGATTTCAGTAGTCTAATGATTTAAGTAAACATGCATCTTATTTTTGCATATATGTATGTATTCGTGTACTTATTTATCTCACACTTATTTAGCACTAACTTTGTGCCCAGCTCTCTAAGAAAATCAGTGCATGTTTATCTAAACATAACTGGCACATTGAGCTTACCCTGAGTCTGGCTCTGTTCTAAATGCCTTGTGTTTATTAATGCATTTCTTCCTGTAACTGTGAGATGGGCAGAGTTACCCATGTTAAACTGAAGCACAGAGGAGTTAGGTAACTTATCAAAGCTCACACAGCTCTTACGTAGAATTGCTGGGAACTAAACCTTACAGCCTGGTGGGCTCGAGTCCGTGCTCTTATTTAAGCTGCGTAAAATAGTTTGTTCTACTTACTTTTGTCTTCTGGGTGCATTTAGCTGGACTTGCCCAGACAGTGATGTTGTCTTTTCTGGGGTACACAGAAGCTTTTCATAACTACCTGGGAGTACTGTCATGAGAGTGATGGATCATTTAAAAGCTGATTTCCAGAGGCAGGGTATTTATTACAGCTCCTAGTGAATTTATGATTGGCCATGTGGAATAATGGGTGGGATTATATGATGCTTATGCAAAATAGCCTTACATAACAGCCCTAGTTATATTAATACTAAACTCAGGCTGTGACCTGGAAATATTGTGGATATGCGGTTGTGTTCCTCTTTCCTTGTCCTTTATACACGGTTCAGATTTTGTCATTTCATTATCATCACTACCATAAAGTCTATGAAGTTCTTTGGTAGTTTGGCTTTTTGAGAGATCAGTTGGATGAAGAATATCCATCCATAGATGCTCATAATTCTTTAGGTGTGGCCTAAAGCTATTCTGTTGAACTAAATTGCTTCCATGCTTTATAAGAGATTGTGATATAAATTTGGTCTTAAGTTTTCATCTTCATTTCTCTGCAAGGTCCTTGAGAGGAATACTCTACAATCTAATGGACCAAGGATGGATCAAATTAGATTGCCCTCTACCCTTTTTTTTCTTTGAAAATGTGTTTGAGAAACAAATAATACAGGAAATTACATGTATTTTGCTTGTTCAACCTATTACAGGAATGGCTGTGATTAAAATTTTATCATGATTTCAAAATACTCCTCTCCCCTCTCTTTTAAATAAATAACATTTTTGTCATATAAAACAGCAGAAAGGTCAACAGCTTGACAAAGTAGTTCTCAAAATTGATCCTTTTCATTTCAAAGGTGTCCTTTAGGATTTTATGTCTGAAAGGGCTCCTGGTTACATGCAACAGGTATTTACAGTATACCCAGCTACTCCTGTACAGGCCCTGTGACAACAGTGTTAGTAAAAGGCATGACCTGCCTTGTCCTGGAGCTTATAATCTGTGTGTTCCAGTATATTGTAAATGTAAGGTAAGAATTACAGAGGCGTAAGAAAATGCAATACAATACACCATATCTGACTGTCTTGGAATTCGAGAGTTCTGTGATACTGTAAAATTCTAGTCTAGTGCTCTAAATTTTCCAGGTGAAAAAGTAAGACCCAAAGATGGGATGTGACTCTTCTGTGAGAGAATGACAAGTGGAACCAAGCAAGAGCCAGGGCTCCTTGGGGTCATTGCTGTAAAGAGAGATCAGAGATCAGGCCCTGTCTTTGTGTTATATACATGTAAAATACTTGTATACTAAACATTTCCAGGAGTATCTTTGCTTGATAAACGAGAAACCTATCTGCAAAAACTGCTACTTTTTAACTCCTGCCATTAACTAGTTATCAATTATTCAAAGACCTTGCTAAGATTTACAGTTTTAATTGAAACTGTTTAAATTGTGGCTCTTTTTTAAGTGATTGACAAGTCAGTGATGAGTATCTAGAGATGGCTGCAAGGTAGAGAAACAGATCTCAGAATCCACAGGAGAGGGACATAAATGCTAATTATACAATGACTTTAATTCTTGGTTTGTCATGGCTGCCTGCAGGTGTGTGTCTTGGCTGTGGGCTGTTTTCAAGGCCTCATTTGTATTTGAGGTTTATTTTAATAATGATCCTTCCCCAGATAGCTCTTTTTTAATCTCTTACTTTCAGTTATTTTCATAGATAAAGGAAGAAATTAACTGGGAGATGAAGGTAACTGATTCTTTAGGTTAGTGAAAATTTAAGTTTTGTTTGTTTGGTCTTCCCACTTATTTTCCTGAAAATCAGTTTTGGAATAGGATGTCTTTTGGCCTTCTGAACTGGAGGATGGTCATATATTCATTTTTGTTAATTATCATTACCCATCCACCACCACCACCATCATCATCGCCACCATTACTCACTTGGCCTTCTGGATGAACTAATGCTCTCCTTGTAAGAGCTGATGTTACTCTGTGCAGTGTATTTGCACTGAAGAGCTACTGTCCTACTCTCCTGTCTGCTGAGGTAGAGGCTTGGTATTAGCAGGTGCAAGGTAACCTTGAGATTCATAGTTTATTTTTAAGCAAGGAAGAATGTTTCCATTGGAGTAGAACTGTGGGTTTGAGCTGGATCAGGTGAGAGCACAGATATGTGGACCTCTTTCCTCAGTTCCACATAATTTTTGGCTTCACACCAAATGCCCCCAGTTCCACCATATTCTGTGGCTATGCCCTTTTTAAACTTAGCCCTAAATTCCTTTACATTCCATGGTGTGGGCACCTTTGAGGTTTAGCTCCTGTATACTGCCATTTCTTGTGTGATTTTGCCATGACTTAAACAGATTTCCATGTGCTCTCCTGGCTCTCTTCCTGCTTCTATAAGTTAGTTGTAGGGCCTTGCCAGGGTACAGAGTTCCAGGATGTATCACTGCAGGTAAGTTGGGGACAAGCTTTTCCTCTCCTAGGAATTTGAGTCAGCTGTGATGCTATTTGTAGCCCCTCTATTTCCTTGCTCTGTCTTTGGCCTGTGTTAACTCTGGCTGCATACAGGGAAACTATTAAAACCTTATTGAAGGAGGGCCTAGTTGTTAAATCCCATTCCTGCCCCTAGTATGATCATATCCCTCAAAGGTACCCATCTCCTTAGCTTTAGACAAGTCGATGAGACCTAGCAACAATTTCAGTGTATATATCTGACTTTAAGGGTCTTCTGTATATTTTCTTCTTGTCTGTCTTGTTGTGTTCTGTCAGTACTTCTCATAATTTACCTTGCCTTCAGTCCTTAACTGACTTTCTCTGTGATAGGGCTCCCTGTTGCTTTTAAACCATGATTAGATATAGTGTTCAAATGAGTGATCTGACAGTCCGAATTTTGAGGCAGCTGTCCTTTTCAAAATTTCTGTATTCATTTTTAAAATGAGTTTTTGAGGAACAGACAGTTTGAAAGAATTTTAATCGTGCTCACCAGCACTGTGGCTGAACTTGATGTCTATTCAATATGCTGTCTTTAA
This sequence comes from Meles meles, assembly GCF_922984935.1. NCBI lineage: Eukaryota > Metazoa > Chordata > Mammalia > Carnivora > Mustelidae > Meles > Meles meles. Next base: position 24,272,809 of record NC_060075.1, on the reverse strand, counting down.
GCTGATCAGTGGGAACTAAAGACATGTTTAGAAAACGAGATTCTAGACTTTGACTATGAGGATGGCTTCAGGATGCTTGATCTAGTGTATTTTCTTTCATGCAGATTTGTAAGTCTTGGCCATGGCCAAAACCAGCCATATACCTTAATTCTGTAAAACAGACACTGCATGTTTATTGATGGATACTACATATTTGTTCCTTCTTAAATGTTTTCATAAGGAAAGCTCATCGTTCGGTATGCCCATATCCTTATATTGTATATTAGGATTCGACAGCTTTCTCATTTTAGGTTCCTAGCTTCCTAACCTATGTGTACAACTGTCCTTTCTTCATTTGAAATTTAAAGTTTTTCTGGCCCATTCAGTCGTTATTTTTCTCTAAACTTCCTACCTTCAACTGTACTGGTACTGGTTAGCTGTGTCGTTTTATTTATGTACTGTGATATCAGTCCCGAGCATCCTTGTGACTGTCATCTTGTTTGTCTTCCTTGATGTTTCTTAACTTGGTTCTGGAAAAGTTACGGTAGACTGAAATAATATGCAGTTTTCTGTAGAGGCATTTCATATTTTTAAAAAACAGATCTTCAAAGGAGTCTGAAAAGGTTAAAGAACTGCTCTACATAATGTTATCTAGGAGTCCTGCAGGAATATTGCCAACCTCTTTTCTGTCAAGTGTAATATCCGTGAGACCTTAAATGTCCGGCCATTTTTCTTTCTCTTTCGGTATCAGTCTTTTCAATTTTTAGAGCAGTTTTAGGTTCATAGCAAAATGGAACAGAAAGTGGAGAGTTCCCATTTATGCCGTCGTTCCTCACAAGCACAGCCTCCCCCACTGTCACCAGCCCCTACTAGGGTGGTACATTTGTTACAATTGATGAACCTACGTTGATAGATCACCACTTAAAGTCCATAGTTAAATGGGTTCACTTTCAGTGTTCTGCGTTCTCTGAGTGTTGAGAAATGTGTAATGGCATGTGTCCATCATTACTGTCTGATAACAGAATAGTTTCACTGCCCTAAAAATCCCCTGTGCTTTTCCTGTTCATCCATCTCTCTTTCCCCTGACCCCCAGCAACTGCTGATCTCATTCTTTATAATTTTGCCTCTTCCAGAATGTCACATAATTGGAACCATACAATATGTCCCTCTTTTTCAGGTTGGCGTCTTTCTCTTAGCAATAGGCATTTAAGGTTCCTCTATGTCTTTTTATGGCATGAGAGTTCATTTCTTTTTGTTTTTTTATTTTTTTTAAAGAGTTTATTTATTTATACAACAGCGAGAGAGGGAACACAAGCAGGGGGAGTGGGAGAGGGAACACAAGCAGGGGGAGTGGGAGAGGGAGAAGCCGACTTCCCGCTGAGCAGGGAGCCTGATGCAGGGCCCGATCCCTGAACCCTGGGATCATGACCTGAGGCGAAGGCAGACGCCTAACGACTGAGCCACCCAGGCGCCCCCTCATTTCTTTCTGGTGCTGAATAATACTCCATTGTCTGGATATACCACAGTGTGTTTGTATGTTCATCTGCTGAAGGATAACTTAGTTGTTTCCAAATTCAGCAGTTATGAGTAAAGATGCTGTAAACATGATCCAGGTTTTTACGTATGGTAAAATATGTTCAGTTTTTTTTTTTTTTTTTTTTTTTTTTTTTTTTTTTTTTTTTTAAAGATTTTATTTATTTGACAGAGAGAAATCACAAGAGAGGCAGGCAGAGAGAGAGGAAGGGAAGCAGGCTCTCCGCTGAGCAGAGAGCCCGATGCGGGACTCGATCCCAGGACCCTGAGATCATGACCTGAGCCGAAGGCAGCGGCTTAACCCACTGAGCCACCCAGGCGCCCCCAATATGTTCAGTTTTATAAGAAACCACGAAACTGGCTTTGAAAGTAGCTGCGCTGTTTTGCATTCGCACTAACAATGAATGAGAGTCCTTGCTGCCACACACCCACGCCAGCGCGCGTTTGTTGTCCGCGTTTAGACGTGGACCACCCCAGCATAGTTGTAGCACGGTAGTTTTGTAATTTCTCTTTCCCCAGTGATACACGTTGGAGAACATCGTCGCCCTCTGAAGGCCTTCTTTGGTGAGATGTCCAGGCCTTCAGCCCATTTTTAAATCAGTTGTTCATTTTCTTACTGTTGAATTTTAAGACTGCATATTTTGGTGAACAGTCCTCTGTCAGATAAGGCGTTTGCAGATATTTTTTCCCAGTCTGGGGTTCAGCTGTCTTTCGGCTTTTGTTTTTTAAAATTTTCGGTGCAGAAAATCCAGCTGGGTGAGGTGATCTTTGACAACTGGATAGGCACATGTAGCTGCTAGTGAGCTGTGTTGCAGACTCTCAACCTTAAGTCCCTTGATTCTTTATTTGCAGGTCAATGTGACTGTGGACTACATTAGACCGGCCAGCCCAGCCACGGAGACGGTGCCTGCCTTTTCAGAGCGGACATGTGCCACTGTCACCATTGGAGGAATGTGAGTGTTCTGGCCGGCAGGGACTCAGCCAGAGCTGCAAGTTGTCCTCAGTCACGTCTCTCCTTTCTTTTCTCCCTGATTTGCTTTCTGTTGCTCTTAACACAGTGCTTCTTAATTATTATGTCTGTGTAGCACTTTATATTTGCAAAGCATTTTATAATCATTCATTAGCTAATCATATTCTTTCATTATTGTTTAAGATTTATTGGGCTCTGTGTGCTTGGCACTATGTAGCATACATTATTACTATTAATAATGCCATTTATTGTCAGGCCCTAGGTACTGTCCAATGTTAGGTGGAAGAATTATCTGCACGTTAATTTAGGAAGTTGAATTATAGACACACACACGAAAAAAAGGGGGGGCAGGGGGAGAAGGGTTCGTTGGACATTTTCTTTATATGGATGTATGTTGTCAATAGATGATGGGGCCTTTCTCTTTTGTACTGGCTATATCCTGTTCTATTCCAGAGTCCCTTAGGAACTTGGTTGATGAATAGTCTTTCAAAGGAGGTATCTGACATGGGAAGGAGGAAGCCTGCAGCCTGCTGGGCCATGCTTCCACAATGAATATTAAAACAGTCAGTCAGTCCCCAGTAGCAGTTCTTACTCTGTAAAATATACCAGCATGATCATTGTTTCCATTTCTAGTTAACAATCTTAAATGCTGTTTGTTACCAAACTGGTATTTTTCTTCTCTTTTAAGGGGGCATAGTAGAGGGGAAGAAAAGAATAGGTTTCCCATCAAAACAGGGATTGTCTTACTGAAAGTACAATGGAGCCCATTAGGAGAAACCCCTCTAAGCTACTGTGTGCCTCTGAAAGGAAAGAGAGGCTCTAGCAGCTAATTTACCTCCCAGAAGCTCTCGTATCAAAGAAGAACCTTTTCTGTTCATTCGCACTGTCACACTTTGGCAATAACTATTTTTGGTGACTGTTAGCACTCCTGTATTTATATAAACCTTACTGTTCACACAACAGTCAGACTTCATGAAGAGGAACTCAGTACAGGCTTTTGTCACTACCTTAACACCATCACAAGTGACACGCTTTATTAGAAGCAGAATCTTGACAAATCAGTTAATATTTTTGACATGGGAGGGACTAGGACATATTTTGGTCATTTTTCTGTCTGCATAAGTTGCACTAATGATTATTACCACTTTGCACTCCTTCTCAGGAGCTAGATGCATGCTACTCTGTTATGGAGAGCTGGGAAGTTAGTGTTCCTGTATATTAAAATTTTAACTGTCACAAACAAGGAGTCCTGTCAGTAAATAACTGCTCCTGCTATCTAATACACTAGTAAAAAACAAGTGTCACTACTGTAAAAATCCACATCTTTATTTTTGTAAGATGTTTCCACCCATGTTTAACAATCCACTAGAGTAGGTTATTTCATTTAGTTACCACTGAGGTCTACTTTTAAAGTAAATTCACACTGCTTAAAATTTGCATAATCTGAGTGTGTTACAGAGATTTTTCTTTTTATAGGACAGTTTGAAACAGCTCATTTAAAAATTCCATAGTAGGGTGTTGTGGGCATGCTCCATGCCATGAAACCTTGAGTTTTCTACTGTGTTGATCTTAGCTATAATGGAGATTACTCCTTCAGACTAGCAATCCTTTCTGCAGAGGTTAGGTGGCTCTCTGTGCAGCCTAGGTTTTGGTTAGATTCTCAAGCCTTTGTAAGAAGGTATCAATCATTTTTTCAGTTTGGTTGGTTAACACAAGTTGATGGTCTTAACTGACAGCATAGACAATCTGTACTTCAGGTTCATGTCAGAGGTGGTAACCTTGACCTCTCTCTACCTCTCAGTTGTTATAACTGGATTTTAAGAATATTATTTTGGTATGATTTACCAAAGTACTTACCAGGATATCGATTCTTCCAGATACCTAAATTGTCCCCTTGATTAGACCAGCCTAGCAAGGTGCCTGGGAAGAATGATGAGTTTCTTCACAGAGTTGTTTCTACTAAACTGTGTGAAGCAACTGCTAGGCTGCCTTCAGGAGAAATAACCAAGATTTATGGATACTTTTGAGACAAACTCTCACTGGACCGTAAGCTCCCTAAAGATAGGGATTTTTGTCACTTATATTCCCTGTTGTAGTCTCAGTATTCAACATATGGTTGGAGTTTCAGTAGTTTTTTGAATTATTTGTTTATTATATTGCATCCTTTTGTGAAGCATAACAGGGAATACTGGGACAGTTGTTTCTATTGATCCCTGATTTTATTATTACATAATCAGTACTGGAGAAATTGTATTGGATAGTTTTCCCTTTTTGCTTGGTTATTGGGTCATCCTTGCCAAGGACAGGTTTTTTCTGGAATATGAACCTTTTAATGCTTCTTACACTTTTTATGTTCCATTCCTACTCATAGCTTCTCTTTATTTTTCCCTTTGCCTTGATTTTGTTTTTATTCTGAATTTTCTGTCCTTTTGCAAATCATTCCAAATAATATTATAAAAAAGTTGTATGAATAAATAACATTCAAATACTCAGCTAATAGTCAGAATTTAGATATACTGACAGCCTTCTTTCTGAGTGTAATGGTTAATTATTCAAAAACATTGACTAGAGAAGGATTTTTTTTAATCTAAAATATTTTCATTTAATTTTAAACATAAAAATGTACATATATTTCCAAATCTTTGGTGTATGGGCAAAGTAGATCAACCATTCGATAACCTGATAAATTGCATAACTTCTCTTAGAATGAGTACTTAAAAACACTAATTATGAAACCCTAGATGTCTGTGATTTACATCCCCCTCATTTATTTCACAGCCATTTTAAAGCCATTCATCTTATTAAACCTTTTAAAAGTATTCATCTGTTTTCATAAGCACACTTTTTTTGTGTGTACTTCTATTTCAGTTATTAATAAAAATATTTGATGGAGTACATAATTAAAAATAACAAGCACAACCAGTATAAATAGTTATGAGGACAGAAACAAATGGCTCAGCAGGTTGGGAAAGAAGTGCACAGGTCTGGTGGCCCTCAGTCCCTTGGTCTGGCATTGGGTGAAATCCTAGAATGTACAGGTCAGTTCAGGGAAGGTCATTTGGGAGAGCTCCTTTAGTAATGCATCAGCTCTCTGAAAGGCCGTCTGTGTTCAGGCTTGTAGAATGTAGAATTAAGAAGTCATCTGATCCAAATGATGCCTATCGTCCTCTGTATTTTGTAGCCAAAATACAGGCTGTTACAGCATCTAGAGGCTTTCCTGTTGTTGAGATCAGCTGGGCTCCTCTGGCTGCACGAGAGCTTCTCTCGAGCTGCTGATCACAGGCTAACCAGGTGGGGGAGGCAGATGAGGTGGAGTCTCTTGCAGTTACTTCAGAGCAGATTTTTTGGTGTATTTCACGTGTCAAAGTGTGTGAATTGGCTCTGTCCTCGGTTAGGGTTCAGTCTAGTCCTTCTGTTTTTCTTTTTGGTGTGTAGGGGAGGGAGTTGAGTCACAGGATCTCTGTGAGGCACCTCTTGTGTGACAGTCTTCTGTTCCTATCTCTTGCCCTCTAGAGAATCAATGAAAACGAGGTTCATCTTTCTTCTAATAGATTAAAATTTTTTTCTTGATTAACTTCACTGTAGAGTTGGCAAGAGTTGTTATCTGTTAATCAAAACAGTTTAAATAAAAAATAAAAAGATCAAACTTAGAGTTGTTTCTCATTCTCTGGCTCCCGGGCTGGGAATTAGCTGAGCCTTTTAGGCTTGGTTTGTGACATGAAGCTGTCAAGATGGCGCTTCCTGTTAATTACTTTTTATTGTATTTAAGACACTTAAATAACTCTCCTTGTGATTTAGTCTTCTATGTAATTAGCTTCAGTGATTAAAATCTCGTTCTTTCTTTATTGTCAGAGCCTTCTTGAAGAGTGAGATTTTTCTGGGGTGACCTTTTCGTGTGCTGGACTTCCCAATTACTTGGAGCTCCAATTTGGCAAACCCATATTATAATGTATTAACTGGTTGCTCACTCTTTCTGCATGTCACCTTTTTAAAGAAAGGTATAAAAATTTGCTCACATTTATAAGGAGGCACCTAAAAAATACAACTTGAGAGCTAAACCTCACATAATCACATTCACACTTAGCACCACTCCAGCCCTGGAAAATTCTAGCAGATCCAGCAGATACAGTATCACTTAAGATATTTTCCCAGTGTTTCTCATGTGAAGTATTTCACAATGGTAGGAGACCATTGACGTGACCTGTTCTGGGGAAGTAAATGGCATAGAGATGAAACTGTAGGATAGGAACAATTAGAAAATGTCTGTTTTTGTACAATGTCCTATTTGGGGGGGTGATTTTTTTTCCCCCTTTAAAGTTCTTTTTGAAACCATGTTTACCACTACTGCTTTTCTGCTTTGCCCTTTTGCTGTCTGCTTCCTTGATATCCACACTGGTATGGGGCCTTGTTCCCAGAGGTATTGTCAAAGATCTTTTGGACTTGGGACATCTTCATTACCTCTTTGTTCTAATGACAACCATCCAGTAGCCTCAAAGCCATCCTTTTAAACTTTCTTTGTGTCTTTTTGGATTCTTCATAGAGCTTGTCTTGTATTATATTTATGTAAACCAGACAGTCACACTTGCAAGGAATGAGACTTCTGCTTCTTTTTTCTTTTTCTTTAGTTCCAGTTTGCAGGAATACTTCTTTCCTAAAGTCTTCTAAAAGTGACTAAAACTTGAAGTCAGGTCTAGTCCTTCTTCTAGAATAATCTTTTTTGAATCCTCATTTTGTTTTTCTCAGCCACAGTAGGAATAAGTGTCCTACAATCCTCAGTTTTTCTGGCTTGAGTGTTTTTCTGTAGCTTTAAGGCTTTCACAATCAGGCCAAACCTCCTGTCTCTCAAGTTTTTAAATTTTAAAACATACTAGTATCTCACTTCCAAGCTAAACATAGGAAGAAAGTGGCTTCTTGAAACCCAATTTTCTGGACCTTGTGTTCTTACTTAGAACTGCCTACAGCATCCTGAAGATGCTCTTTTAGCATCTGAGGAAGTACGGAGATATTATTAATGTCACCGACTGGACCACTGCCTCCCACAGATGGTCCCATGGAAGCATAAATGCTCACTTCTCAGCTGTGTCTGCTTTTTAATTTTTGGACAGTTATCCTTACAGCTTTATAAATTAATACTACTAATTTAAAAATGTTTAACTTTGAATTGTATCTTTTAGCTTCCTTATATGAAAGATAAATATTTTTGAATGTTTTCACTATTCCTTCCTTTAACCCCCAATTTTGTTATATTAAGTTTTACCATTAGTGAACTTTACAAAATTCAGTTTATTGTTTCTAATTAACTTTATCGAGTATTTCCCTCTCTGAAAGATTAGAAAGTTAGAATGCTACCTTTTTCAGACTTCTCCTTCCTTTTAAAAGTTTTTCTTCCAGAGCGCCTGGGTGGCTCAGTTGGTTAAGTGTCCAACTTTCGATTTCGGTCCCAGGTCATGATCTCAGGGTCATGAGATGGAGCCCACCCTGCCATCTGGCTCCACACTCAGCTGGGAGTCAGCTTGAGATTCTCTCCCTCTCCCTCTGTACCCCCTCCCCCTGCACACACACTCTTTTGCTCTCAAAGTGATAAAAAGTTTTTCTTCTATTTCAAGATTTATTACATTACTCCTCTGTCAGTGTAATTGTCTTCTAAGCTTTGCTTGCAAGTTTAACCCCAAATTTTACCCTCCACCCCCACACCATAGCAGTTCTAAGTTACTGTTGGACCTAGTATGATGGAGTGAGAAGACCTACAGAAACAGAAATTCTATGTTGTTTTATCCCCAGAGAAATGTTAAATTAATTCCCTTTGTGTGGTTTTCTCTATGTGTGTATGTCTGTCTCTTTCTCCATTTTGTACTTCTTTTTTTGTTGTTGTTGCTGTTTTTTAAGTAGGCTCCACGCTGGGTGTGGAGCTCAACTTGGGGCTTGAACTCAGTCAGATGCTTAACCACCTAAGCCACCCAGGTGCCCCCATTTTGTACTTCTTCATATGCACCTGCCACTTGTATCTCAGTTAAGTCTTTTTGTGGTATTTCCTTTAGATTTGGTGAAGAACCTGGATTTTACATGTGTGGGTGGTAAAGCTTCTGAATTTCTGCATGTCTGAAAATGTCTTCATTTTGCCTATAATCTTGATTGTTAGTTTCTCTATGAAATTCTAGCTTCAAAATTATTTTCCCAAGAACGGTGAAGGCCTGTTGTTCTATTGCTTCACCAGTGTTTATGAGAATTCGATCTCCATTCCTTTACATTTCTATTTTTTAACAATTTTTTTTTCTGACTCTGGAAGATTTTACAATTTTCTGTTTATCTTTCGTTTTCTGAAAATTTATTAAAATATTTCTAGTGTGTCCTTTTTTGCTGTGTACTCAATGGACTGAACACTCATCTTGGAATTTTTTTTTCTATTCGTTCTTGAATTATTGTCTTTCTCTTTTGCCTCTGACTCTAGAAATTCTGTTGGTATTGTGCCTTATGCTTTGAATCTCTGTAAATTTTCTTCCTTTTTTTTTTTTTTTTAAAAGCCTGCCTTTGCATTTTTGTTCTACATAAAGGAGCTGTCTTCAACTTTACTTTTCAGCTTGCTTCACCAGCCAGCCATGCACTCTCTTATTCACTCATCTCATTCATTCACTTACTCATTAGTTCATTTATCAAGTAGTCATAAAATGCCTGGTGTGTACTATGCACTGTGTTAAGCTTTAGGAGTGTATTGGTAGTTCTGAAATGAAATGATTTCTTCTGCTGTGAAATTCACAGAGGTGATTCTCTCAATCTAGCCCATTTTAATTGCTTTTTATTTCAGCACTCATACATAAATTTTTTGTTCAAGTGTTTTAATAGCATCCTGTTCCTACTCCACAAATATAATACTTCCTCTGTCTGAGAATAATATTTAAAATTTAAAAACCCTCTTCCACTCAATTATCCCCCATGTTCTGTTTATTTTGTTTCTTTTCTTTCATAAATCCTCAGATATTTGGGGAACCTTGATTTATATACATGAAGGAAGGACCAGGTTGGGGTTGGATGGTGTCCCTGTGCGGTTGTGCATGCCTGCCTCCCCAAGATGTCTCTGTCATGACAGGGCATAGGTGAGCAGGGACTATCAGAGGCAGCCTTCTTTGTGGGGTTCCTGAAACACGGAGGAAGAAGGTAAATTTCAGACCCCACTAAAACTGTCACTGTCATTGGGGTAGAGTGAGAAGGTGATGTGATGTGATTATCTGACTCAGTCTAAAATGCTGTGCCTCTGTGTTTCTTACAGAGCCTCCCTCTAAGTTCCTTCCCTGGTTAAATCACCTACCCTCTGTTCTATAATCATGAATTGTCCTATACATGGCCTTGGTAATCTGGGGAATCTCACTGGCATAATGTTGAAGTCGTGTTGGTTTAGAAATGATATTCCCAGATACTTTAAAATATTGAATCGGTAAGTAAGCCTTCTCCCAATTAAAGGGAGAGCTTTAACAATAGAGAGACTTAGAAAAAAATCTCAGAATGCGAAGTTGAGAAATCTACCGCCGTGACTTCCTTTAGTGTAAGTCATGACTACTTAAGTGTCTTTCTGCTTTCTGCTTGGTTAACTTCAGTAGCATCCTGCTAGGGTAGTTGAAAAAGCTGTGAAGATACTTCCTCCAGTATTTAAATAGTGGATTAATGAAGAAGACTACAGCCTGAGTTGGATTTTATATTTTGATTAAAATGGTCTCTAGTAGAAACTAAGCCCCCCTAGAAGGAAGAGAAAGCATGGGAGCCCTATGATTTATGGCTACTCTGCCAGTAGAGGTTTAACTATACCCCTGTTTCTATTAAGGTTGTTTTTGCTAGCACTTGGGCTAGAAAGTTCCATAGAGTTTAAGTAGTCTACACATAATCCGGTTATTCTTTTCAAGCCCTGTTTGTTTAGGGGTTTTGGATAGTTTTATAGAATGTGGACTCTTCAGGAACACAAATGGTATGTGATAGAAGAAATGCCTATGCTTGCTGGGAGATTATTTCTTGGGTATTTGCCAAGGGTCAGAACCCTCTGCTCTTAATAACTTTGTGGGGAATCATAGGGGCAGGAAAGAGGCTGGCTGATCCAGCTCTTTTGAATGTGGGTTCTGATTAATTGCTCAAATGATGTTCCCAAAGCCTCCTCGCTGTGGTGCTTTGTATTTTGTCAATAAAGGCCCTTGAGGCACTGCCAATACTCCACCAATCAGACCCCATCTGCTTTCTGTCTTTCAGAATTTGTGCAAACTTTCTGATATGCTGGTAACATACTTTCTTGTTTTGTAGCACCATTAGGGCTCTATTCTTGTCCATATCTGTCTTTTCTGTCATTTCAGTGGGACCTTGTAAAGGATGTCATGTGGACATAAGTTCTCAGTCTGCCATTCTGACCTCCCTCAAGCATTCTTTCTTTATTCTTTTGGATAATGCAATTGATGTGATAAGGAAACGACACATTTGACATGGTTACCAATAAGCAAAAATTCTGTGTCTTTTATATGCCATTTCTCTGCACCTTTCTCTTTACAGTTCCCATGGCCAGCGCAGTACAAAGTGGTAAGGTAAATAGGAATGGAGTTTTTGTAGATTCTGCTATCTCCCAGTCGTGATGCTGCCTTACAGGGGATTTGCTCCAGTTCATACTGAGTGAATTGATTTTTTTTTCTAAGTAATAAAAAATTGTATATGCAACTAATGACTCATTGAACACTGCATCAAAAACTAATGATGTACTATATATTGGCTAACTGAACATCATAAAAATAAATAAATAAAATAAAACCACAAAAAATTGTAATGTTTTCAAAAGTTTAGGAAATAAAGGGAAATTATCCATTGTTTAATCATGCTAGTGTAATAGCTTTTATGTGGGGGGTATTCCTTTTGAGTGATGGTTATTTCTTGAGATTTGAATCTGGGAACAGGAAAATTGACTACTTGGCCAAGTGTTGACATGAAGTCTAAAGCAAGTTGTTGTTGGCTTAGAGATGAACAGATGAACAGATGTGAAGTAAAACCGCAGCCCTGCTCCCAGACAGCTGTGCAATCTTGGACCTTAGTTTTTTCGTATGTAATTTAGATATAATAATCTCACACCTCATTGAGTGGTTGTAAGAATTAAATGTACTAAGGCATTTAAATGTTCAGCATATTTACTAAGACCTAACAGTCAGGTTCTCACATCAGCTCCAACCTCTGAACTCGACTGGTCACCATTGATGTAATGTCATATTTAGTGACTTCTGTCCTTTCTCTCTCTTTTTAAAGTTCACTAATTGGGGCGCCTGGGTGGCTCAGTGGTTTAAAGACTCTGCCTTCAGCTCAGGTCATGATTTCCAGGGTCCTAGGATCGAGCCCCACATCGGGCTCTCTGCTCAGCAGGGAGCCTGCTTCCTCCTCTCTCTCTGCCTGTCTCTGCCTGCTTGTGATCTCTCGCTGTCAAATAAATAAATAAAACCTTTAAAAATAAATAAATAAAGTTCACTAATTATTTATTTGAATAATCTCTGTACCCAACATGGGGCTTGAACTCATGACTCCTAGATCAAGAATCGCATGCTCCACTGACTAAGTCAGTCAGGCTCCCCTTGTCCTTTCTTTTCTTTATCCTCTTTCACACACTTCTGGCTTTTTTTTTTTTTTTTTTTTTTTTAAAGAACTTTTTATTGAATGTTTTTACATTTCATCCTCTTCTTAGTCTTCACACTCTTCCTGGCTAAGCTAATCCAGTGATAAACTGTTACCTCACAGAATGTTCTAAGTATTAGCTTAAAATAAAATATAAGAAATGCCTGGTACGTAGTAGTTGCCCATTGGTTAATTAAAAAACAAAACAAAATTCCTCATTGGATTATGGCTTAGATTTTCTAGTAGTCCATTGTTTTTAAAGATTTATTTATTTATAATAAAAAGAGAGGTAGGGAAGGGGCAGAGGGAGAGGGAGTCAAGCAGATTCCCCATAGAGCACGGAGCTTGATGTGGGGCCAACCCCAGGACCCCAAGATCATGACCTGAACTGAAATCAAGAGTCAGACACTCAACCAACTGAGCCACCCAGGTGCTCCTTTAGTAGTCCATCTTTATTGTTCCATGCCAGGCCCTTCAGTCGGATTTATCTCTTCTCTCACCTTCTTACAAATTACCATGATGGCTAACTTATATCTGTTTTTCCTCTAAATCTTTTTTTTTTTTTTTTAAGATTTTATTTATTTATCTGACAGAGAGAGCACAGGTAGGCAGAGTGGCAGGCAAAGGGAGAGGGAGAAGCAGGCTCCCCACTGAGCAGAGAACCCCATGCAGGGCTTCATCCCAAGACCCCAGGATCATGACCTGAGCCGAAGGCAGACGCCGAACCAACTGAGCCTTCTGGGCGTCCCTCCTCTAAATCTTAAAAGCATACTATGTTAATACAGTAATGATTGATAAGCACTTGTATACCGGTACAAGTGGTATTCATAAGTAAGTTTTCACATTTCAAGAAGTTTAATGCACATACAATTTATCCCCTATTAAAAGTAATTATTGAAAACATCTTCGGGCACTTGGATGGCTCAGTCGGTTAAGCGTCTGACTCTTGATCTCTGCTTAAGTCTTGATCTTTGCTCGTCTTGATCTCAGGATCCTGTGTTCAAGCCCCACAGTGGGCTTCACAGTAGGCATGGAACCTACTTTAAAAAAAAAAAAAAATCTTTCAAAGCGAGAGGTATGCTAGCAAGCACCCCCTGTCTGGATCCAGTGCTGTGGCTAGTGACCTGCCTGTCTCCATATCTGAAGTGGTTGAAAAGGCAGAGGGCTCCTAATGTTTAGTGTTTTAGAAAGTGCTAATCTGTGCCCGTACACATGAAGAGCTCTACTGGAAGTTGTATTTTGTGGAACTTACTGAATCACCCTCTCTGTTGTGACATGAATTTTTGTGCCATCAGTAAAAATGTGTTTACAACAGGTAGAACTTGGAGAGAGGAAATAGTTGGACCTTTGAAGTCGATGTGTATGATAGAATTTGGAGATGTTTAATAACAGCATGCACTTCCTAACAGGTAAAGGAAACTTGGGACTGTCTTCTATCAAGTTCCCAGTGTGGGTTTTACATGGAGCCTTTTAGATTTCTGATTTTTCTGCTTAAATATCAACTGTGACTCAGCAGACTTTTGCTTTAATGTAAGTTTCTATTATGTTAAAATTGTGATGTGTAAACCATCACATATTAGGTCAACAGCAAGGGGAATTCTGTTGTACTTGTTAGATCATTGTTAGACCACCTCTTCTTTGCTAGCCCCTGCCCCCAATCATGTTGGCATTGATTGTAAAATCACTTTTTTCCTTTAAGAAGCAGCTATACAGAGCATTTATTCTTGTCACCACTTTCTCAGAAAACTCCCTCTGAAACTGTTCCTTCACTTGCCACTTAGCACAGCCTGTGGCTATGGAAAGATCAGACCATTGAGTGAGGGTTGACCACAAAGGCCCTGTAGTGGTTTACTGTGTTTCAAAGCCAGGAACCAGAATAACCCTGCCCTTCCTAAAGAGTAGGAGAGAAGAAGGAATTTCAAAATCCTTAGCCTTTTTGTGGGGCTCATTTGTTGTTTATATTAGAGCTACGAATCAGTTTGTGAAAAAGTACTTCGTTTTCTAATTCTTAGAGAAAAATGTTGACCACCAGAAGACAGTTTGGTTTTGACTTAGTTTTGTCAAGTGGAGACTCACTTCTCGAGCTTTTACTTGCAGAGATTCTGAAAGCAGTTAAGTCTAAAGCAGTTACATATTCTAAACCACAATCACACTGACGTTGAGCTTGGTCCAGTTGCTAATGGCTTCTGGGGAGTAAGAACCTCAGTCTCCTGTTCCTGTGGTACCCGCTGGCTGGGTTGTGGACTGTAAACTGTAACAGGACAGGTTGTGGAATTCTTTACTGGGCCCTTTTTTTCTTTCTGACCCATATGACAAAATTTCTCTTGAGCTTCCACCCTAAGAAGCAACCTGTGCCAAAATAATTTTCTTCTATCTTCTCTACAATGATTGGGTTTGCTAAACAAACATAGAGTTACTCTTCTACTTAATAATGATTTGGTATTTCTCAGAGCTGCGTGACAACCTTCTAGAACCTAGAGTATTATTTTGAACTTCTTCCTCTAAACAGCATTATTTATGTGTCTCAACATCTGCCTAAACTATAGAGGACTTGAAAATTACTTTCTAGGGCTACCTCATGCCCATTTTGGTCTTTACTAGACCTCTGTGATTTGGCTGGCTCTACTTTCACTGTCAGAGCAGATCATTCCAGATGCCATTATGTAATTTTCTGTCTTGGGGTGTGTGTTTGTGTGGGCGGGTGGTTTTGTTTTGTTTTTAAGTGGTGTTTAATGTCAGGCTAATAATAAACTGGGTACGTAGGCCTGGTTTTGTCATAATGGCCACGAGTTTGCTTATTTGTCCCTTATTCCCCTGAGAGGCGGAGAGCTCCCCCCTCCCCAAGTAATGCCTAATGTTGGAGGGGGCTCATCACAGCTGCCTAGAAAATGCCTCATGGCAACTGGCAGTTCCATTCTGAAGAGACAAAGATGACGACTCTGAAGAATCTTCTTTCTGGTTGCTCTCGCAACCTCTCAGTTGTCTCTCTGTGACCTAAATTGAACCAATAGGAACGAATTTGCTATTCCTGAACCACTTCCAGAAGTTGGTCTTTGCTTACCCACAATTCTTAGGTTCTTGTTCTTTGGGGAGTGCCAGGTTCTTTAACACATTTATAATTCTGGGGGCCTTAAGTTATGTTAGGTTACAGTTGAACCTTTCTGTCTGGGTACTTTTCTTCAAAATTATATGACAGAATCACCCAGGGCAGTTAAAAAAAAAAAAACCAGTGGTGCCCCATATTGAAAATCTAGGTACCCATATTTGTTCCTTTTCTTTTTTTAATTAGATTTTATTTATTTGAGAGAACAAGCAGGGGAGGAGGGCAAGCATGAGTAGGGTGAGGGAGGGAGGGGCTTGAAGTAGACTCCTGCTGAGCCAAGGAGCCTGATGCGCAGGGTTCCATCCCAGGATCTGGACTGAGCTGAAGGCAGACTGAGCCACCCAGGCTCTGCTCCCCCCCCCCCGCCATTTGTTCTTTTCAAATTACTGTTCTTTACCCCTAGAGATTCTGGGTTTATTGGTTTGGCATAGGACCTGGCATTGCTATTTTGAATGGTGATTCTGATATGCAGGCAGTATTAATAAGCACTATGAAAAGAAGTCTAGAGGAAACAGGAAGTTCCAAAACCAACATTCTTCTCTATTCTCGGATAAGTATAGATACAGGTAATAGGAAGAATAAAACAAACTTTATAAATTTATTTTTTCTCAGATCAGTTTTGATCCCAGAACATAGCCTTTTACCTCTACTAATTTCTGTCATACCAGCTCATTTAGAATAAGTACAGAGTGGCAGAGCAGTGAAGGGGCTAAGAGGGTAACGGTTATTTCTAGCTCTGCCTCCGCCCTGTAGCGTGACCTTGGTAAGTCATTCACCCACCCTCTTTTCCTAAGGCCCTTATCTGGCCTTTTTTCAAGGAGAAAGAAACAAACAGAGTTGCTAATATTCTTTAATCTCTTAGTATCTCTTTTTAGTAATCTAAAGTTTCTTTAAACCTCTTCTCAGATGCATAAGAAAGAGAACTTCAGCTAGGGGTGTGTTGTGGGGTTAGAGAAGTCATAGCAGTGAATGAAGCCGGACATTTTTCTGTTGGCTTTCCAGAAAGTCCAGCTACAGATTTTTGGGATTTTGTTTCCTCCCCAGAGCAAAAAACACCTTTATTATGTGACTGAAGATAGAAAGGAAGAAGAGTCATTTGCCTTTCTGGGCTTTGATTGTCCTCAGATAGAACTCTAGCTCCTTGCCCTCTAGCTCATAGCACCTGCTTAGTTAGGCACACTGGCCTGGTCTTGAAGCGATGCGCACACGAACTTGCCTGCTGGAACTGCCCCTCCAGAAGACTGCAAATTTTGGCATTCTTCTTCCTTTCATCATATTTCTTAATTTTCCTTGATTGTTTTTTGTTTAAAATCTCTTCCTCCTCCAGAGTCGACTTGGCCTCCTTCTTGCGGCCCAGGGGCAGTGCATGGTGGGACTCCTGCCACCATCTGCAAGGTGTGGGGAGGTGTGCCATCGGTGAGCATGACCCCATTCTTCACCAGGGGTTTGTTGCTGACCAAGTGGTTGGCAGATGCATTGTCAACAGCATCAGTACTCCATGTTTTGTGGGCTCAACACTCAGAGCCCCAGGAGAAGTTGCCCACGTCCAGCCTTAAGGCACGGCTCTTCTTATTGCCTCCCCCTAACACCGGCTGTGTGTGCGTGGTGGGGACCAGCCGTAGTATGGCAGCGGGGTGTCCCAGCTCCTACTTCCTGTTCTCATGGTAGGGCTTTCTCTTGCCCCTGGTCTTGTGGCACTTATGCCGGTTGCCCTGAGAGATGCCTAGGGCTCTCCGTGTTGACTGTGAAAGAGCTAGCCAGGGATTTTTCCTTTTATGTAGCCCTTCCTCCCCAGGACTTTGATCATAAACACTAGATTTAGTTGGAAGTCTGTGGATTTGCAGAATCAGAGTTTATTCCAAGTAGTTAACTCTTAGTTATCACTGCCAGTTGACTTAGTGGCCTCACTGCCATTCACCACTAACATCACTTCAAGTTAAATTGTTTACCTAAAATAACAAGGCACAACATTGGAAAGAGCTTCAAATTTATTTTTACTTTTTTATGATTTTATTTATTTATTTGACAGAGCACAACGGCACAAGCATGGGGAGCAGGAGAGGGAGAAGCAGACTCCCTGCTGAGTAGGGAGCCCATTGTGGGGTTCAATCCCCGGACCCTGGGATCATAACCTGAACCGAAGGCAGATGCTTAACCCACTGAGCCACCTAGGTGCCCCAAGAGCTTCGAATTTAGACCTCTAATATTCCTTTACCTTTCTCTATAATTATCAGATTCATAGATTTCATCTAGTTGACAGCTGTTTGTTTTGTTGTTGTTCTTAATTTTCTCCTTAAGAGGAAGTCTTTGGCAGTGGAAGGTATTGTTAGTATCTTTGTTGTTGGTGGCAGTGTTGCTAACTAACTCAAACTGTATCTTTTAAATACTTGTGGGGACCAAAGAAATTCAAGTATAATCTATTTGTTAGACTCAATAATCGCCAGTTATGGGGTTTATTAAAGATTCAAGTCAATAGTTAAATATTTAAGAAGCCCTAGAGTTCATTGTTTTCTTTTTTGGGTTATAGATTGATGCATCTGAAATTAATGATGTATGTTTTGATGATTGAGGCATAATTATTTGGCAGCCTTTAATCTATACTAATATCCTCAAATGATTTGCTATATTATCCTGATACCCTTCTAGATACAGCCACATTTTTGACCCTGGCTTTTTTCTAGCATACCTTTCTATTTTTACAAACAAGGCTTATATTCATCTGATATATACAGGTATGACAAACTCTAACCAGTGCCATATGTTAAATATTTTGAATATTATCTGATTATAGCACCTAAGAATTTGCATTATGTCCCCTGGTCTCAGAGAATCCTTCAAGACCTGTTTTCAGGGAGAGGTATCAGTCTTGTCTCACAGTAGCTTAGCAGAGAGGAGGAGAGTGGAGAACAAGAAGTATTCCTGTTTTGGTTTGGATTGTTTGGATCGGAACTATTTTCCATGACCTTGCCTATACTAATGAGCCTTGTGTGTTGAGAGGGTGCGGTTGAAAGTCCTTGCCTATAAAGGATTCTCTTCATCCGAGCATCTACTTGGTGGCATTTGTTTTTCTAACTAGTACACTGCCCTAGGACAGAACCGTTAATAAGAAAGCAGAAGCCTCTGGAGGCTCTGTTTCTCCTAGTCAGAAACTTGTGGAAACTAGAGTAGGTCAGAGCCTCGCCACCTGAGCCAGTCTCATGTTTTTCACCATATTTTATCTTTAGATTATATGTTGAGGGCTTTTTTCACATTGATAGATTATGTTCAACAGTAAGACAGTGCTCATTGTGGATGAGAAGATAGTTCATTGGTATCAGCTCATGTCCTCTCTCAGACTGTAATCAGAATGTGGTTATTCTTTCTAGATTAAATTTGTTTCCTGGGCATAAAGTGTTAACAGTGCCTTCCCTTCAACACACATAGGTGCTCGCGTGCACACACACACCGCACTCAGAATTTAAAAAGAAGTAAAATCTGGCTGGTGTCAGGACTCACTTTTCCATCTTACTGTCTTTAGGAAGTTATTTACTCCCAGATTCTGTTCCCTGTGATTTTGAGATGATCATTTCCTACCCATGACATAACTTGTATGTTACCCACTCTCTCTTTCTCCTGTAATAACAAAATTGCTGTGATAGCCATCCAGTCAATTTTTTTAAGAAATCAGGTAATTCATTTCTAAATTGGAACTTGTTTCTTTCTAATCAGCCTTGTAATATATTACAGACATCACTCTCAGCATTGGCTACAGGAGTGATTTAATGCCGGGTTTTAATGACTCCTTCATTAATCCTTGTATTCTGGGATTTATCACTCACTGGCCTTTGACCACTGGAAATGATGAAAACTTTGATTTCATGCATATTGGATAACACTGGCCTGTTGCCGCTGGAGCCGTGAATCTCGCCTCCACAGTGGCGTGTGTGATTGAGAGCGCTGCGGATGGATGGCTGCTCTCCCAGGCCATACGCTGCTGCCGAAGGGGTGAGCTCGATGTCTTTATCAGCTCAGGGTGACCTCTTCCCAGGCTCGCTGGATGTGAAGAAGGAGTCTGCTCTGATAGCTTCATCTCCTGGACAGGTCTTGTGAAGTCAGGCTCACCTTTTCAGCTAGTTCCTGAAAAATGCTTGCATTGAGAACGTGTATCTTCATGGCTGCACATAGAACATTTTTTTTTCCTTCTAGTAAAATAGATTTTATAGTAGGGAAACGTGTTTAAGACTGTCTAGTCCACCTCCCTCATTTTATGAACAAGGGCTGAGTCCAGGAGGAGTGACGCAACTAGGGCAGTGTCAGCATAGTGAAAACCAAGAAGAGTGATCAGAAGCACACAGCACTTACTATTTGCCAGGCAGACCCTAAGTATAGTCTTTTTTTCCTTACAACAGCTTCATGAGGTAACATTCATCTACAGCAAGTCCAGTTTTCCATGTGCCTTTTCTCTGTACCACCTGCCTGCTGCCATCGCAGAAATGACAGTGTTGGTGGCTTTCCTTACTCTTCATAGTAGCATTGTGAGTGTTCTCAGAAGAGAGGGGCTCATTTATGTACTCTGGAGTCTTGTGGCTAGAGGTAATACCCTACGTAAACACCAGTGCAGGCCCCACTGCCCACCGGTGCTCAGAAGAGAGGAAGTCTTCCTACCTTGAGTCTTCACAGATGCTCTCGTGTTGCTGAGTGCTTCCTCAGTTAATTTTTTAAATTTATTATTATTAGTTTTTTAAAGATTTTATTTATTTATTTGACAGAGATCACAAGTAGGCAGAGAGGCAGACAGAGAGAGAGGGGGAAGCAGTCTCCCCGCCGAGCAGAGAGACCGATGTGGGGCTCGATCCCAGGACCCTGGGATCATGACCTGAGCCAAAGACAGAGGCTTTAACCCACTGAGTTACCCAGGCGCCCAATTTTTTAAATTTATTTTTAAGACTGATTTTATTAGAGTGTGTGAGTCAACGTGCCTAGTGACTGAGAGGGTGGTGATGGGCAGAGGGAGACTGAGACATAAACAGACTCTGGGCTGAGTGTGGAGTCTGACACAGGACTTGATCTCACAACACTGAGATTACAACCTAAGCCGAAACCAAGAGTCATCTGTTCAACGGACTATGCCATCCAGGCACCCCAGTTAGTTTATTTTGAACACATCAGTGAGCTTTCTAGAATCTCAGTCAGTGCTACATGAAGATCACATTGTGAAATCATTAAAAATGAGCCAAATTTTTTGCACAATGTAACAATTATTCTGGTGAGTATGTCTGCATGACTGCAAGTGCTGGGAGTCATAGGAAGTGACTATCTATCTATCTATCTATTTATTTATTTTATTATTATTTTTTTTAACCAGTCTCTGTGTCCAATGTGGGGTTTGAACTCACAATCCTGAGGTAAGAACAGTTGCATGCTCTATGACCAAGCCAGCTAAGTGCTCTAGGAAGTGACCTATTAAAGTTCTCCTTAAAAAGCAGTACTCAGAGGCAGGAGTGGACAAACCTTTTCGGTAAAGGACCAGACAGTAAATATTTCGGCTTTGCAAGCCATATGGTCTTATTGCAACTGTTTGGTTCTGCCTTTGGCAGCCATAGACAATATGCAAACAAATGGACATAACTATGTTCCAATAAAACTTTAATGAAAAACTGGCCAGCCGAAGGAGGAGACGAGGCGATGAGAATGGCGGGCGCCGGCGAGGGAGGACACCTCCAGGAGCGAGTGTCTCGCCTCGTTACCTTCAGCGCCACCCACCGACTCCACAGCAAATCTCTGAGTAATGAAGAAAATTTGAAGCTGTTTGGGAAATGCAACAATCCAAATGGCCATGGGCACAATTATAAAGTTGTGGTGACAGTGCATGGAGAGATTGATCCTGTTACAGGAATGGTTATGAATTTGACCGACCTCAAAGAGTATATGGAGGAGGCAATTATGAAGCCCCTCAATCATAAGAATCTGGATCTGGATGTGCCATACTTTGCAGATGTTGTAAGCATGACAGAAAATGTGGCTGTATATATCTGGGAAAACCTCCAGAAATTTCTTCCTCTGGGAGTTCTTTATAAAGTAAAAGTGTATGAAACTGACAATAATATTGTTGTCTATAAAGGAGAATAGCTTTTAGGGATTAATACTGTAGAAAGACTAATTTCTTTCCATATTTGACAAAGGTCTTTATATACCCTTGGACTATTACGAACTCATCACATACTTGTTATAACTCCACATTGTGTTTGGAGTGCCTGACTGATTGAAATCATTGTGCATAAAACCTGTTGTGAATTCAAATCTATCTTAAAACCAAACTTGTAGGGGCATCTGGGTGGCTCAGTGGATTAAAACCTCTGCCTTCAGCTCAGGTCATGATCCCAGGGTCCTGGGATTGAGCCCCGCATCGGGCTCTCTGCTTGGCAGGAAGCCTGCTTCCTCCTCTCTCTCTGCCTGCCTCTCTGCCTACTTGTGATCTCTGTCAAATAAATAAAAAATCTTAAAAAAAAAACAAACCCAAACTTGTAAAACATCCTGAGTGTCATTTAGAGAGTCTTTTATTCATAGATTAAAAATCACTTCATTTTCAGTAAAATGTTGTGTGAAGTTTAAAAGTAAAATAAATCAATTTTATTTTTCCGTTAAAAAAAAAAAAAACTTTAATGAAAAGCAAACTATGAGTCTGCAACCCCAGTTCTCAGGACTCACACTATGGAGGAATGAATAGATACTTACAGAACAAGTGATAAAACCAAGTGTCCAAATGTTAGGAAAATGGATACTTGTGACTTAAGGAAACTATTTCTGATAGCAGCATTATATGTAGATTCCAAAATAGTTATGTGTAAAAATTTTGGAAGAAGTTGAAAGAAAACAATCTTAGAAAGTGGCTGTGATGGGGCGCCTAGGTGGCTCAGTCAGTTGGGCATCTGCCTTCAGCTTGGGTCATGGTCCTAGGGTCGTGGGATCTAGCCCTCCATCGGGCTCCCCACTTGGCGGGGAGTCTGCTTCTCCCTCTGCCTGCTTGTGTTCTCTCGCTCTCTCTATCAAAATAAATAAAATCTTTAACAGAAAAGAAAAGTGGCTGTGATGGTGGTGTCCATTGTGTGTTGCATACACTTGTAGAGAGTGTAGCTTGAGAACAGCTGTTCCTGAAATGTGGTGTTTTAAACAATACCTCTAGGTTAATACATGTTTTAAATAAATACTTAATGATTTCACTTATATTCAAAGAGTTATATATTCAAAATGAACAAGAACATCTTTCCACATCTCCACTCCCCACCCCCGCCAGAAACCTGGTATTCCTTTAGGTGCAGGTCCATTTCTTATAGTATTTTCTCTTGACCCTGGAAGCTCACTTCTGAGGAAATGCTGGTTTTGGAAATTATTTGCAATACATTCTCATGGCTTTTCACTTCCTTCTAATTGAACCGTCTCTACTGGTCACTGGTGATAGGACAGTTCACTTCCTCTGTTTGGTGCCACAGGCAGCTGTCCCTGCTACTTGTTAGTGATGGTGCTCTTCTAGTTATTTGGTCCTATGAACATGTCCTTGATTTTCTAGGTGTCTGATTCCCATTTTTTGTTAAATGCTACCCTGGGTCTGTCTAGAACACCTGAATCTGTAAAACAGCAGAGTCTTTCCTGTTAGTATTGTATTGCTACCCATTTAATTTTCCGATTTCTTTCTTTTTGCTTTTCTCCCTTTGTCACTATCCCCAGATCAGTTCTGACCTAAACTTGTGTCTTCCTTTTGAAATTTTCAACCCGATCTAATTCAAGGAGGCACTGCCCTACACAGTGGTTTTGCCAGTCTCCTGGAGACAGATTTTCTTTTTGTTCAGTATGCCCCTTTTCAGATGCATCTGGAGTAACAGCTGTATTCCCACTCCTGAATAAAATATTTTAGGAAAGTGTCTCATGGTAAAGCACCTGGACTTTTAGCAAGATTGGGGGTAAACTCCAGACCAGATCCATCACCAGCAGGGTGGGAGGACCAGTTTTGATGGGGTGGGGATAAGACCACATGAATGAGGATATGACTGAACTGGTGTTGTAACACTGCCATTTGTATCAGTTAAGTGTAAGGGATTAGATAATCTGTCATTATGCTAATTCTGCATAACAGATGGTGGAGAGTTCTGCATCTCAACAGCAGTATTCACCGTGGGGGAAATTAGCTTGCACCCAGATCAGCAGTCAGGCGGGAATTCCATTGAAAGAGAGACAGTACTGGTGATTACATTAGTGTGTCCCTCTAAGGACATCCACACATGTGCTGGCTTTCTTGAGTATCTCTGGAGTTTACTTATTTTTGCCCATTGCCCTTTCTAAGTTACCGGACCTCTTTACTCCTGTCTATAAAGAATTGGAGGTGATTTCTCTCCATTTGGTTAATTTAGGAAGATCAAGATTAGAAGTAGGTTAGGTAAATGTGGCTCAAAGCAGTAGCATATTACATATTTCTTCAGAGAAAAGATGCCATACAGCTATTGAAAACATTGTTGATTATCAGCCTTTAGAAATGAACTTCAGAGGTGAAATGAGAAGCAGGAAAATGGATATGTTCTTTCTAAGTGACATACTGTGCCCTTGATAATGTATGTATTTAAGAGATATAATTAAGTCCTTTGGCTTCATATTCTCGAAGGGTCAGTCTTGATCTTGGTATTTTTTTCTCTGTGAATGGCTTCCCTTCAGTATTTTATTAATGCAGAGCTTCACCTATCCCCTGAATGGTGATGATTATCAACTCTATTTTTCTTTGCTTATCCCTCCTAACTTAACCACACACTTGCTTTCCATTACTATTTGTGCATCCTTTTCTTATCTCAAAGCTAATATGTTTAATACTAATATTGATTTAAAGTGGTGGCTTTCAAACTTGTGTGCCCTGGAATCACCTGTGTAGCTTATTCAAAGGCGCCCTGGGCAATGGAGTAGACCCCACTTTTGTAAGTCTTCACTAACTGACTTTACTCCTTTTCATACCAGCCTGTGACATAGTGAGCTTGGATAGAAGCCAAGATTCTAGACTATAAGATAATTTTGAAGAATTGTCCAGGTTGATCAGGCAGCTGTCAGAATTGATCACTGTTCATAAAGAGTATAGTTCCAGAAGTGCTTTAAATAGGCATGGTCATTGAGATTTAATGAGTCGGTACATTGGATTATGCGCCATCATTCCAGAAACAGAGCAAACATTTTGGACTGGAATGCCTAAAAGTCAGGGGCGAGGCAGGGAAAAGCCATCCATAGCTTCAGTTCCCACCAGGAGCTAAAATAACTGAGAATGTTTGATCCTGCCTTTGTGACTCTGGAGACCTTGGGAGAAGCAGTTTAATTAGGAAGGGGTGGTGGATTTGTTGATTTGCTAACCAATTCCCTCATGGGCTCTTCTCTGTTCCTTTTGCCATCATTCCGTGTAGTCCACGGCTCAGACCTTAGTGAGTTCAGTAGCCTTCTCCTTCAGCCTTTCGTCATCTGTCCCGTCTCCAGGTCTTCCTCCGCACTGCTGCTGCTTGATTCTCCGTAAGTGCTGTTTTCATGTTACTTTGCCACAAGAGCTATTTCAGATTTTCACAGCTATATTCAGTTAAGCCCCCTACTCTCTTCTTCTCTCCCCTCATTCTCAGCAGACAGCCTCATCTCCTGCTTTCTGGAAAAAATATGGACGTATCTAGAAAACACCTTCTCACAGCTCCACACTTGTCTTTCCCCTCCTTGCTTTTCTTATCTCCTGCCTTCCCGTCTCCATGGAAGATTTCAGCCTCTTGCTTTCCAAACTCATTTTTCTACATACCTGCTCTAAATTCTCTCCTTTGGTTTCCTGGGGATTTTGTGCCATCAGTTATCCCTTTTCTTTTTAACTAACTTTTGAAAATGACTCTCCAGTCTTCTCTCTTTATTGTAGCTACTTTTCTTCTTCTTGCCTTCTCTTCACAGCTAAGTTAATTAAAAGAGTTAAAAGAAGTTTTAATTCTTTCTCCATTTGCTCTTCGTTCCTTTACCATCTGTTTTGACCCCTCCACATCATTGAAGCTGTGCTTACCTAAGAGACGGTGCTTCCCTCAAGGACACTTCTCAGTCCTTGCTTATATTTGATCTCTGTACTATGTAAAACTTACCACCATCTTTTTTGAATCTTTTTCTCTTTTAGTGTGGCATACTTGATGGGATTTCCTTCTACAGCTCTGCTTACTTCTCTTCAGTCTGCTTTTGAGTGCTCCTTAAATATTTGTGCTTCCCAGTCTTGTCCATCTTCTTACTCCACCTCAGTCTCCACGGGTGATCTTTCTCATGCATCGCATTGCTTCCGTTTTCAGGTAGATGTTGCTGATTCCCAGACCTAGGTCTCTAACCCAATTCTTTCTTTCAGGCTCTCCCCACCAGCATATCCAGGTACTGCCTGCGCCTCACTTCTGAGATACTAGAGCGCAATATGACTAAAACTGAGCTCATGTTCTCCCCTGTAGAAAGCTAGTCCTTCTCTTGAACGATCCCACATCTTGATTGATAGTGCCACCATTTAGTCAGTCTTCTGTTCCACCAAACTAGTGTCATCTTTCTCTCTCCCCTCTCACTCTCCATACCTGATTATCTGCTGGTCTCTATCAAGTTCATTCCAGCCTTTTTCTCCTCACTGCCCGGTTTGTGCCGGCTCCTTACTGGTCCTAACTCCCTGCTGATCCGTTTTCCACACTATTGTTGCAATTGGCTTTCTGATACACAAATCTGATTGTTATTCTACTGCTTAAGAGTCTTCATTAATCATCCACAGCCTCTAGGATTAATACAAACCCATGATCTGGCCCTTGCTTACCTCTCCATGTTTATATTTAACATTCCCTGGCTCTCATCCATCATTTCTGTAAAAAACAAAAACAGCTTAAACTCACTATTCTTGAAGTCATTCTGCTCTGTCTGGAACATACTTTGCTTCTAGATAGCTCCTACTCATCTGTCAGCATTTCACATCGTAGGGAGGCTTTACCTTAGGAACCCTGCCCCAACAAGACCCTGACCGGGCGTCTGTGTCTGTGCTTCATCAGCACCCTGCACTTACCATAAGGTTTGCGGCACTTACAGCATTAGGTCATGAGTCTCGCTTTTTTTTTTTTTTTTTTAAAGGTTTTATTTATTTGACACAGAGAGAGAGGAGGAAGCAGGCTCCCCGCGGAGCAGAGAGCCCGATGCGGGGCTCGATCCCAGGACCCCGAGATCATGACCCGAGCCGAAGGCAGCGGCTCAGTCCACTGAGCCACCCAAGCGCCCCGAGTCTCGCTTTTTTTACTCCCAGTGCATACTACAGTTTTTGCCACCTACAGGGTCTTTGAGAGAACCAATGCTCAGATACCTTCTGTAACTCCTTTGCAGACTTACCTGGCCTATACCTGAAATGCAGATATTCTCTGCCTCACATGGACCCATTGAGAATTTTAGCTTTGTCTGGGACCCTAGAGGTTCTTCACTTTAGGCCCCTTGGTATGATAGCACAGAAAAATGGGACTTAAAAGGTAAATGTCTTTTGCCGGGTTTGTTCTGATTAAAGTCAGAATTGGTCTCATGATTACAGATCTGAATGAAATGCAGCTTCATTTATATGTAATAATAAATTGCACCTTTTCCTTAGGCCGCATAAACATAATGTGTTTGTTTTACTTTTCTACTTTGGTTTATGTTTTGTTTGTTTGTTTGTTTGTTCTTCCTTTTTCTTTTCCCTTTCTGGTCTCTTCAGCGGGTTAATTCTTTAGTGCACGATGTACCAGAGAGAAATCTGTCTTTTAGGTGAAAACTTACATTCCATTGGTGGCAAACAAATAAACAAAATATGTAGAACTATGTAGAGGTCAAATTCTGTAGAGAAAATAAAGCTAAGGAAGGATAGAGGAGGTATTCCAGGGTTGGAAGGAGACACATTTTTAGTAGGTACTCAGGCCCCACTGATAAGGGGACAGGCTCAAAGACCTGAATGAAGTGAAGGAGCAAGTGGTTTGAAAGCAAAGAGAACAGCAGGGACAAAGGGACAAAGGTCTTGTAGTGCAAGTGTGCCTGGATAAAAAGAATGCCTTGTGGAAGCAGGGGAAGCCAAGATGGGGGCAGTGAGAGATGAGGTCAGTAAGGCCAGAAAGGGGGATAACTGACCAGAGAGATTCTTGTAAGCCACTCCAGGTATTTGGCTTTTGCCCTGAATGAGATAGGAGCCATTGTGGAATTTTGAGCAGAGAAGTAAGAGCGAGTTTTGTTGACTTTAATTTTAAGGATTATTCTGGATGAGGATTATTCTGATTGAGAATAGAGCTTAGAATCTTTGGTGCTTTTGTTTTCCTTTTAGTAAGCTCAAGTTCTATTGACTTTTTCTTTTTGAACTTTTATTTTGAAGTCATTGTAGAGTCACAGAAGTTGCAAAAGTGTACTGTGGTCCATCCCATGTACCTTCTAGCCAGTTCCCCCCAGTGGTTGTAACAATATAATTATAGTAAAATATCAAAGTCAGGACTGTGGTGTTGGTGCAGTATGTGTGTCTGCACGTGTATCTCACGTCTAGATTTATCACATGTATAGATTCCTGTGCCCACCATCATTACCAAGACAGAAAACTATTCAGTCTTCAGAGGGATGTCCCTTGTGCTACTACCACACCTTTCCCCCCCCATATCCATGACAACCATTAATCCATTTTCCATCTTTATCGTTTCATCATCTCAAAACATTGTATAAATGGAATCTTAGTGTGTGATCCATTGAGGTTGACCTTTTTCATTTAGCATAATGCCTTTGAGATCCATCTGAGTTGTGTATGTAGCAATAATTTTCCCAGTCTTTATGTGGAACTGGAGGCAGGTCATCATGGTAGAAAGGTGCTTGTTTTATGACTTGAGATCTGAGTTCTAATCCAGGTCAGTCACTAAATAGTTTGCTAATCTGAGCTTCGGAGACATTACAGTCAGTAAGATGAGTGAATTGGAGTAGAACACTAAGACCCTTTCAACTCTAAACTCTCTGATTATAATGAATGAAGTATTTCTGATATTTCCTTATAGTCTATAGTAATGAAGTGTGCCTCTCTCGTTAATATTTACTGTGCAGTAATCTTATAGTCTTATAAGGACTACTTAAGAAACAGCTCATAATTGTTTTATTGACATGTTGCTGCTACTTATATTACTCAAGTGTAAGCTTGACAGGCCAAAATAGTACTTGGCAAACTGTAAATATAAAGGTGATTCTTGGATTTTTCTTCTATGTCCAGTGATTAAGATCAGAAGTAAACCTCCTACTCTACCTAGTGAGCCTCAGAGATTCAAGAAATCTAATAAATTCCTGTTAAATGTCAGTTTTACTCTTAAATCGGTTCTTTGAACACATTTCTACTAGTGAGTAAAGGCAGTTTCTTGCCATTGGAAAAAATACCTAGCTAAAGTATAAGGAACTAGCCAGCGAAGAATCCAAAATTGGTCTTCAGTTTCCTTGGTAGAAAATATACTGTATACATATATACTTTTATTCGCTCATCCCTCTGTCCCCTTTTTTAATACCCCAGAATATTTGGGTAATGCATTATATATTTAAGATTTTATTTGACAGGGGCGCCTGGGTGGCTCAGTGGGTTAAAGCCTCTGCCTTCGGCCCAGGTCATGATCTCAGGGTCCTGGGATCGAGCCCCACATCGGTCTCTCTGCTCGGCAGAGAGCCTGCTTCCCCCTCTCTCTCTGTCTGCCTCTCTGCCTACTTGTGTTCTCTGTCTGTCAAATAAATAAATAAAATCTTTAAAAAAAAAAAAAAGATTTTATTTGACAGAGAGATCACAAGTAGACAGAGAGGCAGGAAGAGAGAGAGAGAGAGAGGGAAGCAGGCTCCCTGCTGAGCAGAGAGCCCGATGCGGGACTCGATCCCAGGACCCTGAGATCACAACCCGAGCCCAAGGCAGCGGCTTAACCCACTGAGCCACCCAGGCGCCCCATGGGTAGTGCATTATATCTTAAAGAAATAGTAGACATTAAACAGTTGAATAGAATAAATACCTGTCAAGAATAAGTAAATATTTGTCAAGAATAAATAAATTTGTCAAGCATCCTGGCCTCCCACCCTTTTCCACCATTTTTTGGTGTGCACAGAAAGGATAGGTCTCTTATAGTCCCTAGTGGAAGGATTGGAAGAAATTGTGCCTGCTGCCATAATATTCTACAAACCATAACCAGAAATGTATATAAATATACCTTAGTGTTTGTATACTTACTGAAACCATACATAATCTACTTTGCCTTGAATATTATCAGCTAGTGCTATATAAAAATATTGGCAGAAAGATGAAGCTATTATCAAATATGTATGACTCTTGATAAGTAACTGCTAGTTCATTTTTAAATTATGTTCTAGCTCATATATTCTAATTTATTTTGTAGAGTATTTAGATCTACTCCCTTATTTTATAGATACAGAAACTGGTACAGGCTTAGCTCCTGTTTAAACCGCCGGAGAGCTGGGGTAAGAACTGAGATCCTCTGCCCTGAATCACTGCTCTGTGCCATGAGTTCCTTAGGAAACAAGCTCATCTTTGCCGTCTATGGCCACAGAGGGCTGGAGCAAGTGGGAAACATTAAGCAGCTTTCACTGTTGAAGAATAACTATGAATGCTCTGTGTAATTTCTCTCTTGTCGGATGAAGGAGAGTTGATCAACATTTATTCTTAACATTTCTTTTTTATCGTATTCATTTGTTTTACTGTGTCACTCTTCTATTAAGATACAATTATATCTTAAGCAGGCTCCATACCCAGCATGGAGCCCAACGCAGAGCTCGATCTCAGCACCCTGAGATCATGACCTGAGCCAAAATCAAGAGTCAGATGCTTAGCCAACTAAGCCATCCAGGTGCCCCCTATGTTATATAGAATTTTTAAAGGACAACAGTACCATAAAGGAAAAGAGGCTGAGAATCTGAAGGATCTTAGATGCCCGTTGTAATGGTGTCACTCTCTGTGTTTCTTTAGACAACCCATTTAAACATGTTCAATTTCTCTCTGGGTCTGTCTGCATCTGTATATGGAGGTTATTGGCTTGGTTTATCTCTTTGGGCATTTTTTGCTCAAAAATTCCATGACTCAGTTATTACTTTGTTTTCATCCAACGCCCACAGAACCCCTTGGAACTCGAGTGAAATCAGTCAGCTAGCCAATAAATATTTATTGAGTGCCTACTAGGTGTTTGGCACTTAGATAAGATATATATATACACAAAGGGAGATAATAAGATACAGCAGTACAAGATGAGTGCAAAATGAGTAGCACAGCCAACAGTATAGAGAGCAGGAGAGTGTAAGGTGCTTGCTTGGTAGTGAAATGGGCTGAGATTGAGCAGAAAATTGAGAGATTAATGGACTAGGTTTAGAGAGGCAGATGAGGCTCTGTTACAGAATACCTGTAATAGTCTGTTATCCTGTAATTTGTGGCACTGCTTAGCCAAAGGAAAACTGAAATTGGAATAAAAGATTGGGCTTCTAACCATGGCTCTGCCACATAGAAACAAGATTGCTTGTGGTAAGTCTGAATCGTTTACTGTTTGTACATACCATTGTGTGCACTGCAGGCAGGAGCAGGTTAATGTGTTAAATGCCTGTCCTGTAGTAAACTCAGAATAGATGGTCATTAAATCTGAAATTATCTTTTGAGTGAAAATCAAAGAAATTGTTCTGTCATCTGATGTTTACAGCATGGGGCTAGGGTAGGGTGATTAGCAAGATCCTTTTTATCACTGGAATGCCAAGTCTCTGCGTAGCTTTTCTTGGTTCTAACTATCACTCATGACCTTTAGAAACTTTCAGTGCCTCACGTTTCTCATCTGTAAAATAGGGATGATAAGTGTTCCTAAATCCTCAGGATTTTGTAACCATTAAGTGGATTTAATAAATATGTAAAGCACGTAGAATAGTTCTTTAAAAGGTCAGTGTTCCCTCCTTCCCTCTAACCATTTTCTTTCTCCGAACCCTAACCCTCTCCTCCTCCTCCCTTCTCTCCCTCCCCACCCAAAACCCCCCTTCCCCCTTCACCCCCTTCTCCTCTCTTTCCCCTCCATCATCATTTCCATATATGATAACTTAGTATTGTCTCCGTATTGGAAAAGGTCTCTGATTGTGGTGGTTTTGAGAATGAGGATCGCTCTCAAGGCCAGTGCTTTAAGGGGCCTTGATTGACTGTGTTTAGAATCGGTGGGCATTGCAAGGAAACCGGGGAGTTGGGACTGTCATAAGTAGTCAGGTGAGAGGCAGTGAGAGCCACAGCCGGGAAAAAGAAAAGAAAGCATTGATGAGAGAAACATTGGAAATTTGAGTTAAAGTTTTGACAAATAATTTTATGTGGAAATATTAGATACCGGGGCCTGGGTGACTGGGAGTATGATGGCCCTACAGTTAGAGTTAGAGGCCTTAGGAGAATGATCTGATTTATGATTTAGTAGGTTTTAGAAATGCTTAATCTGGGAAAGAGAGTTGTATTTTTGAAATGCTGAGTCTTACATGGCGATGAATCATGTGAATTCATATGTCCTGCAAATAGTTGGAAACGTAACCGCATGGCATTTTTAGCATTGAGGGGACCAACTCAGCTGGGTTGGGAGTACCTATTTGTTAGACAGTTTACTTTCTTCAAGCTGGATTCAGTTTTTAATTGCTTAGTTGTTTTTGAAGGATCTGTTTGTGTCCTGGGAAAGAAGCATGTTTGTCTAAAAGACGGAGTGTCGCTGTGGGTACATACTCTACATTCTGTCCTGGAGTATAAGGGAGATTCAGAAAAGTCCATGCAGTTTCTGTCTATGAAACTGGCATTTTTTTTCGTTCACTATTTTTCTTCTATCTTATTTTGAGGGTTGGAGATTGGGGAAAATCTCAGGTATTTGAAGGTGGACATCATTTTATTGCCACTTGTATTTAATATGGCCCTCCTGCTTCATCCAGCATTCCTCATTGTCCTCACTATCTCAGATATGACTGGTAAGTGCAGTGAGACTCAGAGAAGCTGGCATAATAGAGCTAATACCACAGATATCCTTGTCTTAGAAAGCCATATCCATGATATTGCTGAATAAATGAAACTGTCGTGTAAGAGGTGGCAATAAGATTACAGCACTGCAGAAATCCCGGGGGCAGAATAAAATTGTCTATTTAGTAAGCATAACTATTTTATATAACTATTTGATGTTACACTTCTTCCCCCTCCTTTTCTAAATCACTTTGACCCATATTTTTCAGCACTGTTCTCTCCAGTAGTCAGAGTTATATAGCAGGTTAGATGTTTAATTCTGCTGCTTCCAAGTATATTTCCATCTTATTTTCCTCCCTGTTAGTTGTTCTTTCAGGAGATCAAGAGTAGGTGTGACCTCACGTGGGGCGTGAGTGGAAGAAGGTAATGGGTAGGATATGGCTCAGAGACACCTCGGAGTAGAAAATGAGCTATTCTGGACAGGTTGAATATGAAGTGACTTCTCTTCATCACCCACTTTTGAAACCCTGGTCTCTAGATATCTTTGCTTTTATTTCTTTCCTTCCTAAACTCAAGATTACTGTTGGTTGTTCAGTGGGACATGGCCTCTGAAGCTAGAGAGGCTTTTGTCAGTGCCCAGGAGTAAGCCTGTTATCAATAATGAAGTTTTGATAGATGTGTGCTGTGGGGATTCAAGGATTTATCTGTCAACAAAGCAGTCATTTATTCATTGAATTTTTTTTTCTTTTTCTCGCCCCTCCATCTTCCCTTTCTCCTTCCTTCCCTCTTTCTCTCCCTCCCTCCTTTCTTCCTTTTTTTCTTCCTTTCTTCATTTCTGCCAGCCTACTAGTTTATGGGTCTCCTTTGAGAGGAGTCTCTCATTTGAATGGTGTATCCTTTCAAGTTCTTCAAATTGAAGTCAGTCTCCATCATTCTTCATTCTTCCCCTGCATATTCCCCTCCTGCTGAGGAAGAATGATTAGGATTCATTAAATTAAAAAGAGAAGACAGAGCTATAGTTCCAAGAGTTCTTGACTTTTCCTATCTCAACTCCAGTCTCTAGAAAATGCTCTCAATGACAGAACAGTTGTGTTTAAAACCTGTACATCTTCTGAATGATCATTAAATGTGAACTGAAACCTACTGGAGAGTTTTGTTCAAAAGAATGGGATTTCTTTGTTTTTGTTTTGTTTTGTTGCTTCTAATGTTCAGATCAGTCTCATTCCATACTTGCCCGTTCTTGAGTCCGACTTTCTGGGTTCGTGCTTCTCTGTGGGTCACGCTGTGTCTTGTGTTCCACGTAATTACAGCTGGGTTGGTGGGTCTAAGTGTCAGGAGCAAGGATGTCCTCTCCAAAAACTCCAGGTGCCTTAATGCAGCCTTTGGTAACCATTGCTTTTCTCCCTTATTTCACCCTAGTCTCTGGCTGAGCCTTTTTAGGGACATCAAGGCATTCGAATCTTCTTCTTTCTTTTCAGTCTGTGTCATGAATTCAGGGAAAGTCTCTAGCCACTGTTCAGATCCTTTGGTGGTCATCCTGGTGATAGGACTTATTAAATGAAAAAAAAAAAGGAGCCTTTAAAGGTTAAAAGATTTTTTTAAAATCCATCTTAGTTATTTTTAGAATTACATTATTTCAAAGGGGGAATGAAAAAAATAGGGAATGTGTATGGTAGGAGAGAGATTCAGTTAATCTATAAAGGATGGTGTGTGCCACCTCAGATGTTGCTAATTACTGATGCTTCTAAAACAATCTCCTGTCTGCATATGCCGCTCGGTTATGTGGGAAGTGCCTCTTGGATGTGTTTTAAGAAAAAAGTGGGGGGGGGGCATTATTGTTCTGGATTCATGGGACCTCAGTCAGTGGAGATTGGAGGATAAAGACACTGGGTGGGAGGGGCAATGTGTTACCCCCTGAGTCATCACCATACTGGGTTCTGGAAGCTACCTGTTGCTACTTTTTCCTGGTTTGAGGCCTAGCTAAAAACCAGTAATATGATGAAAGAGACCTGTTCATTGCCCATTGTCTATAGATGCCTCTTATCTAGAATTTCACTCTCTGCCCCTTATAGCCTATTTTGTCAGCCTATAAAAACCAAGTCTGTCTCAAGCCTGGAATTGTCAGGTTCCTGTCTCAAAGGGCGTGGATATTAGAGGTCTTAGTGTGAACTTATAAAGAAGATCTAAAGAGAGCCTAGCTTTTGGGTCTGTTAGCTGTTAATCATTTTCCCCACTTCTGCTCTTTTAGAGCAGAGAGCCAACCATCTGAGTATAGGTGGACCTAATATTCTAAAGAAAATAGCTTTCTAGTTCTTGCTGCTTTCTACCTTCTTATCAAATTCTATGGTGACCTTTCTCTCCTTGCTTTTCTCTTACCTTTTTGTGAAGAAAGACATCAGTACCCTGTGGCTTCTCTGGTTCAGCCCCACAGTAGAACATCCCTGTATAGCCAAGGAAAAGTGAGATGAGCCCTCTGGTATGTTAGAAATCAATATTGGAACCCTGTCAGCTGGGGATCTCCATCCCCGAACTTGTGAGGAAGCCTGGGCAGAGGTACAGCCAATGTGAAAAGGATGTGAAGGCAGTTTTCTGGCTTTAAGACATTGGAGTCTTTGAGGGTCATGGGTGACAGAGGGCCAGGCTACATGCCTGATGTCTTGTCATTTCCATGTTCTCACAGTGAATAGCCATGGGGTGAATGTTGTGCTTAGTTTATGAAATTTGAATACAGGGCCTTGAAGTTACTGTAGAGACATTGTTTGGAAAGTGTATGTGTTGGGGATGCATGTGCACATATGAAAGATGAACCTCTGATCCAGACGCTGTGACTTCTGTGAATGAATTAAGCTGCTAATTATCTTTCAGCCCTCTCTTTTGCCTCAACTGGACTATAGTTAGAGGCATTTCTTTTTAGGCTTACATTATTCTGAATATGTCCATGTCTATTTGCCTTGAGGAAAATATTCTGCTTTTGCAATCTCCATGGACACTTCAGTGGCTGATAAAATGTAGATGTTTTCTAAGTGGAAGCTGTTGAGCTCAAACAGCTAGATGAAGCTCTGTGAGCCCAAGCCATTGAGTTATCTATTATCCCAGTCAGATGGAGGATGAGAGGGGGTGTGCAGGCATGGGCACAAGTGTGTGAGTTATGGAATTACTCTCTGTGCCCACTCTTGAAATACTTATCCATGTAACCCAGGTTCTGTTTTATCAGGTTTTGCATTCTCTTTAAGTGAGCTCTACTGTTAGGACCAAATCATGGAAGTCACAAAATGTATGAGTGAGTGAGTGAGTGTATGTGTGTATTTAGTAAAGGTTTTCCTATAAGTAAAACTATTAAGGATAGTGGAAGCCAGGTTTCTGTCAGAAGGGAAAGTACAAATATAGAAAGGAAGAAAATGAAAATGAACCCTGTAGTGTTGGAGTGGGATTGTGGGTATCTTCGTGAACTCATGGCATGTTGGTTCAGGTTTTCTAAAAAGCTGATGCCAAGACAGAATTAGACATGAAAGAGATTAATTGGGGAAAACCCTTGGGTGAGAAAATGGGAGGGGAGCTAAGGAGTGCCATCAGACTGCAGTACAGTCCTAATCTCTTTTGCAAAAGGTGGGAGGAAAGGGAGGTTGAATTGGAAAAGTCTCAGCTGCCCAAGTTATAAGAGAATTACCGCAAAGCCAACAAGTCCTCAAGCCAGAGTTGCCATCAGAGGAGTCCCACATCTCTCAGCAATAGACCTGCCTTAGTATCTGCTGTGCTCCGGCAAGAAGCAGCTGGTGGGAAGCATAGCCTTGGCTGAAACAGTGATGGATTTCAGAGCACAGCAGCTGGGACTGTCAGTCAATTACACTTCCTGCAGTCAGAGATCCGAGAGGCACATTTTCATGACTGCTGCACATGGTTTTCAGTAGTTATAGATTGATATAGAAATAAACGTATAGAAATAAAGATGTAAATGTGGGCTATTCAGATAAATGGCTAATTTCAGAGCTGCAGAAAACCGTACAAGATAAGCCTGGAACATGTTGTTACACCAGAAAGCAAGGAAGTGCTCAAGGAATGATGGCGGTGGGGGAAGGTCCACTGGAAACAGAAACCAGCTTGACATGACTCCCACTGGCCAAATTGGGAACAATTTCAGTATCACAACAAATAATGATCGTTGCGGATTATGACTTTAAATAAAATGACATTCCATTACCTTATACTGCTATAATTAAATAAATGAATAACTTGGGACTTTGAGGGATGAAAATCACATAATTCAACGGGTCTTCTTGGAAAACACCTATCCATCATAAAGTGGAAAAGAATAACTTTACAGTGGAGAAACCTGATAGACACTACCCTAATGAAGAGATCAAAGTGAACAATACATCCATCACTTCTGTGGTATTCCTGCCAAAGATGCATAACTTGCATCTGATCACAAAGAAACATCAGACAAACTAAAGTAACTGGCCTGCACTCCTCAGAAGCGTCAAGGCCGTGGGGCAGCCTTAGACAAGACTGTGGAACTGTTCTAGACTAAGGAAACGTGGATCCTTTTTTCCCCTAAGCATTCTGTCGGAATAATTGGCAAGATTTAAATAGTAAATTTGTGGATCAGATGGTAGTAATGTGGTCTTATTGGTATCGTGGTTCTACTCATTATTTTTTGATTTTGTAGGAAAATATCCTGGTTTGTAGGAAATGCACACTAAAGGTTTTGGTGGTGAGGGTATAGCAGGTGGGTTACTCCCTGGAAGATGGATCAAGGAAGGATGGCCTGTTCTTTGTTACATACAGTATGTCCAACTTTCTTTAAGTTTGTTTCAAAATTAATACCAGTTAAGTAATCAGGGTAATCTTAGACAGTTATCTGACCTATCAGTATGTTGCTATTCCAGTCTTGGGGTAGGGGTTAGGAGTGGGGAAGTCAGGCAAAATTGTGACCAGTTATAAACAACTATAATTCAAACCTACTTTTCAAGGATTCTCTTCTCATGTATGGGCATAGAACACCTGTTGACCGTGTTGGCAGAGTATACTACCGCATGGTTTCAGAGGTATCGTATAACGGGAAAGTGTAAGCTTTTTGCAACCTGCTGGCTGGGGTAACAAGTGGACAGGGAAGATGTCAACTACATGCAGATCTTTTGAGAAGGCCTGTATGTGAGGTCCAAGTTGTTTGTGTTTGTATCAGGAGCACCTGATCCTGCCTGATGGCAACGGTTCACTTTTACCAGAATCTAAATTTCTCTTAGTTTTGGAGAAGCATTTCAATCTCTGCACTAATTCTTTGTGTTTCTAGCTGATACTGAGAGATGATTTCCTGTTAGACTTCCAAGGCTGTTAGGTCCTTTTTTGTATGCTGATTGTGAATTATCCATTTGAGCCAGACATGTGTAATTGGAGTAGAATTACTGATACACTCAAGAAAGCAGAACTTATAAATTTGTCTAAAGCAGCCTAATGCCATAGCACATAATTTAATGTTCTCTTT
Organism: Meles meles; assembly: GCF_922984935.1. Taxonomy (NCBI): domain Eukaryota; kingdom Metazoa; phylum Chordata; class Mammalia; order Carnivora; family Mustelidae; genus Meles; species Meles meles. Next base: position 24,235,164 of record NC_060075.1, on the reverse strand, counting down.
TATTCACTGGGCAACTGATCAATACACCCCTGTCGGGTTCAGAGCCATCTTTGGCCAAGAGGAAAATCTCCTGACCTTTCATTAGTAGCCAAAAGAAATGAATGAGAGAGTCAAGTACATGGATCTGGGCTAATTCCATTTTCTTCTCCCTCCCTTTCATTCTCTTTAAATTCAAATTTTAGATAACAGGGAGGGGAAAGACAAAAGCTGTTAAGGCACATAGAAAGCTTTTGTCCTTGAGTCTAATGCTGGCCAAGCTTGGTTAATAGTTGCTTAGGATAGTAATGTTCCAGGGCTGTATTTCCAAAACGATTGGGTGTTCTTCTGATACTCCAGAGTATCTCAAAATTTTCAAGATGTATTAAAACAAAATTAAAGGGCTGTACTGTAATTTTGCCACATTTAATAATGATCCTAAATAAACTAAGTGCATTCAGAAAATATGTACTGCCTACTTTATGTCAGCTTTTGAGCTAGGCCCTTCAGTGCAGAAAGATGCAGCCCTGGCCCTCTCAGACGTCATAGTTTAGAAAGGAAGACAGATAGTCAGTTAATAATTTTAAGATGGTGTGATGAATCCTCACCGGGGAAATATACACCACGAAGAAAATACATGTGATATTGTTTTCACATGCCTGGCTTGTAGTAAACACCCAGTAATGACAGCTGGTATTTTTTCATGTGGTTTTACTCTGCTCACTGCTCACTAAGCACCAGCACCACTGTTCCTCCAGGAGAAATCTGTAATTAGGGGTAAGAAGTGAAGAGAACATGGCTTACGCTCTAAGCTCTGGAGAGCTAAGGGGGAGGCTGGTAGTGGGCAGGTTGTGGAGTGGGAATTTGAGGCCTTATCTGCTTTGTCTAATAATGTCTGTTGGCTGACAGGATACAGAAGGGAAGGATTGTGCCCTTGGTTCTCTGCTGGCCTTGTAGGTACTCAGTTCAGTTCTGGGAATTGATTTGAGCAGTATTAACAGGGGTGGATCATTAAATGTTTGTGCTGTTTTGCTTCGCTTTCTCTATCTTTTCATATTGAGGCTTATTTGTGTGAATCTTTTCTTGCCTGCTCAGTCATTCCAGCTTTCTCTTCCAGACTCCCTGTTTTGACTGTAAAATGTCAGCACGCAGAAGTTCAAAATGCAGTAACGAATATGTCTTTGTTCTTTGGGCATTTCCAATCACCCTGGGGCGGGTGGCGCTATCCCCCAGTCTCCTCTCTGACCCGTGCTGGGTGGAGCTGCTCTCCTGCCCTCCGGGGGCTTCTTGGTAACACCCTTAAATTCCCGCCGCAAATCAATACCTACAGCTGCTGGTTCGGGGCTGTTGGCATTCTCCACGCTGCCAAACAAAACTCTGTGATCATGACAGCGTTTGCCAGCACGCTTCTGTGGTGACTCAGGAGACGGGGAGGCCAGCAAAGCAGCCTCTTTGTGGGAGTGGATTTTGAGAAGTGCTAATTCCGTGGTGGTTTGGAGATATTAATATCGTGCTGGCAGTAGATAAACAGGCAGCAGAGGGGCACATAATGAGAGAGAGTCAGCCATAACATCTTTTCCTCTTTTCTCTGCCCGCACATATTTTTTTCTTCTTCTTTTAAAAAAGTAAATTCCTGGGTTTTGATGAAGAGAACCCTTCAGTGGCTTAAACATGCACATACAGTGGTTAGTCCAGCTTCCAGCATCCCCTGGGGTCTGAGGTTCTAAGAACACTACTGTGTTGAGGGTTAACAACATTCCTAAACAACACTAAATCATAGCATATGGTACAGTAGCCTATTGCTTATCCTACCTCCTCCCTGAAGGGCAGCTAACCAGATGGTTTGAGTGGGGCCTTTGGTGTAACCGTGACAGACACAAAGAAAGCCATAACCATCTCTCTTCCCAATAGTATGCCTCTTGTCCCCAGTGCTTGCTACAGGTCATTTTTGGAAAATTTGTTTTTGCAGTTTGCAGCTTATTTTGCTTCACATCAAAGGCGTCTTTCTGGCGTGGGGAGGAATCTTGCAGATAGGTTTTACTTGTTGTCTGAGAGTCCTTCCCAACGTACTCTTCTCTAGTTAGAGTATATGGAGCCACTTACAGTGGCACCTCTTATTCTGGGGAAGAGAAGATTGGACACATTTGAGAATTGCTTGAAGCAGGGTTTTAATCTGAGTCCTTCTGTTTGTCCTGCAAGGACTCTTTATCTGGAGCATGGTTCCAAAGCTGGTCGTCGCTGATTCTATACTTTTTACCTGATTCTCCCCCATCTCATGCCATTTCTTCATAAAGAATTTTTATTCCACCGTAGAAACACTACCCCCAACACCCCCCCCACCCCCACGTACCTGCGCCTGCCACCAAGTTCATTCATAGCTTTACCTTCTAGAAGCCCCTTTTGGGTGGAAGAGCTGCTGTCAGGAGCTCTGAGGAGAAGAGAAGCACTGGGTGTTGTTATGTTCAACTAACCTTTGTAACATTGCCAAGCTGGGAGCAAGGCATTTTTCTAGTTACTGTATAGGCTAGAAAGGAGATTTTAAGAAATTTAGGTCATGCTTTTATGTGTTTTGTTTTTTATCTGTGTGCCCGATATTTCAGAGAAGACTTTTCTTGAGGGTAGTGGCTTGTTTATAACGATCTGTAAATAGCCCTGCCTAATGTGGGCTTTTTACAGATATTCTCTGCTGGTTTTTCTATATGGATTGGTATAGCATCTGACTGTAGTAGTCAGAAAGATGCTGAGCTAGGGGACTTTGTTATTCCACCTCCTGTTCAGGGTTCTAGCTTAGCGGCTCATTGGTCTTGAAATCCTTGGCTTCTCCCTCCCTGTGTCAGGATTCGTTAAGACCGCCAGGTGCTAACTGTTATTATTTCTGTTGACTGAGCCCCATATGCACCTCTAGTGCTCACTGACCTGTCTTTTCTGTTGCAGAAACATTGCCGAGGCCCTTGTCAGCAAAGGTCTAGCCACGGTGATCAGATACCGGCAGGATGACGATCAGCGGTCCTCTCACTATGACGAGCTGCTTGCTGCAGAGGCCAGGTGAGATGAAGCATCCCAGTGAACACCTTGAGACCTTGAGACCAACAGTGTCGCTTTTTTCCTTGCCCACTATCCTGTCTATCCCTGAGCAGAATGTGATAGAAAGCAATACACTGAGAAAGCTTATAGTATGCTTTTATCCCAGTTTTGCCCCTATCTGAAGAAAAGGGGCACACTTTAAATGTGCTGTGTAACCTTGGTTGAGTACACTTGGGCCTTCATTTGTTTAAATCTACAAAATAGGCATATAGTAGATAGGTTCTCATGTAGATGTCACATGAATCATAGGTTGAGAGTACAAGATATTTTTACCACCACCATCCTCTCATTCCCTGGGCCTAACAGTGAAGCTCTGCTTATGTGTGCGGGACATTTGCTTCAGGTTCTTACCTCCAGCGCCCTCTGCTCCCTGGCCCCTCCCATTCATCACCTCTCAACCTTTTGTCGTGTACAAAGGAAATGAAAACATTTATTAGGAAATGAGTTTTTGTTTCACACTTCTGACAGCTGGCAGGAGAGCATTTGAGAAGCCTGGTGACATTTTACTCCTGTCCTTCATCCCTGTGGCTGGTTGCCCCAAGGACATGCATACTGCTCGGTGTTCTTTCTTACCAGTGACATTCCTTGTGGGCTCTTACTCAGAGAGATGTCTGTCCCTGGGTGGTACTGGTAGTTTAGTGATTCCCAGACTTCCCAGGAAAGAGCAAAACATGAGATGTTGGCGAACTGAACAGGGTAGTTCAGCAGACTGCTTGGTCTCAACCAAAATATGGCCACTGTTTGAAAGAGGCGCACGCTGCCCTCAGCCACTTGTTTAGTTCTAGAAGTTTGCTAGTTTCCAGGTTATGCTCTGCGGTTTGAGGAGGAACGAGTTTGGGCACATGTTATCTGTGCTTCAGACTTTGTCACTGAGATCACTTCTTTTGCTCTTTGGCCCAGAACAGTGCCCTGATACATGACACTTACCTCTAACACCATGTCACATCCTGATGGATAGAGCATCTGTAGACTGTCACACAGAATGTCAGCTAAGAAATCAGTCTGTCAGACTGTTGTAGGTTTTTGGATTCTTTCTTGTGGGTTTTTCCCAATAGGCCCTGTCTGAAACATAATTCATGTACGCAGAGAGTTTAAGGCTCTTTAATGGCCGGCACAAAATAATACGATACGTAATCCATAATTGGTATTTCTCTCAATCCTCCCTCAGTTCTTCCTTCTCTCCCTGTCTGTATTATTACTAAGGCAGCCTGGCTGGAAGAACCCATATTGGGAAATGCTTCTTGACATCGCTAAGTACCACCTGATGATCTGACTCCTCCAGGAAACGGATAGTGATTAGACCGCCCTTCAGCAGCATTCGGAGGACAAGTCTGTGCTCAGCCTGTGGGTGGGCTCAGCGTGACCTAGTGGTAACTTGAAAAATAGGTTATAAGTTTCCAGCATAATAGGAGCACTAAGCAGTACAATGGGATCTAGACTCCTATTTTCGGCAGGGTGTCACTCTGCCACTAGTGAATATTTGTGACTGATAGACATGAAAATAATTTGCATAGCTGCTCTGGAAAGTAAGACAAAACAAACTTTCTTCTTCTTGTTTTTATCTTTTAATTTTTTTTTTAAAGTAAGCTATACACTCCATGTGGAAGGCTTGAACTCATGACTCTGAGACCAAGAGTCGTGTGCTGTACCGACTAAGCCAGCCAGCCACCTCAGCAAGCTTTCTTCTTATGCTGTTGGAAATAGCTACATGTGCTGTGTTTAATGGGTATACATAGATAATGAAAGGGTTTTTTTTATAGATTATGTTCTAAATATATTTTTTATTTAAATTACAGGTAACTGGGGCACCTGGGTGGCTCAGTGGGTTAAAGCCTCTGCCTTCGGCTCAGGTCATGATCCCAGGGTCCTGGGATCAAGCCCCGCATCGGGCTCTCTGCTCCTTGGGGAGCCTGCTTCCTCCTCTCTCTCTGCCTGCCTCTCTGCCTAGTTGTGATTTCTCTCTGTCAAATATATAAAATATTTGAAAAAAAAAAATTACAGGTAACTTACAATGTAATATTAGTTTCAGGTGTACAATATAGTGATTCAGCACTTCCAAACATCACTCAGTGCTCATCACAACAAGCACACTCCTTTATCCCCAACACCTATTTCCCCTGTCTGCCTCCCCTCCGAAACCATCAGTTTGTTCTCTAGCGTTAAGAGTCTGTTTCTTTGCTCATTTGTTTCTTAAATTCCACATATGGGTGAAATCATATGGTATGTGTCTTTCTCTGACTGACTTATTTCACTTAGCATTATATTCCCTAGCTCTATCCATGTTGTTGCAAATTGCAGGATTTTGTTCTTTTTTTATGACTATTCCTGTTTGTGTGTGTGTTTGTGCATACACACACATACACACCACTTCTTTATCCATTCATCAAGTGGACACTTGGGCTGTTTCCATAATTTGGCTGTTGTAGATAATGCTGCTGTAAATATTGGGGTGCATGTATCCCTTCGAATTAGTATTTTTTCTTTGGGTAAATACCTAGTAGTACAATTGCTAGATCATAGGGTAGTTCTATTTTTAACTTTTTGGGAGACCTCTGTACTGTTTTCTTTTTTTTTTTAAGATTTTATTTATTTATTTATTTATCAAAGAGAGAGAGCGAGCACAAGCAGGTGGGGGGGCACAGGCAGAGGGAGATGCAGGCTCCCTGCTGAGCAAGGAGCCCAGTGTGGGACTTGATCCCAGGACTCTGGGATCATGACATTAGCCAACAGCAGATGCTTAACCAATTGAGCCACCCAGCAATGTCCTTCCATGCTGTTTTCCTGAGTGATCGTACCAGTTTGTATTCCCACCAACAGTGCAAGAGGGTTCCTCTTTCTCCACATTCTCACCAACACCTGTTGTTTCTTGTGTTGATTTTAACCATTCTAACGGGTGCAAAGTGATATCTCATTGTAGTTTTGATTTACATTTCCCTGATGATCAGTGATGTTGAACATCTTTTCGTATGTCTGTTGGCCATGTATATGTCTTCTTCGGAAAAAAATGTTCGTTATTTCTGCCCATTTTTTAGTTAGATTATTTGTTTTTTGGGTGTTGAGGATAGTGAAATTTTTAACTTTGAGGTTTTAGGAAGAAAACAACCTTTTTAGCACTCATTTTAAGCAGAATCAATGTAACAACATGCTTGTCTGTTAAAGCTGTGAGCAGCCTAGAGATAATTGTGTTGAGCCATTGCCTTCAGACTGGTGGTGGAAAAACTAGCTTCAGGGTCATTGCACTGTGTGGGTTGAGTAAACAGAGAGGAATTAACACTTCCCCAAGCCTGTGAGGCATTGCCATAGGGCAGTGCAGACCTCATAAAGAAGTAGGAGAAATGGCTAGCATGACCTGCAAATCTTCCTTTAGACGGTATTGTTAGCCCCAGAACGGCAGCCCAGTACCCTCTTTAGATAAAATCCCCCAACAAGGTTAATGAAGACCCGAGAAAGACTGGAACACCCGCCAGATGGGAATGTGGTTCTGTAGCCATTAAAACATGTTTTCAGTTCAGAAGGTACTCTCCCCCCATTTTAAGTGGTGGAGTTGATCTCGCTTGAAGCCCACCTATTTGCTGGCAATCTCCTTTTAGTTTGCTTTCACTTTGAAGCACTCCATTCCCCATGACATATTCCTCATGTTCCCTTAGCATTCTTACGTGGTTCTGTCACATTATAGCATGTCAAAGGTCGTTTTACATGTTTCTGCTGCCCCTTATCCTGCCTGTCTGTTGAATATGATTTGAGTTTAGGGTTGTTTTCCCCCAGCTAGATCAGCTGTTTTTTCCAGTTGAACTCTGCCTTGTAATTTTATGCCCCTGTCGGTGTGGTTCCTCCACCTCCCAGCTTAGTGTCCTCTGCAGATCTCATTAGCGAGTTGTTTACTCCTTTCCTGGGCCCTGAATAGAACCCCTAACCAAGAATGGCTTTGGTGTTGACCCCAAGTCTCTCACTGCATGGACTGTCACTTACCTATCTTTTGATTATCATCCTTCAGCTACTTTTTAATCTTCAGTGATTGTGTACTGAACCAAGCCAATTTGAATTAATTTCCCAAGTACAATTTCTTGAGGTGCTGTATCTAATGCGTTAGCAAGGGCCAAATTAATAACATCTGCTATATTCATATCAGTCTTTCACCCTGGAACTCGTTAGGTAAATAATACGTGGGTGAGGGTAACATAGCGAGGCCGGCACTTTCTTCAGCCCTTCCACATAGGAGTGTTGATTCCCACGGCTTGCTCTGTCCCTGACTTCTAGAAACCTGCACTTTCTCCCTCTGGTTATCACTAGTGATACCAGCACTGGTGCACGGTGCTCTTCCTGTGACTTTGCTTGGCCACTAATCTTTTAGAGCAACATTGTAAGCTTTGGGGAAAGGGCAGCCTGTTAATGCGGCTGACTTTGTGGGTCAGGGCAAGCTGCCCAGGAGTTGACAAGCTTTCTCGGGGCTCAGTGGCCACTGCTTCCCTCACAGGGGGCTGTGTTCGCCGCACTCCTCAGACCATAGGACCAGAGCTCCAGGAGTGATGTGTAATGCGCTCACTGGGAAGCCAGGAGAGAGACAGGGAGGAAGGGCCCCAGTTTGAAGTTCCCCTGCTACTTCCGAGCGTCTCCACCTGCCAGCCAGAAGCAAGCTGCGACCACCTCAGCAGCTCTGATCAATGTGTTGACCCTTCAAGGCCCCTTCATTCACGTGCCTTTCTGCTTTTGGGAAACCTTCGTTATACCTCCAGGAGCTGGCATATTTAGAGGAAAGTACATCTTTTTTTGTTGGAAGGATAAATAAACCCCTAATTCCCAGTAGGTGCCTTCCTTTCTGATTTAGTTGTCTGTCATCATCTGCCTCCTCCCTCATTACCTTGTGTCCCGGCAAGATAAGGTTTTGGCATTTTTGCTGGTGCTCTCACACCTTGTTTGTCTCGTGGGCTCCATTGAAAAGCCCTTGATTTTGTCCTGGGCTTCTGAGAGTATCAGTGTGTGTAGGTCCTGTTTTTAGTAAAAAAAAAAAAAAAAAAAAAAAAAGGCCTTACATGCAGCTGACCTACGCTTTGTGTTGTCACTCCTAAACTTGGTTCCCCCTTTTAGGGGCCTCATAGGCACTTCTTTGGGAGTCTGACAGATCATGTCTTTCCTGCACCACCCTAATTTTTCATCCCCATATAGACTTTCCAGCATTTTCAGTTTCGTTTTATTGCAATATTTCTCGCTCACCTGGCTCACTGAATTACTTGGTTTGATGGGTATTCTGAACTTGAGGTGGGGCTTCTGACGTCTTCAGAGAATCTGTCTTCTATCCTTCTGAGGTATTTCTAAGATACTGAGTCATTATTGGGAACTTTCGTATTTTCTCTCATACTCTAGCCTGTGTATTTGGCATAACACTTCCAGTTTAATTTTAAGTAAGCCAGAATATGAATTTCCTTAGCATTCTAAGAGGTCTTCCAAGCAGGGTTTTGTTGGGCTTGCTGTGGGCACTGAAGAAGAGCTGGTAATGCTTGGAGCCAGATCAAAGCCTGGCCGTGTGCCTTGTTTTCCTTGGACACCCAGACCCGGGGGATATCATCTGTGTGCATTCTCCTGAAGCTACCAGTAACTTGATTTAAAAATGTAATATTTTAAAATTTCTTAGAAACTGTTAGAATCTGTGGCTTATTGCAAGAAAACACAGAAGTTATGTTAGCTCAGTGTTGGGGCTTGATTCTTTTAAGGCACCTCATAATTCTAAGATTTTGTCATTTCAACATAAGGATGTATATAGTCAGAAAAGAAATTGATGCCCCAGCTTGACTGTGGGAAAGAATTGCATAGAACAATCTAGTGTCTGAGCAGATTTAAATGAATTTAGATTCATTCTGGACATACATAATGAGGTTAGGGTTATCTCATGAGAAGAGAAAAGGGCAGACTCTCCCTTATCTTTTTGTGTGGATCCTCTTTCTTACCGGGCACACCGCAGATTCAGAAAACTCGTGGTGTCCTGCATCTTTGAAAGGCAAGCAGAAGCCTTCCCCCATCTCAGCTCTGCCTGGGACTGCCTGTCTTTCCGGGCTCCACAGGGACATGTGTTCCTCATGAAACAAACCTTGCAACATTCCCTTTCTTTAAAAACAAAAACAAACAACTAGTGCTCCTGTCTTGCTGACCTCTGTACCTCTAATCTCCAAACCCATAAACACCAGTCCTTGATTAAAATCCTGTCAGATGTCTCTTGCTTTTACCTAGTGTGGGTTGACAGCGCCCTCCCTATTGCAGACATCTCTCTGCCGGAACCTCTAGGAAATCTGTCCTGGCATTTCCATCACAGGCTTTGATGGGGAGGCTAGAACTTACTCTTTCCTAGGCAGATATCAGTAGTCATTATTAAGAAATGAAACTGAAGTAACATTCTCTCTTGGTGATGTAGTTGTTGGGGGCCAAGGTGAGCTTACCATTTTCATGCATTTGTAACATTGAATTGTAAGTGTATTTTGCATTTCCACTGAAATGCTTTCAATACCACTGGGAAAGAAGTGCTTTTGGTCTCCTACTCTTCCTGTAGCCAGAGCAGCTCCACTTTTTTCCTGATTTGTAGATGTTTTTCCACAAGATTTCAGTAGGTGGAAAAAAAATCATTTAAAGCTGTTTCTTCAAAAAAAAAATACAGAACTTTTGGATAAGGTCCCTCCTCTCTGTATCTTTAATTGTCATTTGCAATACTAGTTATGAACCAAATGTGATGACTTCCTCACCAGCACTTTCCATTGCTAAGTTAAAACGTCTGGCTTTAGGATTCTCAAGTGGAAGAAAGAGCTCAGCACTACCAGTTTAACTATTGGTTCTGATTTGTTAAATGTCTTAATAAAAAGCAAGTTTCATCTGTGTATACCTATGCAGGGAGAAAATGGGGATTTGAACTTGAGTATGTGTTTTGAAATTTTAAAACTAATACATCCTATCACAGTGTATAGATTACATGAGTTAACTGGTTCTCTAAGAAAACAGACATTCCTCTTCTGGGAATAGTTGTTGAAGGCAGGTTTATCTTGCATGTGATGGCTTTGCATTCATTTCTTTTCTCCATTCTCATTTTCTTGAGTGTATCCTGGGTCCCAGGCATTGGGGATAATAGTAATGAAGAAAAAAGATAATAGACTCAAGCCTTACAAAGCATGTAATCTCAGAGGGACCGACATTAAATAACTTTAATAGTACCTCTGGAAATTGTGATTTTTTTTCCCTATTTCTTCGCTTTTCCTCCTGTTTTCTTAGCCCCTCCTCCTTTTTCCCTTTCCATTATTAACACGGCCTGCCTTACATCTTTTTTTATCCCATCTCTCATTTCTATTAAATTTTCCCATGAGAGCATTTCCCTGAAATTCATCTCTTCTATCCGGCCTCTGTTCTTATCTTCTCAATAGTTTAATGGTACAGCTTTAAATAAACCAAGATTTCTCACTTTCAATCTAATGACCTCAAGTGAAATTTCTCTTTGAGTAAAACTAAGTCCTACTGAATATTGTGAAAAACAGCTTTGATTGGAAGTTTTCCTCTTTCCTTTACTGTTTAGGTGTAGAATTCTGTAACCCTGGGGTGCTGTTGGGTTTTTAACCCCAGTGTGCTGGAAAGCTGGTGTTGGGTGAATGGTCTTCTGCCCTCTCCACTCCACTGCATTACGTCATGCCAGCACAGGTTGGAGGCCAGCACAGAAAAAGGAGACTGTTCTTTCTCTTCAGTATCCTCATGGCCTCCTTTCTTTTTTAACCCTGAAAGTGCACACCCCGCTACATTTTGGGCTTGTAGTTATGTGTCACGGTCATGAGGTTGTTAATGGGATTCAGCACATGTCAGTGGGGCAGGGCAAGGGGGGGTTCACTCTGGAGCAGTAGGGTAGATCAGCTATTGCAAGTGGATGTGTTAACAGGAAAATGCATTAAAAGAGCTGGTGTGGGGAAGTGATTTGGTGATACAGCTGAATGTGGGGAAATTTAGCTTTTCCCTTTCTTCAGAAAAGATGATGCACTCAACATCCAAATAGCAGTAATCAATCTGCATTTAAAGCAACACAAATGGCCACTTCTGGAGAGCTGCATAATGTCTCCAATTCCAGATAGTTTTCTCCTTCAGGGTATTAAGAGGATCTGCTCACTCTCTTTATCCTATCCTTCTCTTCCCTCCCTACTCCCATTCCTTCTAGTAGAACTCAGGCTATGGGATGTGTCTTGATGACCAGTGTGAGGGTTTAGGGTACAGTTGGAACCCATTAGGTTTTTCTACTATGTTGTACACAGGGCCATGGGTGGTTCTACAGGTCCTGGTCAAATAATGAACTCATGACAAATCTTCCTCACCCAATCTTTTCTGTAATCATTGGTCTGCTCTGGTTATATTCATTCAGAGAAGTTCTAGTTAGCTTTCTAGATCATCTGGTTTGTCTGCATATACCGCAGAGCAGTTTATCCTTCTCACTGTTCTCTTGGCTAAGGGGCACTGCTTTCTTAACACAACATCTGAATATTTGGTTTCAAAATATATTTCAAATATATTTTAAAATAACATTTGAAGATAATCATACTGGAAATGTAATTTTAATCCAAAATGAATTGTAACAGCAAAGTGAGAACACTTGATCTTGACCATAGTCTCTTTTTTAAACATCTTACAAGTTGACTCCCTAAACCGTTGGTTCTCAAAGTATGATCCTCCAATCAGCAGTGTCATTGTTACTTGGGAACTTGTTAAAAATGTAAACCCACAACCCCCCCGCCCCCCGTTTCCCCCTACCTGAGACCTACTGAATCAGAAGCCCTGGAGTTGAATCATGTCAATCTCTTTTAACACATACTTCAAGTAATTTTGATACACACTAAAATTTGAGAACCACTGCCCAATTCCTGACCACTGTAAAACAAATCGAAATAGGTATCCTTTTATGGAAGATTAATAATCTTTATTATAATTGGAATTAAGATCATGGTTCTAAGAAATAGAGAGCAAACCAGAGAACAGAGAACCTTTGGATTTCTTTGACTTTGCTACCTAGTAGTGCCTTCCCTGTGATCACAGCCGTGCTTGTTTCCCACCAAGGCAGTTGAATAGCTGCTTCTTCCCTTTGACTCTTGTCTCTCTCCCCTTCCTCATACTTGTCATTCATGGCCCCTCGGTTTGATTCCTTCTGAGTAGCCTCCACCAGCTCTTGGCTAATTTAATATGAAATCATCTTGAGGGTTGCTGTGCTTACTTGATTTGGCTCATCTGCAATGTCAGGTGGTTGAGTGGGTTGGAGAGCTGAGTCTCTATTACCGACATCCCTATCCTACTTTTTTTCTAATCCTTGGAAATCTCTCAGGACAACTCTAGTTCAAATAATTAATCACTGATACATCAATGTGCAGAATTTTATAGCTGCTTGTGAAGAGGAAATCCTCTTCATAGCTTTCTTTCATTTGCAGGATTCTTTGCATCTAAATTTCTTATAAACTCTCTCATGCACTTCTGTTTTATCCTAAGCTGCCCTTGACTCTCCCCCTCCAGCTTTGGGCACAGAAGTTGAGAAGGATTACTTCCCATTCCTCTTGCTTTTGCATCAAGTTCAGAGAGGTAAATCTCTAGTGGAATGGCAACGAATCTTTTCTAGTAGGTCCCCGTAAATGTACCTCACTTTGGAAAAACCATTTTCTAAACAGTGAGTCTGTTGCTTTTCACTCAGTCAAAAGATACATTAAAACTTTCTCTTATTTGTTCATATTCCAGTGACAAATATTTCATCAGGTGCATTGGGGATAAAAACAAACACATGGTTTCATGGGGATTTGGATGAGCAATTAAATCATTACAAATATAGTTGTAAGAGTGGAGATATATGTAGGTATCTTAATGCATAGAGAAGAAGCACCTAAATCACAGCCTGAATCCATGAGGCAAGGCACATTTTGCTGGTTCATCTTAGAAAAGGGAGACAGAAACCAGAATCAGTGTGCATTGCCCTATGACACAGCAGTTCCACTTCTTTGAATTTATCCTAAGGAGTAATTAGGGAAGCACCCAATAGTTTATTTAAAAGTTATTCCTCATGGCATTATTTATAGTAGTATTCTGTTCACATCAACTTCTAGCGATAAGTGATTGATCAAGTTATGGAGCTTGCATCCATGTGATGGATTTATCTTCAGCTATTAGAATGATGTAAAAATTAATAACGTAAGGAAACATTCATTTAATTATCATTTCTAGCAGAAAAAAAGATACTACAAAACTATTCTGCAGTTTTCTTAAAGTATAGGTGGACAGCTGTATGTGTATAAGTGCTTAGAAATTCTGTTAGTGGGGCTTTGATCTTGGAATAAAATCATGGATCATTGTTTCACCACTACTTCTTCTTTTTTAAAAAATTTTATTTATTTGAGAGAGAGAGAGACTGAGAGAACGAGTAGGAGGAGGGGCAGAAAGAGAAGCAGACTCCTTGCAGAGCAGGGTTCCTGACATGGGACTCCATCCCAGGACTCTGGGATCATAAAAGCCGAAGGCAATGCTTAATCGACCATGCCACCCAGGCACCCACTGTGTTTTTTGTTGTTGTTTTTGCTTTTGGGTTTTTTTGTTGTTTTTTTTTTTTTCCTGATGACCATGTATTGTCTTTGTGTTCAAGACATGGATAATTATAAAAGCAAGGTCATTGGGGCTATCGTTGCTTCCGATCTCACCTTTTTTGAGGCCTTGTCCTCTCAAAAAGGCTTTAGACTACACAGCGGTGATATAGTCCTTTGGTCCTAGTCTGGGCCAGTGAAGTTTGCTTGTGTTTCCCATCAATCTAGCAGTGGGGTACTTCTTTTCTAGTAGTTGTCTGCCACAGAGCTCACAATCTGTCCTGCCCCCCCACGTCCCCCCTTTCCTAAGCACTGCAGATGTGTTGTCACACCTGGCACAATGGCATGTGTCTTGGTTTCTTCTTATATTCGTTTTAGATGGGATGATGGCTTAGGGTTCTTTGTTATTTGCTTTATTGCCTCATAATACCTATCTGACTCATTAGTCCGCCTACCTTCCCTTGACCGTAGGATTCACTTTTCTCATTTCCAGTCCATGTACTCTCCATCTTTTCTGTCTTCCTTATCAGTAATTCTGATTTCATTGAAAATCCAGCTGCACAGTCTTAGCACCCCCATCTACTATTGTGCACCTGTGCCTGCTCTGTATCTGATTTTCTGAGCATCAGGACCCTATTGCTTCCTCCAGCTGCCAAGGAACTGTAGAAGGGCCGAAGGGATTGCTTATTGCTGCTGTTTTTCATTGATATCTATATTTGGTTCATGATGAAACACTGTATTCATCAATGTGACCTGAAACACAGTGAGAGGTGCTTTAGAAGTTTAGTAAGTTATTTACTCTTTGTTCTGTTTTTTAACCTTTTCTGTTGTTTTCCTTTCCCCTCAGTCATCTATCCTGTGCCGTCTGGTAGGAGTTCCATATAATCCTGCCACTTTGTTCTGTTTCGTTGTTTATTTCATTGGTGGTCAAAGCTTTGCTCCCACTCACTGCCATTCCTATTGTTGCCCATCTCCTTTAGTCCTTAATGTACATCTGCTTCTGCTTAGGGGCCAGGCTTTAAGCTCCTCTGCTTTGCACCATCCCAAATAGCAAAACCAAGGTGCCTAAGAACTGGAGCATAGATCATGAAACTGTATCCAAGAGAGCCAGCAAGCCTCATTCTCCTGCCCTGCAGACACTTGGGCATTATCTGTGTCTCCAATCTGAAGTATTTTCAGTATTCTGCATTAGTCAGTCATGTCATTTGCCCAGCTTTACTTGGCACACCGTGATCGAACCAGATGACCCTGAGTTATAGAACTTAGGTGAACACTATAATAATGTGTTAAACACCATAATAAATATTAAGGACAGAATCCTAACCCTCAAAGAGACTACCTATAAGAAATAAAGAATAACATGTAGTGAACTTTGAAAGTAGTGTATTACATTTCGTAATTGCCTGCTGAACTGAGTAATACACAAAGACTCACATATAGGTGAAAGATAATAATTATATATATAAGAATATGATTCTGCTATCATTTCAAAGTATAGTTCATAGAGACTTCCAGCATACAAACTGCAGTCTACTGTGACCCCAGGTTAAGTATTCCTGAAGTGATCACTGATATGATTGTGGTGAGGTTGTTGCTGTGGATACACTATGACTCTTTTCATTCTATAGTTTGGACCTGGCTAGGCACCTGTAATGAATAACTTACACAGAGGTCATATGGAGACAGTGGGCCTAGTTGGATTGAAAGGAGCAATATGGAAATCATGTGAGGACATAAACTGGGACTGTATGATAGAGGCCCATGAAAACCAAGCATTGTATATTTCACTCGAAGTCACAGGCTGATAATCTTTGTTTTGGATATAAAAGTAGGTCAACAAAATAACAGATCTTTATGGAGAAGTCATGCAACAGCGTGTGCAGTGTCAAATCAACATGATGATGTGCAGTATCAAAAGGGATTGAGTGAGTTTAATTAAAAATTTCCTGATGTTATCTTGGAATAAACTGGGAGGGCCTGGCCCAGTAGAGTTACAAAAAGGCCACGTGAGTACAGTTAGGAAGGAAGAAAATATTGGATGTAGGTGATGAAACAGAAGCAATTAAGGGACATTTTGGTTCCTAGATACAAGAAAGTGTTGTTAAGTGGAAATTGTGGATTCAGGATCTCCCGACCTCAGCTCTACATCCTCCCTTGCCTCTCACTCCCTGTCTGTTGTATGCCACTTCTGCTTTCCATCACTTGGTTTTCTTTAGATCTCTTGAGTGTATGAAAGTAGTTCTTATGAAACCCTGTTGGAAGCTCCTATTCCCAAAAATTCCCATGTGTGATTCTGTCATTTTAGGGCAGTTTATAAATAACTCCCAGGATCCCAAGTGTGAAGCACACATATGTCCCAGGGTAAGAATTCCTGATCACTGTTCTATGATCGGGTCAGGTTGGATCTAACTGTAAAGCCTTAGGCTTTCTTTGTAATCGCTCAAAAGTATATATTGAGAATAACAATATACCATCATTGAATTGGATTTAAGACCGCGGCCTAAAATATAATAATAAAAATTGAAAGATAAATCTGGAAAAAAAAGACTACGGCATGTTTGTTAACACAAGATGTACTGTTGTACGTTAATGGTTTGTTGGAGAAGCTTGGTCCTTAGGTGTTACTGCCTGAGCAAGGGACTTTAAATCCTTAGAGCAAACTCTATTCCTTGACATTGAGAATGCTAAGATTCTAGTCCTGTGGTGTTGAGGCAGTGGAGGTAATCTCGCGTAAACAGCGTTCTTACCTGTCTTTGCAAAGTTCGTGTTTTAACTTCAACTGGGGAGACAGTAGCATTCCATACATGGCAGTTTCAAACTTTAAAGAAAGAAAAGTGTTTTCCAGTGATTGGAATGGGATTCCTTTCCCACACAGTGGCTTCTAGATGCTTCTAGAAGTAACCTAGAAAGCTGAGTTTTTAATCCTTCTTCTGCCCTGTTACCCCTTTGTGTATGTAGGTGGACATATACTCACTTTTCCTGTCTGGTGGTGATTTCTGCCCATTATTGACACCTCTTGGCTTTGCCATCTTTACACGGCTGCTTCCTGGAGACGAAAGCTTCTGAGAGAAGCAGGCTGTGTTCTGCCCCACTGCTTCCTTTCTCCTGGCTGGCCTGAGCACCAGCCTGCTTTTGTGAGAAAGCAGCTATTAAGCAGACACAGCAGGAGAAGTTTAGAAGTCAGGAGTTTCATTCCTTGCCTAATGAAAAAGGATGTTGAGCTGTGGTTGCAGTCTGCAGGGAGGAGAGGGAGTGTGGGGAGGGGAGTCAGATATTTGCGTATTTGCTCTGTGGTGCCCAGTATCAGTGGAAGCACACTGCCACCTGACTGGCCTCCCAGCTTCCCAAACCCAGGGAAACATGGTTACATAAGACGCAGGGCCTCCACTGAGAAGTGGTGACAAAGCAGCAGACTTTGGATCTCCACTTTATTTACCATTTATACAACAGTTAGTAGGCAGTCATGTTACATATCCTTAGAGTCCTGGAACAAGATGTATATTCTATTTCCTTTGGCAAAGAACCACAGCAAGCCTGCCACTCTTGGTGCTCGCTCCTTTCCTCTTCGAGCTGCACGCATGGATTTCTATACAGAGAAGCTGTTGCTGTGGCATCAGCCTTGTTTCAGGCCGAGGGAGGTTTTCCGGAGATGCCTCCCAGGTCATTTCTGCAGCAGTTTGGGAACAGCCGCCAAAGCAACCTCAGCACAGGGAAGGAGACCCACACTGAATTAGACCGTGTAGCCAATTTCTCAGAGAGCCCTCATACCCGGCTGCTGGGGTCTGGTGTACCACTTACCCTTTAGAGTGCTTCCTAGGTGGGCATTATTTTACGTAGTGTTTATAAATTATTCTTTCAATTTTTTCTCTTAAGAACAGTGAGAACTGTTTATCTGCTTAGATATTGTGATAATAAAATACTGCTTTCTTGCTGCTTCTTTTTTTTTTTTTTTAATATTTTATTTATTTGACAGAGAAATCACAACTAAGCAGAGAGGCAGGCAGAGAGAGAGGAGGAAGCAGACTCCCTGCAGAGTAGAGAGCCTGATGCGGGGCTCGATCCCAGGACCCTGAGATCATGACCTGAGCCCAAGGCAGAGGCTTTAACCCACTGAGCCACCCAGGCACCCCTCTTGCTGCTTCTTTAATGTGTCTGAAATTGATCGAATTTAGCAGTCCTAAGTATGAAAAAGATAAAGTGTTTGAAGGTTGTTCCAAATTAATGCCTATATGCAAATAAATGACTGATCCTTTTTAGGAACAAGGTAGAGCATGAAGAAGTTTTTCTTTTTCTCAAAAAATTTTTATTAAGGCTTAATTCTAAAGATTTTTGGTTTTTAATTCATGTTTTCTGGTTTTGGGGTATTATTTTTTTCTCCCTTAAGCATGCTTAATCTTGGTTAAGTCTTGGATTTCTGCTCTGGGCACAGAGCTGCTTTGGGGTCACTAAAAGAAAGCAGAATTTTAGTTTATCACCTCGCTGCTTTTGCCTCAAGAACCTTTGTTTTCTAACTTACTGCTCAGGCCCTGTTCTTTTTTCCCCGTAGTTTATGAGGTGCTCTCCAGGCCCCAGGAAAGGCCACAAGTTCAGCAGTGCTGTCACATGAACCCATCTGTTTATAGGGCAGGTCCATTTATTTTGGTTGTCCTTGTTGTTAGAAGAGGATAAGGCTGTAGGCATTTTGTGCCCCCAGAGGACTTGCAGGAGGCTTAGCAGGCCTTGCCTTGGAGGAAGGTGAGTTACAGTCAGGGCGGCTTACCTCACAGAGGCTTCTTGTTCTCAAGGCTGCTCCTTCGAGTTTATGGTAGCAAAATGAAGAGACCCTGTTGGTGGCACAGGATGTATGCCCGGCTGGGTAGAAGAGTCAGGTCTGTTGCTGGCCTCCACCCATTGGTTTTCCATATAAGTCATCCTCCCATCCTCTGCCATTAGTTTGTAAATGCCAAGGTACTAGCAGCATACCTTGAGAACCAGCCCTAGTCTCTGATTATTTAACACATTCCCTGAATAATAAATCAGTGGACTAAATTGTAAATGGAGAATTCTGACCCACTTACAGTTTCTAAGGCTAAAGGCCTTGATTTGAATTCGGGAAGAACCATGGGAATTCAAGGAACTCAGAAGTGCTTTATCAGTTAGCAGCGCAGATCAGAGTGACTCTTCGGCTTTGTTTTTCTTATTAAACATCTGTACTTTCATTTCTTACCCTTGTCATGGAATAGAAAGTAAACCGTAAATTATTGCTGAATAGAAGGTGTTTCAGATTAGTTGAGTGAGAGATCCCCAGAGCTGGAGGCAGGGGTGAGGGGTGGATGGTAACATCCCAAGTATATAAGAAGTAGGACTGTGCCACTTTGCACTAGGCAACTCTCACTCCATTTGGTATATGTGAGTTTGACTTAGAAAGTTAGGACCTGAAAGTAAGCCCTGCAGAGTAGTGGCCTCTACTTCTGGTCATTAATAAGTAAGAGCATGAGCAGGCTATGGTAGAAGTGTGGTTACTTCTGTGTAGTGTGAGGGTCCGACATACTGGTCCCGGTCTGGGCAATTTTCTCTACACTTTGTCTGAAATTCAGAAACTTTCCAAAGGCTAAACAGGAGAGTGGGTACACCCCTGAATCTCTGTTTTTCATTCTCTAAACTCAAATATGTTCCTTGCTTTGGTCTGCAGTGTGGTGGCATAGGAAGGTCTTACCTTGCGGTGTAGTGACTTGGTGAATTACTGATCATTTTTTCCCTCTGGTCCTTCATTGTTACAGGAGTGATCACAGGCACTGATGCTGCTTCGACTTCCTGAAGCTAGCACTCAGGGGATTAGGAGATAAAAGATGGGAGACTGGAGCAAACCAACCAGTGATCAGATGTGTGACAGAGTTCCCCCAAATCCCTTGCTAAATCCGCTGTGGTTATAACCTGAAACTGATTTAAAATGAGGCTTAATGTCAGTTACATAGTTTTTGCTAATTTTTTCCCCACTCTTAAAAATGACTTTTCGGTATAGTGTTTCTTCATTCAGGACAACTTATCTTTTTACCTAGGAGGAACTTATTTCCATTAGAATTGGAACACTAGCTGCATATTTTGCATTTAAAATGTTTCATGTGATTAAATGCAGAAAAGAAACATTATTACTTCTGTTTCTTAGGAGTGTGCTCTTCCAACTGATTCTTCTTTTGTGCCTGGAACAATGCCTTTAATTTGGAAACAAGTTCGGGAGCTCTCTCTGATTACCAGGCACACTGTTAGCTGAAACTAGCAGCCAAGTACTCAGTCCTGGGCTTAGAAGAGCAGGCTTGTCTTCTCCCCTCTACCAAATGCTCCTGCAGAGACTGGCTACTCAGCAGTGTGCAGTGTGACTTGTGTAATGAAACCCCCCCTCCCCAATTTGAACGACCTCTCTTCTCACCCCTTTTTTTCCCATCCTCCCACCCCTTCCTAATGTGATTTGTATATTAATTAGGTTTTTTCTTCTTCCTTTACAGAGCTATTAAGAATGGCAAAGGATTGCACAGCAAGAAGGAAGTGCCTATCCACCGTGTCGCAGACATATCTGGGGTGAGTTGTGTCCCTGAATAGAGCTGTGTGGCTCAGAGGCGCCAGGAGCTTGGCTTGCTTATTCACCAAAGGACTTCAGCTTATGTGTTTTCTATAACTCGTTTGTTTTCAGACACAGAATGTGAATTTTTCTAGGGCTGCTGCATATGCATCTATGGAGATCCTGTTTTATATTCTGAGAAAGCAGAATTCAAACTAGGGCATAAAACCTCCTCCTGTCTCTTCACCTGAACTGTTACTGTGCTGCTTTTCCATTCTTTCATTATGAGGAGTTAGAGATACTTCTTCCCAATCATAGTAAGAAAAAATTACCTCCTTTTAAATCCCTGTTTGGTTATCACTGTGACTGGTAAGTCTAAATGGAGAAAGGTCAAGTGTAGATTTTAGGACAACCTTAAAAATTAGTGGCTTCTTTTTCCTCAGGTCATCGCTTAGAGGGAGGCATATGCACCTGTCCTGTGAGCTAATACATACAGAGGATGTAGAGGAACGGAAGGTGCAAATATTTCCAAGCCCCCAAAGGGCTGTGTCCGAATGACAGCTGAGTGCATAGGACTTTACCCTTGCATATTTCGGATTTCTTGGCTGAAGACGATACCTGTGTCAGTTAAGAAGGTTTATTCATTTATTCAGCAAGTATTTGAGTGCTTACTGTGCCTGAACTGCTCTAGGCACTAAGAATGTAACAGTGAACCAAACTGATAAAAATCCTTGCATGCGGTGGGCAGGGGAAGTGGCAGTGTCGGACAGCAGGCAACTGCTGTGAAGAGAGACAGAACCAGCCAAGAGGAGAGTGAGCTGCCAAGGTGTTGGTTTGATCCGGGGCCCAGAGAAGGCTTGTTGGCTCCTCAGTTTACCCTCTGTTCCTGGGACACACACCATCCATCTTAACTCCATAGTAACTTATGGTTAAGGAGGGGATTCAGGCCATGTGTAAGGGGGACCACATCGCCTTGGGGAGATGACTGAGGAAGGGCTAGTAAATCTTAGCTTTTGGAGACTCAGGGAGCTTGCCTTGGTCACCCAGAAGAAAATGCTTCTATAAACAAAAGCTTCTAGAGCTCAGCCTAGCCCACAGCAGTGACGGATTAGAGTGTATTATCTTCTTGTTATTTTGTGTTCCCAAGCCTAGCTGAGACTTTGCTTATTGTTCCTTGTGATTGCTTATTATAAATGTGTCTGGTCAGCTGTCCCTTGCCCAGGTGTAGCGGTACCGTGTTCATTTGAAGCAACGGGATTCTATTGAGCTTTTCTTACTCTGGCCCGTCACTTCAGACTACAGATTAAATAGTGTTCCCTACATTGAGTGGACTTTTGTCAAAAAGTCATGCCTCTGTTTAATGAGTAAGGTACGTTGATACACATTCTTTGTAGCTAAGATTCCTCTGAGGCCCAGAAACCTATTGCCAATGGCCTTCGAGCGCCAGGTGACTAAGATGGATGTGCTAGGGCTCCTTGTTAACAGGTGGGACTCCTGGCTTGCTGGTCATAGGCCTGATTCCCCTGTGGCTCACCTTGTACTCTTATTGTTGACATATGTGATCATTGTTGCGTGTGTCTCCTGTGCGATTATCTACAATATTTTCTTTAATATTCTTTTATTGAAGATGGTGGAGTAATCAAAGGGCAAGTCTTTGGCTTTTCAACTGGAGGGAGAAGAAAGTTATAAATAACTGTTTTGGAAAATAAAACGTTGATGACTCTGCACCGGGGCCAGATGTGCCCATCCAAATACTTATGTCAGGTCTGCATTCCAGGGCCTTCTAGAGGCTGAATTAAACCTTGGGGATAGTGTGATGCCTTTTGGCCTGAGCCTTTTGCTCAGACTTCCCATTGCCAGGGAGGGGAGGACCTCAGCAGGTTTTTGAATAGAGGCCCGCTCACCTTGGGGCTGGGCTTCTGGCACCTGCCAGCCTTGTGTCCTAATGCTCTGTTGCTGTCTTTGAATCTCCCACTTACACCTTGATGTGTTTTGGTGTTGTCTTTTATTCCTTTTTGCAACAATGGTCTTTATGAAGCTTTTCATTTTTTTTCTTCCTATTTTTTTCTCTCCTCCTTCCCCAGCTATAGCTCATTTTCATACATTTCTTTATTCTCCTTTCAGTCTTGATTTTGGAGAATTGGTTTGCTCTTCTGGTATTTAAAAATACATGTGAGTTAAATCTCCCTCAGTTATCACATAAATAAACAAGGAAAGCTTGAACAAGTGGGAGAGAGAAAGTGAAAAAGCTGTTCCATTTAAATAGATGTCAGAGTGACCTTGTCTACCTCCATCACACATGATTCAGCTCCGCAGGCTCTTTTTTTTTTTTTTTTTTCCAGTGCCCTCTGTAATAGAGGAACTTTGTCTCCCTGCTTCTAACCCCCGCTTCTTTCTGTCACACTGTTGTGTTAAGTATGTGTGTGTTGGGCTGCCTTGTGCCATTTATGGCTTTTCGGCTTCTTGCAGCATGCTGGCGATGTTACTGTCCAGGGGATAGGTGAGCGTGTGAGATCAGACAGGCAAATCATTTAACAGGCGGATGAGGACCAAACACCCCCAATAAGAACAATGAAATACACACATTCATAATGGATTTGTAAAACTTTCTGAGTCTTTTTTTTTTCTTTCTTTCTTTTTAACTGGGTCTTTCCCAAGTTCATTGTTCCTCCTCTTGGCTGTAGGTCATGATAAATGGAAGTTTGTTGAGCTGATGGGATATGCAGTATGTGGCCAGAATAACTTAGTGTAGACCAGTATTTATGCATAATGCCTCCTGTCATCCCGATATACGTCCTTGGAGCAAAAAGAAAAGACATAAAAAGAAAAGTGATCACACTTTTGTCTCCTAAACACCCTCAAGAAATACGCTATATAGAAGATCTTACGTCGTCGTGATATAATTTGCTCTAGGCTTAATGGCCTAGAACAATGTTTAGGGTTGAATCTCTTCCCATTGTCCGTATCTCCTCTCTTGTACTTTCAAAGATGATTTCACTGTGTAAAGGTCAAGAGTGCCTTAAAAGGCCTGGTATGGAGCCATAGCAGGTGTTAAGGCCTGCATGGCTGACTTCCTGTGTTAGGAAGGGAGTAATCCCAGCACAGGAGATAGAGGAAGAACACCTGCTTTGGGAAGCGAGAGAGGCTAGCCTCTGGGCAGTGAAACAGGGAGGCCTTTCATATACATTCATTGGCTTCCCAGGACTGGACTGGACGTATGGGTTACTCGACACGTGTTTTCACTTTGTGTTCGGCTCTGCCATTAGAGCCCCTGGCACCACGTCCTATATTGTGAGCTTCTGACAGGTTTTTGATTTTTCAGAAATGTTGTTAGCTCCCACCTTTTGGGTGGTTCTTTTCTCTGTTGTTTTCTTGTTAACGTAGATGATTTTTGCCACTAATGTCCACTGAGTGCAGTGTTTTCCATAAGTTAAACCGCATTTGCGTGTAACGCCGACTGAGTGGACCCCACCTTTAGGATAGGGGTTTGTTAACCCTGGCTTTTCTGCATCTTCTGCATCTGTTCTCAGGGTAACCACTAAGGAAAAAAGTACTGCCAGTCTGGTGATTTGGATCCTGAAGAAGTTAATAATTTCCGTTATTTCTGATTTTTCAAGGTGAAGAGATTGGAATATTTTAAGTACTGGTCATTGTTTGTCTTTTCTGTAATCATCTGGTTTCCTTTTAGGCCAGTATGTTCCTATGAATTTGAAACCAACTAAGAATTTGACAGACTTGGCACTAGATCTGATTTGATTTGGAGGATGGTTCTGTGGGGACTGCTTCACTTCATAGATTCACATTTTTATTCTTAGTGGGGTTTGTTTTTTCCTCGATCCAGTCTCCACTCCCTCCCTCACCGGCAGACAAAAGTTGGAATGTGCGTGTCAGTGGAATATAAGGCTGTTTCTTATCTTGGGTTTATTATTGTTTTTGCTGTAGTCTGTTCTGTAATAAATATGATCTCCTGCAGATAGAGAATGTAAAACAGGCAATAAAATGGGGCTGGTGCGTGGCTTACTGTTCTGGTAAATCAGACAAATCAATTACTGTTCTGAGGAGCTGCCCACTCCTCAGGTTGCAGCTGGCACGGGCTGACTTCTTCCTGCGCCCCCCTCCACTCCTTCCTTTTCTGTTGGTGCGTGAGTAGTACTCAGTGAGTCACACTATCTGTTTCACTCTTCCTCTATTGCCTGTTGCATCTGTTCTTTCTTTCCTGGTGCGTGAGGAGTTAGGGACTTTGTTTATTGCCAGCAGGGCAAGAGGACAGAGCCGGGGCCAGCAGCCTGTCCTGTCTAGTCATGCTTCTGTAGGTCCCTCAGATGGAGTTTCCCTTGTCTGAACATCTCTGCCGCTTCGTGATACAGAGTCGTGCAGCTCCTCTGTGGTTTTTTTTTTGTTTTTTGAGTTTTGGTTTTTTGGTTTTTTTTTTAAGATTTTAGTTATTTATTTGACAGAGAGATAGAGATCACAAATAGGCAGAGAGGCGGGCAGAGGGAGAGGAAGAAGCAGGCTCTCTGCTGAGCAGGGAGCCTGTTGTGGGGCTCGATCCCAGGACCCTGGGATCATGACCCGAGCTGAAGGCAACCTCTTAACCAACTGAGCCACCCAGGCACCCCAGCTCCTCTATTAATACTGCTGCTGCTTGCTTTCCTTCCTTACCTTCAGTAAATCCGATTCTGTGTCGTCTTTTCTGTTCACTGCTGCTATGTTCACTTGGACTTTGGTTCCTTGCTCTTGTTACATGGGAACTTTCTTATAACCTCTCCATGATGATTTTATTGGACATGTGTAGTATTAATGCTAAGAATTTCCTTAAAGCAGAGCTTGGAGTGATCCAAAGACTAGCTCTGGGGGTAGGAAGTAGAAGGTCAAATTTTTGGGTCCCTCTTGCTCTAGTAGGTCACGAAATGTATACTTGTTGAATTGACCAGTAAGATGCTAACTTGCAGACATAAAGGATCAAAGTGTTTCTTTAAAATAAATAAATAGGGGTGCCTGGGTGGCACAGTTGGTTAGGCATCTGACTCTGGTTTTGGCTCAGGTCATGATCTCGGGGTCCTAAGGTCCAGCCCGTGTCAGGCCCTGTGTTCCTTGCTGATTCTGCTTCAGACTTCTCTCTGCTCCCCCCACCTGACCCCCGCATGCTCTCTCTCTCTCAAATAAATAAATATATTCAAAAATAAATAAGGAAATGGGATTTTTCTCTAGCATTTTCTCCTGACCTTTTCCTTCAGCTCCTAGTTTTCCAGTGCTTTCTTTTACGTGTTGTCCTCTTTTCCTGAGGGTATTTAAGCTATCCTCCTTTTGCATGAGGCTCTAGCCCCTTTACAGAAGTTCTCTTTCCCTAACTCCCCCCATGAATCTGGGCCTCCCTGGAAGAGTTAAGTAATAATATCCTTTTTGGCTAAAGGGAAGTTAAAACTGGTTTGCCCTGTAAGTGCAAAGGTGAAAATCATACCATCACCTAGAGGCTTTGTAAGTTAGGTCAGTGTGAAATTGGTTTCCCTTTCCATGTCTTCTGGCCCACGTGTGTAGATGGTCTTCTTTCATTAATCTATAGTTTTTTTCAGCCACCTTTCTATTCTTTCTAATCATCGTACCTTAATGGCACCATTGCTCATTTTTTGTTGTTGTTTTGTTGTTTTAATAGCTCTTCCCTCTCTTACTCTTTCTTAGCCTCCAGTCT